>NC_080074.1:32176737-32485462 GCF_949987535.1 Balaenoptera acutorostrata | reverse complement strand
ACAAGCCAAATGCTCGTCAGCAGGTAAATGGAAAAATAAGTTGTAATATATTCCAACAATGAATATGTTTCAGCAATTACAAAAAAAAAAAAACCTGACATATGCAACTATATAGATGAATCTCTGAGCAGGTGAAGCCATATACAAGAGTACATTATATACAATTTCATTTGTATGAAATCCCATAACAGTTACAACTAATCTATAGCGGATGCCTAGAACTACAGGGTTGGGGCCAGGAGCAAAGGAGCCCAAGGGAACTTTTTAAGAGTATGTAAATATCCATGACCTAGTATTCCCACTCTGAGTTGCATAGACAAAAGAAATACATATAATGTGCACTAAAAGACAGCTACAAGAATATTCTTAGGATTATGAGGGCCACAACAAATAACCAAAATATTCATGAAAAGTGGAATATTTAAGTTGTATAATTTAAGTTTTGACACAAATTAACACACCTGTGAAAAAATCGCCACAATTATGATAGTGAACTTATCACCGCTCAAAATTTCCTCATGCCCTTTGAAACCTTTCCAGTTCCATCCCTGCCTTCTAGCCCTGTCCCTAAACTACTGATCTGCTTTCTGTCTCTATAGATTAGTTTACCTTCTCTACAATTTTATATAATGGAATCATACATTTTGTCTGACTTCTTTCACCATTTCTACAAATGGCCATTTGGGAATTTAGTCCTCATTCACTATTAGTCCACATGTTTCTGGAGGTGTGGAAGCCAGAGCATATGACGCAGACCTAAGTCATTCAGCACTTGGTATTGACCCATCTACTGTGATTCATTTGGAAATGGGAACTTGACCAAACCAAAACGAATGGAATTACCCATGATTTTGCTAACATTTTATTGACTTAAAATGAGAGAGAATGTAGGTTTATATTTGTGGCAGCCATCTTCCCACCGTAAAGAGAGGTCCTATTAAGAATGGAGTCAGGACAGTTAGGCAGATCATTGAGGTAGGAAATTGGGTCACAGAGATATTGTTGGAGACCTGGTCCAACTGCATCTGAAAAGACAATAAAGATAACCAAAGTGGAAGCAACTTGAGCTATATCTGAGTGGTTGTGTGAACTTTTGAACAGGGACTAGACCTTATATGTAGTCTGGCCAAGCTCATGAAGTCACGTGAAGGGCAGTGTGGGCCACTCAATCCAAGTCTTGGAAGTTAGCAGTTTTAAGTGTAAGACAACTGGTTAAACTGACTGTCTTGTGCTGAATGAGGAAACAGGGTGAGAGACCTGGTTTTGAAAAATTCAACTTATTAGAGCCTTTAGGAAGGTCAAACAAGAATGAGAAAGTTTTAAGGTGGATCTGTTCTCTCTGCAAGCAGATCAGAGAATATTATTTTAGTATAACGATCCTTTCTACTTGCAGTCTGAAGTCTGAGACAGCTGCCACTACAGTAGCCAGATTGGCAAGGGTTAGCAAGCCAGAGTCTATGCCCCCAAACTAACATTGACTCAAGCAAAAGCAGAGGTGGGAGACCTAGCAAGAATGGTAGATGAGGAAATTGTAACCTAGTATCTCAGGTCCCTTTCACATTCTTCCATTTAAGCAAACGTTGCCCGAGGCAGGGACAAATTACTCTTATTGAGAAGATGCAGTCCAGAGGTACAAATACTAAGGAAAAAGACATTCAGCTCAGGGCCAAAGAGATTGGCCGTGCATTGTGGCTGTATTAGGTTCCTGGGGCTGCTGTAACAACATACATAAGCTTGGATGGTTAAAACAACAGAAATGTATTGTCTCACAGTTCCAGAGACTAGAAGTTTGAAATCAAGGTGTTGGCAAGGTTGATTCCTCTGGAAGCACTGAGAGAAAATCTGTTTCATAACTTCCTCCTAGCTTCTGACAGTTGTTGGCAATCGTTTAGAAGACAGGAAATCCAAGGGTGATTTCCAGATTTAAAGATTGACTCTTCTTGATATCTCTTTGTTTACTATCCCTTGATATAGAGTGAATGGAAAAATATTAAAAGTATATCAAGAGTTTAAATAAATTTTAGAGAAATTAGAGAAATCCCAAGCCTTACAAACAAGAGGCTAGGGTTGCTCAAACCTTAAAATAATCCCCAGGCTCCAGAACCTGAAGTTAAAGTACACTGATAAAGAATTACAAGAGGCATCTCAGATGTGGTCATGGAAAACAATCATGTTAACTCAATAGATTGGATTGTCAAAGCAGACTCATACAAATCATAGATCTTACTTTACACCAAACTTTATATCAAAAGATATAAGCAAACACCAAGTGTAGGTAAGAATCCATAAATTTCAGGTTTGCCTACAATAAGAAAAATAGATGGGTCAGAAATATCCTACTAAAATATTTTGTAGATAGGGAATCCCTGTGTGCAAGGAGATCTGGTGGAAGTCATTCTTTCCTGTTTTCTCCACTAGGGAAGAAGTGGTTTATTGACCTGTGATTAACCATTTTCTCCTCAACAGTGGAAGAAAGATCCTTCCAGAGAACAGATCTAGAACAGCCAGACTCGTTGACAAAGGAACTGCATTTCACTTCTAGACTGAGGGGTCCTTGCCTTATACTTCACATAAGATACAATGTAAGTTATATACCAGAAACTGCTTTGTGTTGTTTCCCTTCCCCAATGGCAGCCTAGGAAAAAAAGTGTGTTTTAGATGTTTGGGGATTCATTAAACTTACTATTTAGCATTAGTTTTCTAGGCCAAGAGGAGTTAGAGAGAAGTCTGGCTGAGAGGACTGTGCACCAAACAGATATTTTGGGCTTTGAGCTGTATCTGTAAATGAACGGGACTTTAGGTGTTATTGCTTTGGGAAGGTAGAGGAGAGTGTGTTTTCATTGGGACATAGCATAGGTTTACTACAGAGGGCAGAGATATTTTTGAAGGTGGTTGAATGGGAAGATGGGGTAGACAAATGAATGGATATTTCCTTGGTTGTGTTTGTTTGCTATTCAACAATTCACCCTGTTTCTAGTACTGCCATTTGGAGATTCATTCAGGGATGCGCTATTAGAGGGAAGAAAGTGATCCACACTGAAAGAAATAAGTGTATTTCATCCCCTGGACTATAGCCATTTGTAACCATGAGTTCAGGAATTTGTATGTGACAGAATTAGTAAGATGCTGGAACTTCCCAAAATCTCTTCCTCTTTTCCATTGGATTTGACTGAGAGACAATCTAAGTCTGGAGTTAGAGCAGCCACCTCCAAAGAGAAGACATGGAATCTGGCAGTAAAGGAGCACGATGAATGAACAGAATCGAACAGAAAGAATCTGGGTCCAGGTGACATCATTTGGTCCCCAGTCAAGATGCAGTAGAACCCAAAAACTGGATTTTTTAGATACATGAAGCAATTATTCTCCTTTTGTTCTTAAACCCCTTGGATTGGATATCCTGTTATATGAAATTAAATAAAACCCACTGATATAGCTTTTTAAACATTTAAATACATTTTCAATGCTTTGTAATCCAAGAAAAACTTTTTTCAAAGCAACATGTTTTTCTGGAGTCAAGTCTGACATTAATCAAAGACAGATTGGAACTGATAAAATTGCTCAACAGGAGGGAATATAGGGATTATTTTTCACATTTTCTGGGTTTTGTATCCTCTTTTGAAAATCTGCAAAAAAATAAGTCTGATTAATATGCCTTTAAAAGTCCTACATGATCCTCCTTCTGGCTTAATCTCCTGTCTCTCTCCACTTCACGCATTTTACTCCATCTCTACCAGCCTTCTTGCTGAGCTCCCACCGCAGAGCCTTTGCACTTTCCATTCTCTCTACCTAGAAACACTTCTTCCACGTATCCACATGGGTTCCAAAAGTCATTTAGATTTCTTCTCAAACAAAACTGACCACCAAAAACAATGAAAAATTGAAGAATGCATAAGTGTAAAGACCTATAAAAGAGGTAACAATTGATTATAGGCCAGACCATAATAAATGGAAAACTAAGTTCTTGAAAGAGAATTATTAAAAATGAAAAATGGAAATTAATTACCATGGAGGCCAAGTCTTCAAAGTCCACAGTTTAGGACACTGCCTTCCTAGAATGTATGTCCCTAGGATCAGAATATACAAGGGTAACTGTGGGAGGTTGTGGAGATTTCAGGGACTGGAGTAAACATATTATGATTCTATAAAATATGTTCTTTTAATAATTCTCTCCTCTGCATAGTGCTTTCTTCTTTTTGTTGTGTTTTCTTTTGATCGTTATTCCTTTGTCCTTAGTTATCTTCCTTCCAAGTTAGCTTATATATGGGATCACATCTAGGAACACTCCTGAGAAGAAGGTCTTTGAAAATCTTGAATAGCCAAAGATGACTGAGGTGTAGCTCAGAGGATAGGGTCTGTGAGGTAGACAACATTTTACTTGCTACTTTTAGGCATAGCTGGAATGATGAGACATAGAAATGTAGGCCCAAGTTTCCATGCAGTGGCAAGTAGGAAAGGAGCAAGTAGTCCCTACTCATGCCTTTAAGCAGAAAAAGGCAAAAAAGCCCTTGAGGCTTACACATAGTTTAGAGCTAGGACTTGGGTGGACAGCAGAGGTAGTTATTTAAGTTCTGAAAGCATGCAGACACATTTTGAAGACAGATTTTTTTTTTTTTCTTTTGTGGTCAGCATTGCTCCTGGCTGGTATGGATGGGATCAGGGATGAACAGGAGCCAGAGGTAATTTTCCTTTTTTTTTTTTAATTTATTTTTTTGAAGTATAGTTGATTTACAATGTTGTGTTAATTTCTACTGCACAGCGAGGTGTTTCAGTTATACTTATATATACATTCTTTTTCATATTCTTTTTCATTACGGTTTATCACAGGATAGTGAATAATTCCCTGTGCTATACAGTAGGACCTTATAGTTTATCTATTTTACATATAGTAGTTTGTATCTGCTAATCCCAAACTCCTAATTTATCCCCCACCCTCCGCCCCTGCTTTCCCCTTTGGTAACCATAAGTTTGTTTTCTATGTCTGTGAGTCTGTTTCTGTTTTGTAAATAAGTTCCTTTGTATTATTTTTTTAGATTCCACATGTCAGTGATTTCATATGATATTTGTCTTTCTCTGTCTGACTTACTTCACTTAGTATGATAATCTCTAGGTCCATCCATGTTGCTGCAAGTGGCATTATTTAATTCTTTTTTATGGCTGAGTGATAGTCCATTGTTTATATGTGCCACTCCTTCTTTATCCATTCATCTGTCAATGGACATTTAGGTTGTTTCCATGTCTTGGCTGTTGTCAATCAGAGATAATTTTTAAATGACTCAGCAAGAGGAAACTCAGGCACCTTTGTGGTGGCTTGAGTACTTTTCAAGTTAAATGTTTGGTGAAAACAGAGAAGTTGAGTCAATCAAGCCACAGTTATTGAACAGAGGGACACTGAGTCCCTTATCTTTAGATCCTATTGCATTTCCCAGTCTCAGAAGATCTAGAACAGGGGTTGACTGTGCTGTTGCTAACATTAAGAACAGTGCTACTAGTATTTCTTTGTATTCTCATAAACCCCTTCATTGAAGGTACATTAGTGATTGTGCATGTGACTTTAAGTAGCCTGACTGATACAAGTACTCAAAATCCACTTAGTAATAAACAATTTGTAATGGGCCATAGGTCCTTTAAGTTCATATGCTTCAGAAACCTAGGTGATTAGATGGAATTTAAATAATTCTATTTTTTCTATCTATAATACCTATATTTATTATTCAGAAAGTTGTTTGCTAAATATATTTAAATTAAGAAAGTATTTATTTAGGTAATAATAATTATCATTTATTGACAGAAACTATTCTAGTAGTCTAAGTACATTTCTCATTTGATCCTCACATCTAAATAGGTCAGATTATAATTTCTATTTTTAAAATGATAGAATTGAGGTTTAGAGAGGTTAAGGAAAATATCCAAGGAAACAGCTAATGGAAAACTCAGGACTTGAACTCAGATGTATCTGACTTTGAAATTTGTTCATTCCACTAGGCTGTTCTCCCTCAATTACATGTTCCCAGTTTATTGCTGAGCACTTGTTTTTTAAATGTTTGTTTGCATAACAATAGGTGTCATATATTGAACACCAACTACATGCTAGGTATTGTGTTAAAAAACTAATATTCTTGTCAGGTTTACTTCATAATGTAAAAACAGACATTTAATGAAGAATTAATTGCAATAATATCTGAAAGAGTACATATATTTAAACAATTGATCTCAAAAGGTTCATGCTATGGGAGGCATGAGAAAATAGAGCCTAACTCAGAAAGAGTAGAAGCAAGTAGTCTATAGTCACTCTTTCATGTGCCCATTGGGTGGAATGATATGTAGAATGGCACATATTATTTACATTATTTATCTCTCTCTCTTCAAGAATGCAAGTTAATTCAAGTAATTTCCATGTAACTAGAATGAAATTTCAGTGTACTGCAAACATGCAACAGAAGTATTAAGTTTATTCCTTTTGCCCTCAAGAGTCACTTTTTAGCACAATGCCCACAGTACTCTTATATGATGGAGTGGGAACAGCTCTTTGTACACTATGTCATTTAGTCCTCAGGACATCTCTATTAGGTAAGTAGGTATTAGTTCCATTTTACAGGTGAAGGACACACAAGGTTCAGAGAACTGGCACTTGCCCAAATGTGCAACCATACAATGAACTGTTTTTATAAAAGTAGGTTAAATATGAGTAAATAAGTGTGTGGATCAGCTGAGTGTCTTCTCCAGTTAGTTATGAGTTCCCTGCTATAGTGATTATGGTAGGCTGAATAATGGCCCCCAAAAGATGTCCATGTCCTTATCCCTGTAATGTGTAAAGATGTCACTTTATATGGCCAAGAGGGCGTTTATAGATGTGATTAAATTAAGGATCTTTAGATGGAAGATTAGCCTAGTTTATCTGGGTGGATCCAATATAATCACAAGGGTCCTTATGAGAGGGAGACAGGAAGGTCAGAAGCTGAAAAGAGATTAACAATGGAAGCAGAGGTGGTTGTGATATGCTTTGAAATGGAGGAAGGGACTGTGAGCCAAGAAATGCCAGCAGCCTTTAGAAACTGGAACAGGCAAGGAAACGGATCCTTCCCAGAAACCTCCAGAAGGAAGATAGCCTTAGAAACACCTCGATTTTAGACCTTTGACCTCCAGATCTGTGAAAGAATACATTTGTTTTAAATCACTATGTTTGTGGTAATTTGTTACAGCAGCAGTAGGAAACTTACAGTGATTTTATCTTATACACCATGGGAATGGATAGAACTGGGGTTCAAAATCCAGATCTGTTCCTTTCCAAGAGTCCATTCCTTTTCAAACGTGATGCATTTTCCCTGCTTATATTTGTCCCTCTTGGGAAGTACAGTGTAAATATTGACAAATCCAAATGTTCAATTCCTCTTTTCAAAAATCTATCAGCAAACAAACACATCTGCTTTATGTTGTATGTCAAGTGGCATAATTAAAGTATGTTTTTAAAAATCGAACATGATTTATTCAAGAAGAGGACTGAATTCCAATCTTGTAAGATATACTCAAGAGTATTGTCATAAGAATATAAAAAAACTTATCCTTTGATACTGTAATCAATAAATTCAATGTTAAAATGGATGAAATGAGCCATCAGTAGATATAAACTAGATTTAATGATATGTTGCTAAAGATATGTTGCTATTGAACAAAGTTGTCTTCAGAACCAAATAAAAAGTAAAGGGTATCTTAAAAACTTTTATCTTGATAAATAGGTCAGATCCTCAGAAAGATGTGACTGTAGGCTAATTGATCAGGGACCAGTGCTGATTTGCCCAACCATATATTGATACCTTCAGATCCTAGCTGTTAGAGACAAGTAAAAGGCATTCAACAAATATTTTTGAGTGGTTGAATAAAATTGCTCTATTAGATGTTTAAAAGTACTTAATACTACAAAATAATCAAACTATGATATTGATGCAAAAATAGATACACTAATCAGTGAAGAATATAAAAAATCAAAAACCATACTCTAATATAAAAGTAACAATGCTATGAACTACTGATGCTTACTGTGAGCCAAGCACTGTGCTAAGTGCTTTAAATGCATTATCTAATTTAATACAATAAGCTATTGCTATTTTGCTATTTTCATCTTTCCCTCTCAAGGAAGCTAAGATTTGAAGAGGTCAAAGTGATAAAAATAGGTTTTCTGTGATGCCAAAACCTATGTGTTCATTTACTCTGTGAAACTAACTTTAATAATCTAAAATGTGATAAAGTTGGCATTTAAGTTTCATAAGGAAAACTAATTTTTAAATATATGATATTGGGATGACTGTTTAAAACCCTTTGTCACGTCATTTATCAAAATTAATTTCAGATGTAATAAAATCACCAAGTTAAAAACAACTTGATGGATTTTATTATCAAATAATTCAATTTTTGTACTCTAAGAACATCATAAATAAAAATCAAACCTGGAAGAATATTTGAAATATATAATGTATGTTTACATATTATGTATTTATACGTTGTATAAAGTTGAAAGTTTACTCGAATATTTAAAACACTCTTGTAAATAAAAAAGAAAAGCATATGGGACTTCCCTGGTGGTCCAGTGGTTAAAACTCCATGCTCCCAATGCAGGGGGCCCAGGTTCAATCCCTGGTCAAGCAACTAGATCCCATATGCCACAACTAAAGATCCCACATGCTGCAACGAAGACCCGGCGCAGCCAAAATAAATAAATAAATATTTTTTAAAAGAAAAGAAAAGAAAAGCACAATCCCTTCAGTAGGAAATGAATAGATAATATCCCCCAAAGATACAAAACAAATATAAAAAATATTTAACCTCAGGAGTAATCAACAAGTACCAAAAAAATTACAGTGAGGTCTTCCTCCCAATCAAATAGACAAGGATTTAAGAAATGGTAACATCAAATATTGCAGACATGGAGGAACATAGCATTCTTCCCATGAATGCTAACAGAAATGTAAATGGATACAGCCTCTTAGAGGGAATAATTAGAAAATGGGAACGTAAGATTTAAAATATGCATGCTCTTTGATCCACCAATTCTATTTCTGTGAATTAGTCCTAGAAAAATAGATATATAAGAATATAAATACAAAGAACATCATTTCAGGATTGTTTATGATCTTGAAAAATTGAAAATGATGTTAATTTACTGAAAAGATGTTTACAGTATAGTATTAGGTGGAAAAAAGTAAATTTTAAAAAGCTTTGTATAATAGGACTCATTAAACTGTATAATTACTTTTAAATATATCATGTGTATATTTATATTTATCCTGATTCATGGGGAAAAGTACTTTATATTAGCTGACAAAATTTTAAGAGATTCATCTCTGAGTGCATAAGACTATAGTTGATTTTTATTTTCCATGATTTTACTTATCTTTATTTATAATTTTAAACATAAATAGATATTGTTTTCTGATAATAATAAAAGAAGAAAAACCAAAACTGATAAAAGAAAAAGGTTACACTCACCTCCACTCCAAATCTGATTATGTACTTACTACCCAGCTTAAGAAATCTCTACTGACTCATTTACTGCATAAAAATCCAAACACTTTATCTTGGCACCCAAAGTTGTTTCACATCTGGTCTTACAAATGATATTGACTTATTATTCACCTCTGTATCCCATGTGTCCTCCTCTGAATACTTTTGGAAACTGCCAAGCACTTTTTTTCCCCTCTGCTGAAGAACCTCTAACCTTATTTTTCCATAAAACGTCACCTCTTCTGTGAAGACTTTCTTTCTCCCCTAAGAAAAGTAAGTGATCTCTGAGCTTTGCTCTTACAGCGTATTTTTAAGTGACTTGTCTATTGTCTTCCCAGCTCCTGCCACTGAGAATCACATATTAGCAACATTCCAGGTAAATGCAAGTACATCCATGGTAGCTATGCTTTCCCTATCTCTTGGGAGTTCAAAGAGTTGGCCCTGGAAGATGCTGCAGATTAGATGAAATAAAGCGGAGATTTGTAAAAAAAAAAAAAAATCACAGCAAAGCCAATATAAGACCATCACAAATGTAATTAGGAATTCTTCACATGTAAATAGAGTTTATACAATATAATTAATTGTATTTTTTCACTCAAATTAATGAAATTCAAAATGACAATTTTAAGCTCTTTCGAAAACAATAGCTCACAGGAGCCTATGCTAAGGGGAAATGTAACAAAAAGTAGATAGATTGATGGAAGGATGGATGGATGACTAGATGATAGATAGATAGATATGAGAGATAATAGTGTACCATTCTTCTTGATTATGGATTCATGAAACTATGGGCATATACTCTTCTGAAAATACATTAAAATAATCCATTTCAAACTCTTCTCCTGGATAACTTTTGAATGTTCTGGGGATGGCGATTTGTTTTCAAATATTTAGCAAGCTAGCTCAGATCAGTTGGTAGTGGATGCCTAGAGTCCTATGCTGGCTCATCCCTATTCAGCAGAAAGGAGGAGAATGATGAATGGTAATGGGCAAGGGACAAGGGGTTGGCAGTATATGCCATCCCTGCGCATATCAACCTCTGAAACACTTTGATAACGGGAAATTAAGAGTTGCAGGACTGTATAAACTTTCTTCTTTCGCTTTTTCATTCCTTGATTCCTCTCTCTTCTTGCAGGGTCTATGTTCTTGGATGACATCCCCAAATGATGTTTTTTTCATAGTCAATTCTATATAAATTCATGTTGATGGTTAAAATACCTTTAGTCTTTAGCTACTATAACATAAATAAAAAGATTGGATTATCATGGTTCATTTTAATGAGTCAGTAGGTAAAATCACTTAAAGCAACTCAGTTTGTGGCTGAATAAGCACAAACTATTTCTCTGCTATTGCTGTAGTTTGGCTACCAGCTTACACTAATGAGCCTTTTTAAGAATAAGAAATTTAGGAAGTTATTTGGCTGGGGTATGCAAAAATAAGATGTCATGCTAAGACTTGTTAAAAGTTCCTCCATGACAAATTCAAAGATACACAATATTATTAAGTGTATCTTGGCAGCTCATTTTCTTCTTTTATAAACAGTCCAAAAAGCTGCTCTGGTTTATTTAATTCCCAGAAAAGAAGAATTGGAACCATTTAGCCTGTTTAATATCAAAACCTACCTGACCCAAAGGAGAATCAGGAGGAATTTTACAGAACACTTTATTTTAGTTACATCATCCCATACACAAACTCTCTGACTGCAAATAATATAGAATTTTTTAAAAAGACCTAATGCAAATTTTATAACATTCATTTCTTCTTCTTCAATTTCTTCCTTTAATGCTCTTTCTCTGATTCCCTTTTTTTCCTACCATCCTTTAGGAATTCTCAAGAATTAATGTCTTATTCTTTGCTCCTTTCCTGTAACATTTATTCTTTTCAGAAGCGTCCCCATTCTCATGGTATGAATTACCAACTTTGTATGGATTGATTGCTAAATGTTTACCATAAGTTCCAAACTCTGAATGATTTTCTGTAGATCAATCATGCTAATATCAAATACTAAACTCTTACCTTTCTTTACCGAAAGCGATGCCTTTAAAAAATATATTCATCCACTCATTCTCCATTATATTACTACCTATTACCTTTTACCAGAATCATAAAAGTGATCAAGTGCTAGTCATTTCCTGAACTCTTCCCCATCTCTGTCTAAACTTTTCTTAGTTTCACTTCAGCTATTCTTTTTTTTTTTTTTTTGCTGTATTTTTTAAAAATTTATTTTAATTTATTTATTTTTGGCTGCATTGGGTCTTCGTTTCTGTGCGAGGGCTTTCTCTAGTTGTGGCAAGTGGGGGCCACTCTTCATTACGGTGCATGGGCCTCTCACTATCGCGGCCTCTCTTGTTGCGGAGCACAGGCTCCAGACGCGCAGGCTCAGTAGTTGTGGCTCACGGGCCCAGTTGCTCCGCGGCATGTGGGATCTTCCCAGACCAGGGCTCGAACCCGTGTCCCCTGCATTGGCAGGCAGATTCTCAACCACTGTGCCACCAGGGAAGCCCTCAGCTATTCTTTTAGGGCCCTGAAAAATTGTTCATTGAATAGTAAATATGAGAAGATGATGAGAATTATGATTTTAGAATATCACTCTGGCAATAGTGTAGAAAATGGATAGTTGGAACATACCTTGAAGGTGATTTTAATTCTTCAGTGAAGTTAGGGGTGAGGGAGGAGAGGAAGGTACAGGTCATAATTATGTGTTAGCATCTGTTAATGATTTTCTATGTTATATCTTCCAGAGAACAATCATATTTAAAATGGCCCAAAACTGAAAGAAAGGAAGAGGAAAAGAAAATACTTGCGCTGGCACCCATACAACTTGGTGTGTGGTATTCAGTAAGTATTTTCTGGTTAAATGAATAGCTAATGGGTCGGATTAATGGTGAAAATTTAAGTCACCTTGGAGGGCTGGTAGGGGGCATATTTTTTCTCTAAAAGTGGCTTTCTCAGCACATCTCCATTTGCATCATGCACTTGGCAACCCAATTTACTTCTGGGATGGGTGCCCATCTCTTATCTTCCCTGACTAATCACATTTTACTCTTATCAGTCTTCTACATCATTTTGATATTGTACACTTCTAAATAATTGCCATGTAGTAATTCTCTGTCATTTTGCTTGCACTTATCTTGACTACCCGCAAAGAGTATTTAAACTCCTTAATGTCAGAGACTGGATTTTCTGAATCAACCACAGTACCTAACAGAGTCTCTGTACACTGGAGATCTAAATATGCTGGGTGCCTTATTATGGAGTTCTAATTAAATATGTTAACAAATACTATGTTATGATAGAAGATATTCAGTTTATTCAGTTACAGGTGTTTCATTTTGAGTATGTTAGCCTGTTTTATTTTATTCTATTCTGTTTTTGTATTTAATTCGAAACATTTCTCACTTTATAGGAAAATTGCCTTTAGTTTCTGGGAAGCAAACATTCCCAGAAGATTAGTATTTCAATTCCTTTGTTGTCATTACACTATCTCTTCCCATGATTTTAGTTTCCAGATGTTGTTGTGTTTCTTCAACGTCTGTGAATCTTGATATTTGGTTTTATTCATACGCAAAAGTCCTGGAATTGAAATGCATCTAGTACAGTCACAAACAGCTTTAATTGAATAATTTATTTAAGCCTTGATAAGAATATTTCATCACTTGGGACTTAGTTATGACTAATATAGAGTCTGAGAATTAGTAAAGGAAATTAACCTGGTAGTTCCTTTGTGACAGGAGATATTGCATATTATTTTACAATTTATATAATATTAATTCTTTGGTATTATAAAAGCACTTTCTTTTGAATTTTTATAGTTTTCCAGTTTTATTGATATATAATTGACATATAACATTGTCTTAGTTTAAGGTATACAATATAATGATTTGATACATGAATATATTGTGAAATGATTACCACAGTAAATTTAGTTAGCATCCATCACTTCACATAGTTACAATTTTTTTCTTGTCATGAGAACTTTTAAGATCTACTCTCTTAGCAACTTTCAAATATGCAATACAGTATTTTTAGCTATAGTCATCTTATACATTATATTGCCAGAACTTAGTTATCTTATAACTGGAAGTTTCTTTTGAGTTTTAGAACTTACTTGTCATGAAGATAACTGTTTGCCTTCTTGTGAGTAAAGACTTTGCTTTAAAGTCACGCTGCCTTTGCAAGTTGGATCCTGAGCCCCTGGCTTCCTCAGAAAGTAGGAGTGATGATATCTGTCTCTCTGGGCACAAAGACCACAGGAGAACACATGAGGAAGGCGCACTCTGAGTTCACCTTTAAGACAGCTCAAGGTTATCGTCTCCCTTTTGAGGGACTTTACAGAACAAACAGCTCTGCCTCTCTGGGTCTGTTCTAGACCTGTCATATAAAATATTGAAAATTTTTAATTACTCTTTCTATTATGGAAAATATTTTCACCATGATAATTTCTATTTTAACACAGTTGGAACACTAAAGGAAAGCAAAGATTATAAAATTTATTAAAGTTTGTGTGTTAGTATTCTATTGCTGCCATAACATATTACCACCAGTATGATGACATAAAGCAACAGAAATTTCTTATCTTGCAGTTCTGTGGATCAGAAGTTGAACAGAAGCCTGAGTCTCACTGGGCTAAAATCAAGGTGTTGACAGGGCTGTGTTCCTGTCTGGGGATTCTAGGGAAGAATTCATTTCTTTGCCTTTTCCAGCTTTTAGAGGTCACTGCATTCCTTGCCTTGTGCTCCCCTTCCTCCATCCCCAAAGCCAGCAATGTTGGGCTAAGTCCTTCTCATGTTGCATCTCACTGATCCTTCCTTCTGTCTGTTGCATCTCTCTCATCACAGCCAAGAAAGGGTCTCCATTTTTGAAAGATTCACGTGATTACATTGGGCCCCCACATCTACAAGACACCAGCTTAGTTTTCACGTATGAAACTTTAAAAATTATAGTTTACTGTACTAAAAAACCCCTGCCTTCAATCTATTTCTGGTATTAAAAGATAGCAAACTCAGTCTGAAACCTGATCCCTTTCCTTGAAGTCTTTAAAGGCTCTCTTAAATGTAACTGCCTTGTAATCAGTTTCTCCTTGCAAATAACTGAGAAGACAAAGTATATTATTAAAGATAATGAGGTGGAAAATCTATTTTCCTGTCTTCGAATAGACAGAAGAATGTTTCTCTATGCCCAGAAGAAATTTTCAGGCTATAAGTCTGGATATTAATTGAAGGTATCAAAAGAATAAATATGGATGAATCAAACTACTGAAAGTTGTTAAAATAGGATAAAAAGTGTTTGTATTTGCATGCAGTATTATTCATTTAGGTAGAGTTTCATGCATGTGCAGAGCTCCTCTCTTTTCCTCCCACTGAAATATTCAGTATAAATTATTTGAAAAAATTATTCTAACATTTTAATCCTGTTTGTTGCCATGCTTAACTTAGAATTTTTTTTAAAAAGGGTTTTGAGTAAGAGAATTATTTTAGTAACTCCATGGTAGTATCAATAGATACATAGATAGATAGATAGATAGGGAGATAGATAGGGAGATAGATAGGCATAGATCCTAGAGTTATATTCCCTGGATTAAGGGGAATTTGACTTTTGGATAATGATTGAAAAGTGGTTTTAATATTTATAATTTTCCTTTTGATGTTCAAGTTTTAGATTTAGAACTGAAGCATATTTGATTTGAATGAAGGACCAACACATGCATTTTTCCAGGGTTTCTTTGCTGGGTTTGACACCCCTAGGGACCTCAAGCAAATACCTGAACATGATACTGCACATGTTATTCCTGGTCAAGGACTCTTATGGAAGTTTGCCTGTAGTTCTGAAGATAGATTTAGGCTAAAAGCCCAAAGAAGACCACAGAGAGGAAGAGAATAGAGTCAATGGAAGAAGCCAGGTGAAGTGTCGGTTCATAGCATCAACACTTCATGACACTCAGAAGTTTACCTCAACTATGAATTTTACTCTGTTTTTTCTCTTGGCATAGATCAGCTAGCACTAGTAGAAATGTCTTTGCAATGTGGATGGCAGATATAATAGGAATTGGTGGCTTCAAAGGTGGAACTTTAGATTCCAGTTCTTCTTCTTTATGTTTCCTGCTGCTAGTGCCCCTTCAAATTGCTCACCTGTACTATACACTATATAATACACTCATACTGAATAGTATGTATATACTATATGCACTATATACATCCTCTATAAAAACAATAAGAATAATAAAATGTACAACTCTTCAGTAGTACAAAATATTATGATGGGTAGCCAAATTTAATAACTACCATAGAGCACCATGTTTGAGTGAGGTATTAGATTAAGCACTTGATATTATCTAATTTAGTCCTCACAAAAAACTTATCAGGAAGGCATTAGTTGTCTTCACTTTATAAAGGAGGAAACCAAGACAACTTTCTCTAGGTCTCATAGCTAATAAGTGGCAGAGCCCAAATTGAATCCAGGTTTACTTGGCTCCAAAGTTTTTCCTCTTACATGCTAATCAGTGTGGTTACATTTAATAATAATGCAACTTCTAATAACACATTATTCCAAATTTCACTTTCAGGTCAGCTGGAACACTACTAAGTTCTAATTTTTTTTGTCACTTTAGTCTTTCACATTTACTCTTTGGTCTCTACTGAAATTTTAACTCAAAATCATCTGATGTGAGCAAATTTTTACTGAGCCTGAGGAAAAAAGGGTGAAGGAAATTTCTAGTTAAATATTACAGGTGAATTCGTGTTTGCCCTCTCTGTTTCCAAAACTATTGTAAAGGAATAACAATGTATAAATTAGAAGGGGCAAAAGGAATGGGAGATGATGTAACATAAAATATGTCAACAAATTTTTGAAGATGGAAAGCTGACAGATGAATTGGTAACTGATTTAATCAAAGAAGAAAACGCAGAAATCTGTTTTTGTAGAGAGAAATATCAAATGATACAAGAGGATAAGTGTCATAGAACCATAAAGATTCAGGAATCAGAGACATTAGGTACCCAGGAAGATACAAAGATTGTTTGAAAGTCTCTTTAAGGTGTAGTTAGGCATCTTGATTTCATCCTTACCTTTTGCTAGTGTCTACCTTTCTGCATCCTGGTACTAAAAATAAATTTGTTGTCTGGAGAAATTGAATTCAACTGGCACTAGACTTAGAGACATATACTAAAGATTTGATGATTAATTGAAAGTATACAGAGTGAACTATGAGACCCCAACCCTCTTCCCATATTTAGCTTCAAGAATACTGACAGCTAAGCCTATGCCATCCATAACGTGCATTCCTTAGTCAAAGATTGGAGCAGTACTTTCTGAGGAAACAGACCAGTCTAAATGGAAAACCCCACAGGTACTATAATTTGAGGATCCTAAAACAAGCATCTACAATCACCACGTGATCTAACTGCCCAATCAACGCATCTCACCCCTGGACATACAGTATCCAGTCAGCATTTTAGGGCTTCATTCTTTTTTTTCCCCTTTAATTTTATTTATTTATTTATTTATTTATTTATTTATTTATTCATTCATTCATTCATGGCTGTGTTGGGTCTTTGTTTCTGTGCGAGGGCTTTCTCTAGTTGTGGCAAGTGGGGGCCACTCTTCATCGCGGTGCACGGGCCTCTCACTATCGCGGCCTCTCTTGTTGCGGAGCACAGGCTCCAGACGCGCAGGCTCAGTAGTTGTGGCTCACGGGCCTAGTTGCTCCGCGGCATGTGGGATCTTCCCAGACCAGGGCTCGAACCCGTGTCCCCTGCATTGGCAGGCAGATTCTCAACCACTGCGCCACCAGGGAAGCCCCAGGCTTCATTCTTAAGTATGAATAAATAGCCAAGAAGGAGGAGGAGGCAAGATTTTCTGTGACCCTTTGATGCATATATATTGTGTTCTATTATGTTCATGTATTTCAAAGTGCTCTTATGCATAGCATTATTTTACCAAAGTCTCAAAGAAAACAAAAATATCATCAGCACACCTGATGCAGACATTGAATGCCTGCCTGAAAGTTGATTATCTAGCTCATTCTGCACTGCGTTTCAAAGAATTGCTTCCTTGTACCTTCTTCCACCATCCACCACTCACTGTCAAGTCTACTCTTCCTCCCTTGGTGAGTACAATAAATGTTTATTTTATTAATAACATTTTATTAAATGTTTATACTATTGGGTGGGCCAAAAAGTGCCTTCAGTTTTTAAATTAAAAATAAAAGACACATTTTTCATTTCACCAAGAACTTTATTGAACAACGTATTCACTCTTTTGTTCCACTACCTTCTGCCATTTTTCAGGCAACTTCATAATTCCATCTTCCCAAAACTTTTTATCTTTTTGAGCAAAGAACTGTTCCAGGGAAGACTTTCAGTCTTCCAGGGAATTGAAATTTTTTCCATTAAGAGAATTTTGTAAAGACCGAACTAAATGGAAATCCAAAGGTACAATGCCTGGTGAATACGGCAGATGAATCAGAACTTCCCAGCCAAGCTGTAACAGTTTTTGCCTGGTCATCAAAGAAACATGCAGTCTTGTGTTATCCTGATGGAAGATTATGTGTTTTCTCTTGACTGATTCTGGACGCTTTTCATTGAGTGCCGCTTTCAGCTGGTCTAATTGGGAACAGTACTTGGAATTAATCGTTTGGTTTTCCACAAGGAGCTCATAATAGAGGACTCCCTTCCAATCCCACCATATACACAACATCACCTTCTTGGGTTGAAGACCGGCCTTTGGTGTGGTTGGTGGTGGTTCATTTCCCTTGCCCCATGGTCTCTTTCATTCCACATTGTTGTACAATATCCACTTTTCATCACCTGTCACAATTTGTTTTAAAAATGGAATGTTTTCATTACGTTTCATTAGAGAATTTTATGCGGAAACGTGGTCAAGAAGGTTTTTTTTTGCTTAACTTACGTGAAACTCAAACATCAAAGCGATTCACATAACTAAGCTGGTGCAAATGATTTTCAGTGCTTGATTTGGATATTTTGAATATGTCGGCTATCTCCCGTGTGGTATAACATTGATTGTTCTCAGTTATTTTTTCAATTTGATCGCTATCAACTTCAACTGGTCTACCCAACCAGCAAGAAATCTCTGGCATGAAATTTTGCAAACCACTTTTGAAACGTTTGATCAGTCACAGCACCTTCTCCATACACTACACAAATCTTTTTGTGCATTCCAGTTGCATTTTTACCTTTCTTGAAATAATAAAGCATAATATGCCGAAAATGTTGATTTTTTTTCTTCCATCTTCAGTATTAAAATGGCTACACAAAAATTCACCAATTTTGATGTCTTTTTTTAAATGCACGCTGATATGACAGCTGTCACATACTATCTAACAAAATTGTTTCGAATGAAGTTAAAGAAAACTAAGTGCTGCTAGAGCCATCTTACAGAAAAAACCGAGCGAACTTTTTGGCCCACCCAATACATTTTACATTTATTCATTTTCAAATTGTTATATTTTAGTTATATAAACATTTTTATTGCTCAATTGATATATCTGTGAAAATCATATGTGTATTTTGGATTGGGAGAGAATGTATCATCATTTTCCCCATTAAATTAATGGGACTAGTTTTTCATTTAACAACTGTTTACTTAGCAACAGGGTTCTCAGAAATAAACTAAAACTGTTAATTGGGGGATAGTGTATAATAAAGACATTTTCAGATACCCAAGTACTCAAAAACTTTTCCTCCTAAACACCCCTTTTCATGCTCCAGAAAATATTGAGGATGAAAACAAAGAAATATGGGATTCAAGAAACAAGTGTTCCAACCCAGGGAAAGTGTAAGGAATTCCCAAGATGGTGTTGTAAAGGAAGTCTTAGAATAGCTGTGGAGCATGCCTGGCTAGCTTCTGGTCTCAGTTATAGCAGTCTCTGGTCTGTAGGTAATGTAACTCATAAACTGGCACCTCTTGTCTTGGCCAGATTTTGATGGCATTGCCTAGTTGAGTTCATCTCCTGCTGGCTGCAGACCCAAGAGGCACTTGCACATCCTCTTACTGTCAACCCTAAGCCTCTGCAGGGGTTATTGTGCCCCTTCCAGCCGACCCCATGGCAAGCCCTCTACTGTCAATGCTCACCCGTGTCATTCAAGCTGGAAAGCAGCTTGAGAACGTTAATCCCTAAGGCCCCTCTCTCTCCTATCTCATAGAACATCAAGGACGTATGGCCCAGCCCCAGACTGGTACAAGAGCATTACAAAAGGTAAACCCTTTCTACAACTTAAATAAGAGATTGGGGAACAGCTATACTGTTCCCCCCATGGTGACTTCACATTTCTAAATCACCTATTCCTCTTTCTTAAACTAAGTCAGGGTCTGGAGGGTGAGGGGAAGTTGTCATACACTCATGCTTACCTTTCTTTCTTACTGCCTCTTCCTGTTCTCCCCTGGGACCAGAAAATGGGCTTTTTGTTTGTTTTCCTTTCCCTGTCATATCTCCCTTCTGCTATTGAGCAGCAGCAAGCTTGGCTGCTTTTCTGTTATGGGGCAGGAAGTGTCTCTGTACTACAGGAGAGCTCTATGAGACAATCCTTCAAGCCCTTGATATTCTCATGGAGGAAATGAAGCAATCTGAACAACTTTCTCTCTTGACTTGCTCTCTCCGCTGTAGTCTTGATCCTTGACTAGATGCCTCTTTCTCCAGCCACTCCAGTGGTTGCTCAATGAGCTCACAGGAAAGTGGCCATGGTGACAAGGATAGAGGCTATGCATGGGCTCGACAACCTGAACTTCCTCTGACCAAGGCTGACCTGGCTACTGTTTCTCATTAACTTCCTACCTATCAACAGCAAACAAAACCACTATACTCTTGATAGGGTTATATCTATGTATATAATAAACTATACCAGCTCTTTAGTAGACATAAATTTTATAAATATTTTTTCACATTTTGTATCTTGCCTATTAATTTTCTTAATGATGTCTTTTGATGAGTAGAAATTATTATTTTGATTAGATCTAAGCTATCATTTTTTTGTTTTACAGTTATTATTGCCTTTTCTGTCTTATCTGAGAAACCTTTGTCTACCCCCAGGTCACAAATATATTTTGTTATATTTCTTTCTAAAAATTTTATAACACTAGCTTTTACATTTAGATCTTTGATCCATCTCAAATTAATTTTTGTATATGGTGTAAGTTAGGGGTTTTCATATGGATATCTGTTTTTTCTAGCACCATTTGCTGAAAAGACTTTGTCAAAAACCAAAAAACTGAATGAAAGTGTAAGTCAGTTTTTGAGCTCTCTATTCTGTCATTGATCTACTTGTTGATCCCTATGCCAGTATGCTGTTCAAATATTGTAGCTTTATATTACATTTTGAAATCAGGTAATATAAGCACTCCAACTTGAGTCTCTCCTTTCTCATGACTGTGTTGGATATGCTGGGTTCTTGCATTTCTATATACATTTTAAAATCAGCTTCTCAATTTTTACAAAAAAAAAAAAAAAAAGCCAGCTGGGATTGATTGAGATTGATGCTATCCTTAATTTCTTGCTGGTGAATGAGGAGTGCCCTTGTTTTCCTAGTAGGAATAATTGTTTAATTACTGAAAATTATAGGATTTTTAAAATTAGAGTTCATTGCTAATCCAGTACATTGTCTACACTGTCTTCCTTTCATTATCTGAGGATATCCGTGACAGTGTTGTCTCCTGTGTGTGGCCTAGACTGAAAAGACCAGTGTAATCCCAAACTAATTCTTTATCTTTTGTACCTAGCCAAAATTTTCATAGTTTCCATCTAAACAAATACCAATAAAAACACTTCAAGGAGGAACCTATAATAAATGTGCTAGGAACAAATGGTTATAAATACAATAAAAAGGAAAACCTTGTTTCTGGTCAGTCTAATTATCACCATGTGTTCATGATTATTGGAACTTTCCCGCAAGTGAGCTAGGTTTTTGTAAGCAACTTTAATTAGGGTACTTCAAAATAAAGTCACATCAGTAGAAGACTTCAGGACTCCCTGTTGTCAGTTGGGCATTATTTAATCACAATATATTCTTTTACTCTTACGAGGGTTATAAAGATGAACTCCTTGAATAATCAGTAAGAAGCCCTGTAAAACCCTTTATCAGGTATTCAGAAGGACATGACCCATCGCATAAGGTGCTTCAGTAGCTGCTTACATTTTTTTTTTTCATTTGTTTGTTAATGGTTGGTTGTTTCTTAATGGTTGATCTGTTTCCTGATAAATCATAGCACTTTTAAATAAAATACAGTTAAAAACTTGATCCAGACATATAATCTATTTTATATTACATTTTATAGTTTATTTCCTTAGCTGTAAAAAGGTGTCAAATTCTGAGACTTGCTTAAAGAGCTCTTAACAGAAGGGAAATCTGTTTAAGTCAGTAGGTATTTTGTCTTTTGGCTGAGCATAATCTACAGAGAATTTTGAAAATAAAGATGCATTTGGAGAATGATCAAAGAGACAAAAGATAAATAAACAATGTAGAATTTTTATGGCTAAAAACTGTTATTAATGGCAGCTGCTGGTGTAATCCATGGTCACTTTTTAGTGGAACTAGCTGCATATCCACCATTCCACCACTCAGTTTTAGACATGTATTAAGCACTAAGATAAACATATTAATAAAATGCTGTCCATGCCTTAGATAATTTCGCAGCTAGGGAAAAGGATTATGTAACAACAACTAACTCTAATAAATTATGACAGAGTTATGTACAAAGTGTTCTAAGAACCCATGTGGAGAACAGTGAGTACTGCTGGAGAAGGTGTGTGTATTCGCAGAGAGAGGACAAAGACAGCTTCAGCAAAGAGGTGGTACTTGAAATAGGTCTTAAAGAATTGAGTAAGAGTGGCTAGTACATCTGAAATCAGGAGAAAACAAATGCACCTTAAGTCTAGCATAAATTTTAGGATGCATTAAATTCTCAGTTCCATCACTGACTTAGCTAATATTTTAAATTAAAGTACTTTTAAAACCTATATTCTGAATCTGTATCTTTTATGATTATGTTAAGTGGTGGTAATTTTTATTACTACTTATTATTCCTTCTCTTACAGTTTTGTTTAGAGAACCAGAAATCCTCTCAGTCACAATGGAGGTACATAAACATTTTAGCTCACTGACAATCCAAATTACTGTACAAAGTTTACTCCTATTGGCCAACTGATAGCAGGGTCTATGAAAGGTTGCCACACAACTCAGCAGGAATCAGTTGTATTAAAACATTATTCTCAGAGGGCTCTGCTTCCCTAGCCATTCAGGACATCTGAATGTTAGCAATTCCTTTGTTTCTATTGGAATACCTAATTGCCTTTAATAAAATAGTAGAGTTATTTTACTTGGGACTTTATTAAAAAAGTAAGAATATCTTGAAACTAACCAAATATTCACTGACTTGAAAATATATATAAATTACTATACAATTACATTAAGAATAACCATAAATACAACCTGCTCTAAACAATGAAGTCCTTAGGAACCTCCATCATTAATTCTCTGGTGAAACCCTTAGGCATATGTGGCCAAAGAAAATCTCTAAAGAGATTAAAAGAGATTAAAGAGATTAAATCCTTCTCCCCGGGTAGAGAAGACTGCTGCTGCGTCCTGCTCCCTGCCTGGCGCACACAGTGGCGTCTCTCCAGGACCTCGCTTCACATGGAATAGTGCCTGTCGACTCCCTCTTGCGAGAGCACCAGAATCACAACTGGCTGCTGGACAATCATTGACAGGAAGACCCTGGACTTCACCAAGGAGGATACCCCACGTCCAAGGACAGAGGAGAAGCCACAGTGAGATGGTAGGAGGGGTGCAATCAGAGTAAAATCAAATCCCATAACTGCTGGGTGGGTGACTCACAGACTGGCGAACACTTATACCACAGAAGCCCACCCACTGGAGTGAAGCTTCTGAGCCCCACGTCAGGCTTCCCAACCTGGGGGTCCGGCAACGGGAGGAGGAATTCCTAGAGAATCAGACTTTGAAGCCTAGTGGGAATTGATTGCAGGACTTTGACAGGACTGGGGGAAACAGAGACCCCACTCTTGGAGGGCACACACAAAGTAATGTGTGCATCGGGACCCAGGGGAAGGAGCAGTGACCCTGGAGGAGACTGAACCAGACCTACCTGCTGGTGTTGGGGGGTCTTCTGCAGAGGCGGGGGGTGGCTCTGTTTCACCGTGGGGACAAGGACACCGGCAGCGGAGGCTCTGGGAAGTGCTCCCTGGCATGAGCCCTCCCAGAGTCTGCCATTAACCCCATCAAGGAGCCCAGGTAGGCTCCAGTGTTGGGTTGCCTCAGGCAAAACAACCAACAGGGAGGGAACCCAGCCCCACCCATCAACAGTCAAGTGGATTAAGGTTTTACTGAGCTCTGACCGCCACAGCAACAGTCAGCTCTACCCACCACCAGAGCCTCCCATCAAGCCTCTTAGATAGCCTCAACCACCAGAGGGCAGACAACAGAAGCAAGAAAAACTACAATCCTGCAGCCTGTGGACCAAAAACCACAGTTACAGAAAGATAGAGAAGAAGAAAAGGCAGAGGGCTATGTACCAAATGAAGGAACAAGAAAAAAACCCAGAAAAACCACTAAATGAAGTGGAGATAGGCAACCTTCCAGAAAAAGAATTCAGAATAATGATAGTGAAGATGATCCAGGACCTCGGAATAAGAATGGAGGCAAAGATTGAGAAGATGCAAGAAATGATTAACAAAGACCTAGAAGAATTAAAGAACAAACAAACAGAGATGACCAATACAATAACTGAAATGAAAACTACACTAGAAGGAATCAATAGCAGAATAACTGAGGCAGAAGAACGGATAAGTGACCTGGAAGACAGAATGGTGGAATTCACTGCTGCGGAACAGACTAAAGAAAAAAGAATGAAAAGAAATGAAGACAGCCTAAGAGACCTCTGGGACAACATTAAACGCAACAACATTCGCATTATAGGGGTCCCAGAAGGAGAAGAGAGAGAGAAAGGACCAGAGAAAATATTTGAAGAGATTATAGTCGAAAACTTCCCTAACATGGGAAAGGAAATAGCCACTCAAGTCCAGGAAGCGCAGAGAGTCCCATACAGAATAAACCGAAGGAGAAACACGCCGAGACACATAGTAATCAAAGTGGCAAAAATTAAAGACAAAGAAAAATTATTGAAAGCAGCAAGGGAAAAACTACAAATAACATACAAGGGAACTCCCATGAGGTTAACAGCTGATTTCTCAGCAGAAACTCTGCAAGCCAGAAGGGAGTGGCATGATATACTTAAAGTGATGAAAGGGAAGAACCTACAACCAAGATTACTCTACCCGGCAAGGATCTCATTTAGATTTGATGGAGAAATCAAAAGCTTTACAGACAAGCAAAAGCTAAGAGAATTCAGCACCACCAAACCAGCTCTACAACAAATGCGAAAGGAACTTCTCTAAGTGGGAAACACAAGAGAAGAAAAGGACCTACAAAAACAAACCCAAAACAATTAAGAAAATGGTCATAGGAACATACATATCGATAATTACCTTAAACGTGAATGGATTAAATGCCCCAATCAAAAGACATAGACTGGCTGAATGGATACAAAAACAAGACCCATATATATGCTGTCTACAAGAGACCCACTTTAGACCTAGGGACACATACAGACTGAAAGTGAGGGGATGGAAAAAGATATTCCATGCAAATGGAAATCAAAAGAAAGCTGGAGTAGCTATACTCATATCCGATAAAATAGACTTTAAAATAAAGAATGTTACAAGAGACAAGGAAGGACACTACATAATGATCCAGGGATCAATCCAAGAAGAAGATATAACAATTATAAATATATATGCACCCAACATAGGAGCACCTCAATACATAAGGCAACTGCTAACAGCTATAAAAGAGGAAATCGACAGTAACACAATAATAGTGGGGGACTTTAACACCTCACTTACACCAATGGACAGATCATCCAAAATGAAAATAAATAAGGAAACAGAAGCTTTAAATGACACAAGAGACCAGATAGATTTAATTGATATATATAGGACATTCCATCCAAAAACATCAGATTACACGTTCTTCTCAAGTGCGCACAGAACATTCTCCAGGATAGATCACATCTTGGGTCACAAATCAAGCCTCAGTAAATTTAAGAAAATTGAAATCATATCAAGCATCTTTTCTGACCACAACGCTATGAGATTAGAAATGAATTACAGGGAAAAAAACGTAAAAAAGACAAACACATGGAGGCTAAACAATACGTTACTAAATAACCAAGAGATCACTGAAGAAATCAAAGAGGAAATTAAAAAATACCTAGAGACAAATGACAATGAAAACACGACGACCCAAAACCTATGGGATGCAGCAAAAGCAGTTCTAAGAGGGAAGTTTATAGCTATACAAGCCTACCTAAAGAAACAAGAAAAATCTCAAGTAAACAATCTAACCTTACACCTAAAGAAACTAGAGAAAGAAGAACAAACAAAACCCAAAGTTAGCAGAAGGAAAGAAATCATAAAGATCAGAGCAGAAATCAATGAAATAGAAACAAAGAAAACAATAGCAAAGATCAATAAAACTAAAAGTTGGTTCTTTGAGAACATAAACAAAATTGATAAGCCATTAGCCAGACTCATCAAGAAAAAGAGGGAGAGGACTCAAATCAATAAAATCAGAAATGAAAAAGGAGAAGTTACAACAGACACCGCAGAAATACAAAGCATCCTAAGAGACTACTACAAGCAACTTCATGCCAATAAAATGGACAACCTGGAAGAAATGGACAAATTCTTAGAAAGGTATAACCTTCCAAGACTGAACCAGGAAGAAACAGAAAATATGAACAGACCAATCACAAGTAATGAAATTGAAACTGTGATTAAAAATCTTCCAACAAACAAAAGTCCAGGACCAGATGGCTTCACAGGTGAATTCTATGAAACATTTAGAGAAGAGCTAACACCCATCCTTCTCAAACTCTTCCAAAAATTTGCACAGGAAGGAACACTCCCAAACTCATTCTATGAGGCCACCATCACCCTGATACCAAAACCAGACAAGGACACTACAAAAAAAGAAAATTACAGACCAATATCACTGATGAATATAGATGCAAAAATCCTCAACAAAATACTAGCGAACAGAATCCAACAACACATTAAAAGGATCATACACCACGATCAAGTGGGATTTATCCCAGGGATGCAAGGATTCTTCAATCTACGCAAATCAATCAATGTGATACACCATATTAACAAATTGAAGAATAAAAACCATATGATCATCTCAATAGATGCAGAAAAAGCTTTTGACAAAATTCAACACCCATTTCTGATAAAAACTCTCCAGAAAGTGCGCATAGAGGGAACCTACCTCAACATAATAAAGGCCATATATGACAAACCCACAGCAAACATCATTCTCAATGGTGAAAAACTGAAAGCATTTCCTCTAAGATCAGGAACGAGACAAGGATGTCCACTCTCACCACTATTATTCAACATAGTTCTGGAAGTCCTAGCCACGGCAATCAGAGAAGAAAAAGAAATAAAAGGAATACAAATTGGAAAAGAAGAAGTAAAACTGTCACTGTTTGCGGATGACATGAAACTACATAGAGAATCCTAAAACTGCCACCAGAAAACTGCTAGAGCTAATTAATGAATATGGTAAAGTTGCAGGATACAAAATTAATGCACAGAAATCTCTTGCATTCCTATACACTAATGATGAAAAATCTGAAAGAGAAATTATGGAAACACTCCCATTTACCATTGCAACAAAAAGAATAAAATACCTAGGAATAAACCTACTTAGGGAGACAAAAGACCTGTATGCAGAAAACTATAAGACACTGATGAAAGAAATTAAAGATGATACCAACAGATGGAGAGGTATACCATGTTCTTGGATTGGAAGAATCAACATTGTGAAAATGAGTATACTCCCCAAAGCAATCTACAGATTCAATGCAATCCCTATCAAATTACCAATGGCATTTTTTACGGAGCTAGAACAAATCATCTTAAAATTTGTATGGAGACACAAAAGACCCCGAATAGCCAAAGCAGTCTTGAGGCAAAAAAATGGAGCTGGAGGAATCAGACTCCCTGACTTCAGACTATACTACAAAGCTACAGTAATCAAGACAATATGGTACTGCCACAAAAACAGAAACATAGATCAATGGAACAAGATAGAAAGCCCAGAGATTAACCCACGCACCTATGGTCAACTAATCTATGACAAAGGAGGCAAAGATATGCAATGGAGAAAAGACAGTCTCTTCAATAAGTGGTGCTGGGAAAACTGGACAGCTACATGGAAAAGAATGAAATTAGAATACTCCCTAACACCATACACAAAAATAAACTCAAAATGGATTAGAGACCTAAATATAAGACTGGACACTATAAAACTCTTAGAGGAAAACATAGGAAGAACACTCTTTGACATAAATCACAGCAAGATCTTTTTTTATCCACCTCCTAGGGTAATGGAAATAAAAACAAAAATAAACAAGTGGAACCTAATGAAACTTCAAAGCTTTTGCACACCAAAGGAAACCATAAACAAGACGAAAAGACAACCCTCAGAATGGGAGAAAATATTTGCAAATGAATCAACGGACAAAGGATTAATCTCCAAAATATATAAACAGCTCATTCAGCTCAATATCAAAGAAACAAACACCCCAATCCAAAAATGGGCAGAAGACCTAAATAGACATTTCTCCAAAGAAGACATACAGACGGCCACGAAGCACATGAAAAGATGCTCAACATTACTAATTATTAGAGAAATGCAAATCAAAACTACAATGAGGTATCACCTCACTCCTGTTAGAATGGGCATCATCAGAAAATCTACAAACAACAAATGCTGGAGAGGGTGTGGAGAAAAGGGAACCCTCTTGCACTGTTGGTGGGAATGTAAATTGATACAGCCACTATGGAGAACAATATGGAGGTTCCTTAAAAAACTAAAAATAGAATTACCATATGACCCAGCAATCCCACTACTGGGCATATACCCAGAGAAAACCGTAATTCAAAAAGACACATGCACCCGAATGTTCATTGCAGCACTCTTTACAATAGCCAGGTCATGGAAGCAACCTAAATGCCCATCAACAGACGAATGGATAAAGAAGTGGTGGTACATATATACAATGGAATATTACTCAGCCATAAAAAGGAACGAAATTGAGTCCTTTGTTGAGACGTGGATGGATCTAGAGACTGTCATACAGAGTGAAGTAAGTCAGAAAGAGAAAAACAAATATCGTATATTAATGCATGTATGTGGAACCTAGAAAAATGGTACAGATGAGCCAGTTTGCAGGGCAGAAGTTGAGACACAGATGTAGAGAATGGACATATGGACACCAAGGGGGGAAAACTGCGGTGAGGTGGGGATGGTGGTGTGCTGAATTGGGCGATTGGGATTGACATGTATACACTGATGTTTATAAAATTGATGCCTAATAAGAACCTGCAGTATAAAAAAACAAACAAAACAACTAATACTAAAGTTTCATTGGGTTATTTGTATGGAAATATGTTAATATAAATGTTTCAGACATTACATGAAATTTCTAAAAATCTTAAAAAAAAATCTCTAAAGAGATTAAAGAGATTAAATCTCTTTTAATATTATTGAATCATTTCATTCATTTCTCCATCTTCCAAGTCTGTGTCGAATCTTGTCTGAATTGGAATAACCACTTCCTTTGTATCAGGGAGGTGTCTCAGGGCTTTAAATACAATTGCCCAGTACTCTCAATGTCCCCATCAGGAATTGTTCATCATTCAGACTTTAAAACAGAGAGTCAGCATCATTTGTTGCTCAACAATATTTATCTCAGAGATATGGGCAAAGATAGAATTGATTGTCTCCTTTCTGTAAAAGCTTGACAGCAGCTTTTTATTACCCAAGAATTTCTTTCAATTAGATGCTCTGTCTCTCTCTTTCCTCTGTTTGGTTCAACAATGCCATGACTAAGATTTTCTCAAACACTGGATTTCCTTTAATCTTATTCTTTTCAGTAAAGATAACTTCCCACGCTCTTATCACTTTAGCTTCAGAGAGAGGCTAGTGATATGGAATGGTTTCTTAACAGATACACAGTGTGATCTCTATACTAGGATGGAGTTTTGAGGGGAAGAGAAGAGAGTCAGAGTTCCCTTTCTCCTTGTGATTTATCTTCAACAATGGAATGTTATGATTGGATTGGTAATTTCTTCTTTGGAAAAGATTCTGTGTTAGGAGACTAATACCTCCCAATAGGATTATAAAACATTCTGGGAGATCCTCAACTCTGGATGGCCATTTGGAGCCAGCATAGGATCAAGGGGAGATGGACTAGCTGTGAACTAAACTTTGAGGAATAGATTAAAAAAGAAAAGTGTGTGTGTGTGAGGGGGGGATCTTTGATATTTATGACTTATCCAACCAAACTTCTTATGGCAGGGATTTGGGGAAGGAGCCCTGGCAAGGAATAATGTACACACACTTTGCTGAGGTGTAGCTAGTATCATATAGCTTAGCCATCTTTAGTGGCCAAGCCATGTAACAGGGTACAGATGCAGTGCAGGAATGGGAGCTTTAATGTCTTGGAAACCTCACTAACAAAGGCAATTAGTTCAATAGAGAAAATGAAATTTAATACAGGATTTCAAAGAAATGTTCCTTTGTCAGTTTGTCTACATAAATTCTCTCTCCCTTCACCCCTATCCCTCCCCAGATCATTTTAATAGACAATGAATACATTGTCTTTCTTCATTGACAATACTCTAAATATAGGAAATACTTCCTCAGGACAAGCTAAATGGCTCTCATCTCTATCTTTTTTCACTAACACTCCCCCCACCTCTTTAAAATGGCTTTGTAAATCTATTAGCACATTTTGGAGCTGTCTTCATTATAGAAACAGACAAGTTACTAATTGATCTTTTCTGAAGATGCTATCCAGTACAAATGAAGAAATTTTAAGATTCATGAATGTAATGAGGATGTCTTATTTCCATATTTTGGTACTTAATATAAAATTTAATACTTAATGCAATGTCTGTTGAATGTGTGAATGAATGAACGAAAAGAGCTTAGAGATTTGTTCTTCATCAACATGATCAAAAAGACACAATAGTGCTTTTTAAAAAAAAAAAATAACATGTTAAGCTTATAGTTCCTAATCATTTCGCTAAAAGACTGTTCTCTTGATTCTCAGAAGTTCCTACCAGTTTGATTCTGATTTAGAAATGGAGAAATCTCTCTTTTTGATGCCTGTGTTTGCCTTACCTGAGTATTTGGAAGTACTCTGACCAAAAGCAGAATGGAATCCAGTCTTTCATTGGAGATTTAAAATTACTGAATACTGGTATTAAAGTAATATTTTAGTAAATTCAAAGTCTTCAGTCAGCTGCTGACTGAACTAATTTATCACTTAAGTAAAAAAATATGTTTAGCTTAATAAAAGTTAACAAAGGATGCTGAGTTAAATTGTGTGAGGAAGTGATGAGAGGGGTTGTGAACAGAGTGAAGAGTAAGAACCAAGACCTCCTAGGAAGTCACACCTACTGTCATTTTCTCATATCTGGAGTCAGAATCACTTCAAAGTTAGAAAACATTCAAGGATGTAATTCCTTATTTTACAGATGAGGAAGCTGAAAGATAAAGTAATCCACAGCCTGCTGGGTTTTTAACAACTAGACTATTCAGAGAGAGGTTGAACTATTCGTATGTTAAGGCTTTAGTTTAACTAATCTGAATGAAATAAACAGGGAAAGTATTGACTGATTCTCATACTATTACTTTACTAAACTCTTCAGCTCTGAGGAAAGGGGCATAAAAACCTTGAATTTTATTCCTGTTGCTCAGTGACAGTGTTCAGAGAAATGTGGCATTTTTGCCATCATTTTGGCAAACTTGGTTATTTTTGTATGGCTATCTGTCCCTAAACTACATTATTAAGGATATTCTTTTTTTTTTTTTTTTTTTTGGCTGGGTTGGGTCTTCGTTGCTGGGCGCAGGCTTTCTCTAGTTGCGGCAAGCGGGGGCTACTCTCCGTTGCAGTGCATGGGCTTCTCATTGTGGTGGCTTCTCTTGTTGCGGAGCACGGGCTCTAGGCACGCGGGCTTCAGTAGTTGTGGCACGTGGGCTCAGTAGTTGTGGCTCACGGGCTCTAGAGCACAGGCTCAGTAGTTGTGGTGCACGGGCTTAGTTGCTCCACAGCATGTGGGATCTTCCTGGACCAGGGCTCGAACCTGTGACCCCTGCATTGGCAGGCGGATTCCCAACCACTGCGCCACCAAGGAAGCCCGAAGGATAGTCTTAACTTTGTTCTTTTCAATGTAAAAGCTAGAAGAAATATTTTAAAAGCACTGAAATGTTTTCCTATGCTATATCTAGATGGGTGGAGGGGGAAAGTGAAGGAGGAGGAAGGAAAAAGGATATACTTTAAATATTATTCAATTATAAGATAGGTATTAAAATTTTAACTTTTACAAAGTTAATGCTACCTAAAGGACATAGCGCTTTTAAAATTTTTCTGTTAAATCTTCTAAACTACATATAGAGTTCCTGTGATTTGCCTCTGTAAATATTGTACTATTTATTTTTTACTGATATATGCAATGTTAATCTGATTTAGAAAAATACTTTTTTTATGAATAATAATTACTTAGTAATATCCTGGCACAAAAGCAATATATCTGCACAAGGTAATTAGACATTACAGATAAGGAAAAAAAAAAAAGAGAGAGAAAATAAAAATCACATACAATTCCACCATCTAGAGATATTTCTCTTATAATGTAGATCTTTGCTGTTAAAAATGATGTTTATTACAACCTGGATCAATTGTCAGCCGTGTGAGTGAGCCCCCTGGCACTTTCCAGCCCAAATGAGCACCCAGATTGAAACAGGAGGGAAGGGGGCAGGGGACAACCTTTAAAAGAACGACATAGTCATAGGACATGACAAAAACTGGTTAGAACTAACTAGATCCAAGATGGGAGAAGATTTGACTTCCAGTAAACCTTGAGCCTCATTATACACTCATTGTAATACATTAGCATGCTAAATGACATGTGCCATGTCATGGCCACCAGTGCCATGACAGTTCCTAGGCCAACCATAAAAGGCCAAAAAGTGGGCGGTGGCCCAGGGGAAATCTCCACCCTTTCCCCAATATATTGATAGTTGGAGTAATCCTCTCACTCATTAGCCTGTGAAATTACCCAGCCCATAAAAACTAACCATCCCATATTAGGGACCTCTCACCTTCTGAGATGGCCCACACTCTGTCTGTGGAGTGTGTTTCTCTATAAATAAATCTGCTTCTTACCTATCACTCTGTCTCTCGATGAATTCTTTCTGCATTGAGACATAAAGAACCTGAACTTCATTATGTTCTGAGACTAGGTGTGTGATCTCAATTAAAAGACCATGGGTTCTGGCTGGTTCGAGTCCCAGCCCATGGGTTCAAGTCCCAATCTGGGTTTCAGCTGAGGTCAAGTCCCAGTACGTGCGATCAAGTCCAGTCTGAGGTGCATGGTTTCAGCATGACTGAGGCCACAGTCAACATGATGTAGTCCATTAGAACTTCCCAGCTGAGCCCAGTCAACCCACAGAATTGTGAGACACCATAAAATAGTTGCTGTTTTAAGTCATAGGCTTTAAGTTCCTCTGGTATGCAGCAGTAGATACCTGAAAAAGCTAATAAAAACTGTTAGAAAATCAAAGCTCTTAAAAAATAGACTTTGATGATGCGAGAAAGTGTCGATTTTAAATACTAAAACAGATGCAAAAGAGACAAGGTGTGATTGATATTGTTTAAAAATGTGTGGTAAAGATACTATAATTTAGTACTTCATTTATATATATAAGATCTTAGATAATCATCTTGGTTTTTCACAATTGTATGACTAGAAGGAAATACAATATGTTACCAGTGTTTGTTTGAATAATTTATTTTCCTAAATCTCTATACCTTTTACAATTAGCAGGTAACACGAATTGTTAACACATTAACAACAGACAGAATAAATCTGGTAGTGTGAAAAAAAGTAGTGTATATAATAGTAACTAGATATCAGTTTGTAAGAGAAATTCAGAGTACTAGATCATACAATGCTATGATATAATTTAGACAAATAAAAATTATTAGAAGAGTAAGCCAGTTGTAAGTAACATCAATTCTAGCTTAGCTTTGCTATGATAGCCAAGTAATTATTAAATTTAGAGTGTCGATGGGGAAATAAACATCAGCTCTTAATGAGCAGATTATATTTATGAGTTTAATCCATGACCAAATGACTTCTGTTTTACAGTTAAAATTATTTTTAGAAACAGATGTTTTTAAAAAAAGTAGTTTGAAATGTTTTATCCTCAATTCTATAATTATGCTAGTTAGAATTTCCAAGAGATAATATATTATATAAAATCATAGACATGAATGAGAACTTTGTTCCTATCTAGTTAACCTCTTAATTTAAAGGGAGAGTAATGTCAGCTAAGGAATTGATCAGATCCATAATACAAAATGGAAACTAAAAAGAGTGTAGCAGAGAGATTAAATTTGATCATCCAAGTTGGATCATGGAATATTATCCAGACTTCCTGAGCTCTTGAAGTGGTGGTGTTGTTGAGTGGTGGGTAGGGACAAGAGACAGATAATTCCACTAAGGAAGAGTTTCAGTTAGAGGCAAAGTAAAGCACTGAGAAATAGCAATATATATAGTTTTGCTCATGCAGGTCATCATTTGGAAAACCAATTTATCTAACCCTGAAGGAGAATTTTGAATATTACACTAGGTTATACAACATGCCCAAATTAGATCAGTGACATCTTAGGAGGCGAGAACTCTAAATATTTTCCACATAATGCAATATTATCTTCCTGAACACTCAAAGGATTTTTCTAGCATTAAAATAAAATTCATTAGTTCTCTATTATAAGCCAACTATTTACAAGGTACAATATTTTTCTGGAGGGTGAGAATATTCTGGTTCTCAACAACAACCTCTGCTAGGGAAGATAAACAGTATTTCATTCATTTAGTCAAATATTTTTTACTGCTCACGTTTGTATTCCAGTCACTTTAATAGATTCTGGGATACACCAGTAAATAAAACAGAGTCTCTACTTACATGGAACTTATATTATTGAGAGGTAAAAAGGTAAGCATACAAATAAATATAAAATATTAGATAGTCACAAAGTGCTTTAAACAAAAATAATGTAAGGTAATGGGACTATTTTAGATAGCATGATTTGGGAAAACCTTTTCCAAATGCTTATTTTTGAGCAAAAGCTTAAATGAAGTGAGAAACATATAAATAATAAATAAATAAACATTTGTTTATGTATGTATTTATTTATATTGAGGTACAAGCAAAGTGAAGGATATACATATCACATCACTGTTTATCTGACATATAAATATTTCCAAAGATTTATATTCTCTAGCCAACCTCAGTAACTTACTCTAGTGCCAGTCTTCTCTCAACAGAGAAAATCTTGCTGTGTAACTTAGAAAATTTTTCATGTAAGATGAATTAATTTTTTTGCATCTATGATTTGATGTATACCTCACTTAATGAAATATTTGTTATTCCTTAGTTACTTACACATAAATTTTAATTATAAATTAATATTGTCTCACTGACATATAAAAATCAGACAGTTAGAAATGTTACCACAATGGAAGCAACCTAAGTGTCCATCAACAGATGAATGGATAAAAAGATGTGGCACATATATACAATGGAATACTACTCCGCCATAAAAAGAAATGAAATGGAGTTATTTGTAGTGAGGTGGATGGACCTAGAGTCTGTCATACAGAGTGAAGTAAGTCAGAAAGAGAAAAACAAATACTATATGCTAACACATATATATGGAATCTAAAAAACAAATGATTCTGAAGAACCTAGGGGCAGGACAGGAATAAAGACACAGACGTAGAGAATGGACTTGAGGACACGGGGAAGGGGAAAGGTAAGCTGGGATGAAGTGAGGGAGTGGCATGGACTTATATATACTACCAAATGTAAAATAGATAGCTAGTGGGAAGCAGCTGCATAGCACAGGGAGATCAGCTCAATGATTTGTGACCACCTAGAGGGGTGGGATAGGGAGGGTGGGAGAGAGACGCAAGAGGGAGGAGATACGGGGATATATGTATATGTATAGGTGATTCACTTTGTTATAAAGCAGAAACTAACACACCATTGTAAAGCAATTATACTCCAATAAAGATGTTAAAAAAGAAAAAAAGAAATGTTACCACTGAGAAAAATTCACCCAACTCCATAAAATAACATTTACAGGTATAGCATAATTTTATAAATGATACAGAAGGAAAGTGTTTTATGATAAGAATGATACTTTGTACTTTTCCATGTTTTCTTTTATTTTATTTTTGACTTTGAAAATAATAATAGTAGTAGTATGAGAATAATTTAAAATTTCCCAAATAAAAATAACATTCCCACACTGCTTTCCCATGGAGGGTACTTCAAATTGGAAGGGGAAACACCATAAGACTTGCATGTTTCTTTAAATATTTTCTAAGAAATTAGATGCTCTTTTGCTCACACATCTGATTCTGTATCCCAACTAAGTGTATGTTTTAAAAACCTCAAAACTGGTGTGTCTTCCATTTACTGTCTATTAGCTTTCAATCTGTATTTAGTTTATGTTAAAAAATTTTTTTGTCTAGGTTTGTTTGAGACAACTCTCTACATTTTGTTGGTTTTCTTGAGTCATCTTTTCCAGTTGAATTTCTTTCTTAATTAGTGCATAATTAAAGTAAATATTTTCAAATGTTTCTGAAAGCAAGTGTACCTGTTCAAATAATTTAGTGAAAACGAAATAAATGGAGCTACAGTGTTTTCATCAGGACAACAAAGGTCAAGATTTCAAGAGGCAGTTCTCCAAAACAATTGTTTTATATCAGATTTTATGAAGAATTACTCTAAAAATTCTCAAACAGTAGGCCAAGAAAATGTCAAAACAAATTTTAACTTTGGCCGTACATGTAAACTATTCAAATCTGTATGACTCAACCTAAGTGTGCCAAATAATGTTCAAATACTTGAAAAATGATTTTTTTTCTTAATAGTTTACAGAATGTTTTTTTCAACTAAACTTTTACTGTTACTTATGGGAGAAAATGAGATTATTATCACTTGGCTTGTTTTTTTTTCTCTCCAGACATAACTGACCATTCTTTAATTTTATATTGCATAAAGAGATGCAGTATATTTGAATAGTAGCATTTGAGGGCTAAAAATGTACTAAAAATATGAGAAAATTCAGTCCAAATGACTTTACTGATGCAACTCTGCTAGTTAGAAAATGATACAAACTTGGAAAGGAGCTCTCTTAACTCCTAGATTTTTTTTTTTTTCCACTGCATTGTATCAGAGGAATTTGGAAACTGGACTGAAGAAATGAAATCATTATTGTCATCAAACTTTTGTTGAGGACTTAACTCAGTCCTTGCTCTTACAGCATCATTTTTATTACATCATTTAATCCTCACAAACACTCCAGAAGGTAGGTTGCTATCATTATTCCAACCTTGTGAAGGAGATATCTGAGGCTTCAGGAGATTAAATTACCAGTTCCTAAGTGGCAGAGCTAACTGACACTTATTACCTAGGTGTCTTTGGTATAAGAGCCCTAATCAGAATAATTAATAATAAATGTTTTCTTCTCCCTCTTATCCCATTTTTTAGTTTGTTGTCTTTGAATTATATATATATTTATATATACATATTTTTTTTCTTCTTAAATCCAACATGGTTGATTTTATCATGTCAACCATACCTAGTGTTAGTATTTGCTCATCTGTTTTCTTTCTGATTCCAAAAGTGTCAGGGCTCAGGACTCAGGATTTAATTTTTTGTGTGTTTGATTGCTTAAGTTGATTTTTTTTTTTTTTTGGTATGAAAATTGGCGCATCCAGTAAACTCTCATCCAACATACTTGAAAATTTTGTCTTTAGTATTTAGACCCTGAGGAGGAACAGTGAGCCACTTCTAAGTTTTGACATCTCTAAAAACCTCTTTCTTTTACCTTAGCTGACTCCAGAAATTCTAGAGATATGCTCCTAACTGGATGTAATTTTATTTTTTCCAGTTTTATTGAGGAATAATTGACATATATCACTGTATAAGTTTAAGGTGGATGGCATGATGGTTTGATTTACATATACTGTGAAATGATTACCACAATAGGTTCAGCTAACATTTGTTTTCTTATAGAGATAGAGTAAAAAGAAAAGAAAAAAAGGAAAAAAATTTTTTCTCCTTGTGATGAGCACTCTTAGGATTAACACAGTCAACAACTTTACTATGCATCATGCAGGAGTGTTAGCTATAGTCATCATGTTGTACACTGTATCCCCAGCTAGAAGTCTGTGCCTTTTGAGTCCCTTCTCCAGTTCCCCCTTGCCCCACCCTCTGCCTCTGATAACCACAAGTTTGATTTCTTTTTCTATGAGTTTGTGTTTTTTTTTTAATTTTTTTTTTTAGATTCCACATATAAGTGAGATTATACAGTATTTTTCCTTCCCTGTCTGACTTATTTCACTTAACGCAATGCCTTCAAGCTCCATCCATGTTGTTACAAATGGTAGGATCTCCTCATTTTATATGGCTGAATAATATTCCATTGCATATAGTATTTACCACAACTTCTTTATCCATTCATTCATCAATGGACACTTAGGTTGTTTTCATATGTTGGCTATTGTAAATAATGCTAGGAACATGGGGGTGTAAATATCTTTTTAAGTTAGTATTTCTGTTTCCTTTGGATATATTCCCAGAAGTAGAATTGCTAATAATATACAGTAGTTCTATCTTTAATTTTTTGAGAACCCTCCATACTGCTTTCTATAGTGGCTGCACCAATTTACAATCCCTCCAGCAGTGCACAAGGCTTCCCTTTTCTCCACATCTATGCCAGCATTTACTCTCTCTTGTTTTTTTGAGGATGGCCATTCTAACAGGCCTGAGGTGATATCTTATTATGGTTTTAATTTGCATTTCCTAATGATGAGTGATGCTGAACATCTTTACATGTACCTATTGTCCCTTCGTATATATTTTTTGGAGAAGTGACTATTCAGGTCCTTTGCCCATTTTTTTAAAATTTTTTTTTTTTTTTTTTTTAATTGTATAGCTACTTTATTTATTTATTTATTTATTTTTGGCTGTGTTGGGTCTTCGGTTCGTGCGAGGGCTTTCTCCAGTTGCGGCAAGTGGGGGCCACTCTTCATCGCGGTGCGGGGACCGCTCTTCATCGCGGTGCGCGGGCCTTTCACTATCGCGGCCCCTCCCGTTGCGGGGCACAGGCTCCAGACGCGCAGGCTCAGTAGTTGTGGCTCACGGGCCCAGCTGCTCCGTGGCATGTGGGATCTTCCCAGACCAGGGCTCGAACCCGTGTCCCCTGCATTAGCAGGCAGACTCTCAACCACTGCGCCACCAGGGAAGCCCCCTTTGCCCATTTTTTAATTGAGTTATTTGGGTTTTTGCTATTGAGTTATATGAATTCTTTATATATTTTGGATATTAACCTCATATCAGATATATGGCTTACAAATATTTTTCCCCATTCCATAGGTTGTCTTTTCACTTTGTTGATTTTTTTTTTCTGTGCAGAAGTATTTTAGTTTGATTTTTATTTTTTATTTTGTGGCTTGTGCTTTAGGTGTCATATCCAAAAAATCATTACCAAGACCCATGTAAGGAGCTTTATTCCTATGTTTTCTTCTAGGAGTTTTGTGGTTTTAGATCTTATATTTAAACCTTTAATCCATTTTGACTTAACTTTTGCAAGTGGTGTAAGGTTATGTAATTTTATTTATCTCTTATATAACAAGTACAGATTTAACTCTAGCACCCTTAGGAACATTTACGAAGCAGTAATTTTGAGAAATAAATAATAGCAATTATTTTAAAATATCTGAAAATCAAATCCATGTTCTAAATATTTTAAAGTAGAGCTTTAATGCTGCCTACCAATCCTATAAATTCCTCAGATCACATTTCTTTCTCTCTTAATTCTTTTTCTAATTCAGTCTTTTAGAGAGGATAGGCTATACCGGCTCTTTCTAATAAGCAACTGCTATCAGCTTCTGACACACTGAAACTTTTGTCATTACCAGCAACCTTTGACAGTCAAATCCAGAGGAAGCATTTCTGTTGGTGTCTTTTACTTCCTCTCTTTTGATCTCTGTCACTGTTGAGCACCCTAATCCTTGCAAGACCCCGTTCTCTTGAAGTCTGTTATATCATTGTTTCCTGGATTGTCTTCTACATAGCTGTCTTGTCTCCGTCATTGTCTTCTCACATTTTACTTAATAATTATCAGTGTTTCACATAGCAGCGTTCTAAGCTTTTAATATTATTCCTTCTCCTTGTGATAAGTCATCCATATCCACACATTTTATTAATGTTTTATGAGCCAGTAACAACCAAATTTGTATCTTTAACCCAGACCTAATTGTTGAACTCCAAATGAGTAATGGACCTCTCTATTTAAAAAAATTTCAAACCAGGATTTACCTCTTATTCCAAATCTTCTCTTCTTCTGAGTCTATCTTGATGAATGATACCTGCATATATCTACTCTTTAACCCAAATACTTGGGAATTTTCTTAGTACACATATTCAACACATTTAAACTAGTGTCATGTTTTTTCTTTTTTTTTAAATAAATTTATTTATTATATTTATTTACTTTTGGCTGCATTGGGTCTTCGTTGCTGTGTGCAGGCTTTATCTAGTTGCAGTGAGCAGAGGCTACTCTTCATTGCAGTGTGTGGGCTTCTCACTGCTGTGGCTTCTCTAGTTGTGGAGCATGGGCTCTAGGCACGTGGGCTTCAGTAGTTGTAGCATGCAGGCTCAGTAGTTGTGGCTAATGGGCTCTGGAGTGCAGGCTCAGTAGTTGTGGCTCACGGGCCTAGCCGCTCCGCGGCATGTGGGATCTTCCCGGACTGGGGCACAAACCCGTGTCTCCTGCATTGGCAGGCGGATTCCTAACCACTGCGCCACCAGGAAAGCCCCTACAACTGTATGTCTCCTTTATATGGCATTCTTAAGAAGGAAAACTATAGAAGTAGACAACAGATCATTAGTTGAAAAAAGGAAGGAAATGACCATACAGGAGCGACACAATGGAATTTTTAGGGTGATAGAACTGTTCTGTATGGTACTCTTGTTGTGGGTAAGTTTTCTCACTGTCAGAAAAAAGAATTTACAAATAAGCAAGTAGGGAGAAGACTAAAGTGCTGGATTGGAGTTGGAGATAAGGGCATAAACTCATGTTTACTATAATAGATATGCAGATAGATAGATATGAGAAATGGAATATTTCCTGCCATATCAGTAAACAAAGGATGTCACAGTCCTCAGCAATTTCAGCCCTCCAATGTGAGCCAGTGAGCCCTGAGGAAACTCAGGATGTGAAAGTACAGGATACTGGCCCCAGATAGTTGAGGTGCATATCAAAGGAATGATTTCAGTGAGCTCAGACTCTTACATTTTCTCATATAGAAAAGTGCTAAATTCCTTAACTGAGGATATCTGGTTCAATTAACAATAATCTTTTGATGTTCCCGACTACCTGCCCTTAGTTGCAAAACGTCTATAAAACCTGGCTCCCCCCTTCGCATCCTTGGAGTAGTTTTCTCAGGGTTACTTGAGATGCTGCCTCCCGGGCTTGAAGTCCTAAAAATTCCCACTGAATAAAACATAACTCTCAACTTTTAGGCTGTGAATAATTTTTTAAGTCCACAGTTAGATACAAAAATATGGATATGTGTGCATAGGTAGTTAGTATACAAATGCATATTTCCTAGTTCTGTCTGCTGAGAAGGCCTATAAGTAGTAACATCCTAGTAGCAATGAATTCACCTGGTACCTGGATCTTGATTTCTAAATACAGTTCGCCAGTAAAAGAGACCTGGGCTCCTTGGAGAAATGGTTGATATTAGGGCTTGTCAGAGAAAATGCAAAATAAGCCTTAAGAATTGTATAATACTAGAAAGTTAGGAAATGCTAAAAAAAAAAAAAAAAGAAAAGAAAAAGAAAAAAAAGAGAGAGAGAGAGAAAAAGAGAAAGAAAAGAATGCAGAGATAGAGTCATATCAAAAAGACAAAGGAACCTACCTGGAAGAGTTCCCAATGGCCAATGCTGGAACAATTTGAACAAAATAAGTAACAATATTATTGGATTATAACACCTCTCCCCTAAAATATATGGGTATACACTGATATAAGTGAATCATTGAAGAAATAAATAAATGGAGGAAAGGGAAGAGATAAATCTTTCTTACAGAAGGATTCCAAATAATAGATGAAGAAGAAATGAGGGAAATATAGAAAATCATCATTAGAACATCACAGTAATACTTGCTATAGACAAGATCCACTGATGAATGCTGTATGTATTTAGTGGGCAAAACTTTAAGGAGAAACAGGGTATTTACATAGACTCAAATGATTAGGGGATGTTACAGAAATTTTCAGTGTCCTGTGAATGGGTTCTCTAAGAATGTTTTCCAAGATTCAAGTATAGAATTTGTATTATTTTTAGTTACATTTAGCTTTATACCTTTAGTTCCTTGATTGTGACTTGCACTACATAGCCCACTAAATATTAGTGTTTCTCATACAATAATGGAATATCAAAACAACATAAATGCCTAATAATAGAGTTTCATCATGTTATATTTATATGTTGAAATGTACAGCCATTAAAAAGCATTTTTTTTTTTGCCAAAACTAATAATACTGGGAAATGATCATGGTAAAATGATAAGTATGTAAAAGCAAACATACAAACTGTATATGTACTATGAAACAATTTTATTTTTAAAAATATGTGTATAAACAAATATATAGAAAAAAGACTAGAAAGAAATATATCAACAGGTTAATAGTGTTTATCTTGAACAGTAGAACGGCAGTTGATTTTTCTCTTCTTTTTTATACTTTCCTCCAATGAACATGTGTTTGTTTTATTACCAGAAAAAAAATAGCAATAACACAAAAGTCACTTCCATGGTTGACATTGTCCAAATCCTTCCTCATGTGGATCTGTGTTAGGCTACTCTGGCTATCAACCAATTCTGGCACTGGGAGTGGATCTCAAAGGGCCAAAACAAAGGAGAGCCATCCTACCAGAGACAGTCTAGAGTGGGAAGTGTCACAGGGTTGAGTATATGTCAAGAAATTATTAAGGAGGATTAATAACCAAAAATCAGGGAGACTGAATATAGACACCCAAATCCAAAAGGTAAAACATGTAGCTTCAAATAAGAGCCAGGGCTAAGAGTCAGAGCCATATTGAAAATAAGAATGAGAATAGGAGCGGGTTAGAGAGGAATTGATGGGATGCTTGATGATTGTCATGAATTCCCCAGATGGGTCTGGGGCTTATTTTCATTTGGGTTACTGGTTCTAAGGAGTTCAGGCTACCTTAAATGCATGGTGTTAAGATAGCAAGGAAAGAGAAAAAACTGATTTCAAAATATCAATTTTATTTTACAATGTTTAATGTATCTTGAGAAACACATATTTCCAGTCTTTTTCTTTCTGCCACTTCCTCATCTGTCAAAGTTCTTGATGGTCTAGCTCAAGTTCCACCTCCTCTTTAAAATCTTCTTTAGTCCCCCAATTGGATGTGATTTCTCACTCCCTCCTTTAAAGTTCTGCAGATTCTCTTTATACTATTTGTAAAGAATACAAGTTTGTCAGCACATTGAAATAGCAAACTGGCCTTTTGGGTTTGAAAACTGACAGAAGCCTGGGTTGACATATATTATACTGTTTTATGTGACACGTTGTGTGTAACTTTTAGTGAACTAGCTAAATGACAAAGTGCTACAAACATACACATATTAAGATAAAAATAAGGAAGGTTGTCACCCACTGCAAATATACTCCTCTTGGAAGATATATTTTTTCTTAGTAGCTATACTTTCACATACCTACTAGGTACTTTCCTGCTTGCTTTTGAGTCATAAATTATTCTTTAAAAGCTGGCATACCTCCTGCTGTCAGAGTTTACACATTAAATTATAATCTCGAACATTTCCTTTACCTAGCCTGGTAAGGTTTTATTTAGGCCTCCAAGACACTGACATTTTCCAGTTAATCATGTAACAGTACTGCTGTTGAGATTAGGGCAGAGGAGGGAAATGGGATAATCTGTCACAGTCTCATTTTAAAGACATATAGATAGCAGCAAATTATTGTCATTGCTGCTTTTTCCCACATTATGCAGATTTTCAAATTAATGAAATGACTTCAATATTTCTGATTCCTAAAATTTTTCTTCTAGGTTATGGTAGTCTTTTTATGAGACTATTGCTATTTCTTACTATGTTGTGTTGCCTCTAATAATCTGTAAATCAACTTTCTTTTCTTGTTGACTTATGAAATATGTATTCTGATATGAATTTTCAGCACCTCACATAACAAGGCTATAACCCTTCTTATAACTTCTTACTTGATGTCTCCATACAGAGCCCCACAGATGCCTTGAGCTCAAAGAACAGAATTATGGTATTCCACCCTTTCTGCCACTTCTCCTGTAAAGGTTCTGTTTTAGCATCTGGGAATCATTCTAGTTCTCTCTCCCTCACTTCCCATATCCAAGCAACCACCACTTCTCACGGCACACAAAAAATAATTACAAGTGGGATAAAATTACTGGGATTTTAGGTGGTCAGTAACATAGTACCCCCTTTTCTTTGTCCATGGCAGAACCAACTGAGAAACAGCGTGTCAGAAAGTGGAGATCATAATATTGTCTTTTTTTATACCTAGTAGTTTGTATCTCTTAATCCCCTACTCCTGTCTTGCCCCTCCTCCTTTCCCCCTCCCCACTGGTAACCACTAGTTTGTTCTCTATATCTGTAAGTCTGTTTCTGTTTTGTTATATTTATTCATTTGTTTTATTTTTTAGATTCCACATGTAAATGATAACATACAGTATTTATCTTTTTCTATGACTTATTTCACTAAGCATAATATCCTACAGGTCCATCCATGTCATGGCAAATGGAAAATTTTTATTCTTTTTTACAGCTAAGTAATATTTCAATCTATATGTACCACATCTTCTTATCCATTCATCTGTCGATAGACACTGAGGTTGCTTCCATATCTTGGCTATTGTAAATAACACTGCTACGAACACTGAGGTGCATGTATCTTTTCAAATTAGTGCTTTTGTTGTTTTCAGATGTATACCCAGCAGTGGGATTGCTAGATCATATGGTAGTTGTATTTTCAGTTTTTTGAGGAACCTCCACCCTGTTTTCCGTAATAGCTGCACCATTAAATATTATCTTAATTGCTGCTAAACTCCTGAAGCTGTATGAAAGCTAAACGGACTGACTAGAAAGTCGTGGTAGCCCCTGGCTCCTCTCATACATCCCATCTATGTCTTAAGAAAGTTCTTCTAGGAGTAAATTTGGTGTTGAAAAACTAACGTAATAAGCTTTCTGCCTCCCACTGGTCTGGTAGAGAAAGAAGAAAAGACATTCAAATCCTCAGTGATAGCAGATGATTGATATAAAAGATGGACCACTGACTTTCAACCATAACAGAATCTGCTGTCTTCACAGGGAGGAGTAGTTAAGGGGTGGGGAAAGAGGCCAGAAGTCTATGTTAGTGAAGTCCATTCACTGGAAACAAGAAAAATGGAAAATACATATACTCCTCCTCCAAAAAGAGACAGGAGGAAAATAAGGAGAGTTTAGACTCTTGGAGATCAAGAGAAGAGAATGTTTCAAGAGGAAAACTGTTAATCGCTGTTCAAATGCCACACTTGCACCTGATACTCTGTGCCTGGAATTCTTTAAGCTCGTGGTCTAACAAGCTCATATTTCTCCTTGCAGACTCAGACAAGTGAGATCTCTGTGAGACCTTCACTGGTAGGCAGAAGGCAGGTAGTTCTGCATCCATCACCTATACTTGCATTGCAGTTGATATTTATCTTTTAAAATTTACTATATGTCAAAGCAGTTATTTATACCTCTTTTTTTTCCCACCAGAGTAAGAACTCTTTGAAAGCACAGATTATATGTTACATTATAAATGACACGTACATTTTTGCTTTAGGATGTTTATCACTACATGAATATCAAAGATAAACAAAATAAATATTTAGGTTGGAAATAACCTAATATCCATTATATGAGCAGAGGTAATGATGCATATTTTAATGTAAATTAATAATATAATATATAATTACAACTATGTTAACATATTAAATTGTTAATGAATATAGTTAAATTAATTTGTTATAACCACAAATAGAATACTAAATATATTCTAAAAGTCATGGTTTTAAAAGGATACTCATAACGTAAGAAAACATAAATTACATTACATAAATTTATTACATAAATTACATATTTGTAACATAAGAAAAAAAAAACCTGACATCATAAGTGGGGAAAAAAGAAAGGTGCAAAATATTTTTTTAAAATTATATACCAATATTTAAAATTTACAGACACATATTCATATGTAAAAACACATATAAGTTTTATTAGAAAACACAGCAAAATGTAAACTATGTTTTTTGTGAGTGATTTTACATTTTCTTTATACTCTTCCATTTTTTTCCAAATAATAACTAGAAAAATATTATTGTAAGACAAAATAATTATGTAAACCATGGTTCATTGGCTTCCTGTGGTGCACAGTGCTCTTCACATTGTTAACATAAATCTTGGTGAATTGCTAGGAATATTGTTTCATTGACATTTTAAAAAATCTTTCAATCATTATGTTCCTATAAATTCTCTGGTGAATTGATCTGAAAGTGTTTATTTAAAATTTTTTTCCCTCATTTCCAAATAGGGCACCCGTGTATTATTACTGACTTCACCTATCCATTCTTCCTCCTGAAACAAAACATATAAGAGAGCTTCCTGTCATCTGAAAGGTGAATCTTCAGCGTGGCTAGTGGGGTAGACTATCTGCCAGTTCTTAAGAAAAACATGCCATGTTGATTTTAACATCTCCAAATTGGATGTATTAAGTTGTTCTTCCAATGTCTGTTAATTTTCTTTCTCTGTTTACTTCTCAGCTACTCCACCCACCCCAAACAGCATTCATTCTGGGTATGTGTATCAGAGTAGTTCATTAAAAAGATTAGTATATCTAAATATGATCATTCTTATTTCATTGTTAAGGAAATTGTTTATCCTCCTTGTTTTTTATTATGAAGAGGTATAATTGGCTAGTCTCCTCTAGAGCTGAAAGAGGCCCATAGCTCTTGAACTTCTTTGCCTGAAAATATTTTGCTTTTGTGTCACTGTAAGTTGTTTAAATTGTTGCATTTTTTCTTTCTATAGATCTTTCTTATGTAAGCTTTTCTTGTTAAAATTAATACTTTTTCACATTTTTTTCTTGTGTTGACAAAGTTTTCTCTTACAGGGCATTTCTATATTGCCAATGTCTTTACTCAACTCTTTGTCCTGATAACCACAACTCATGATGGACAGCTACTCTTGTAAAAGGTAACTAGGTGCATTCTTAACACTTGTACAGAAATCTATGGCCTAGTGAATCTTTGGAGTAAATGTTTGGTGTAAAATTTCTCATGCTTGTGGATGAAAATCTGTCTTAGCAATCAAACCACTTTCCCTTCTGGTTTATAGAACCATATTAGTAAATGCTTTTCATTTTTATCCAAAGTCTCTCCTCAGTTTCAATGTTCCTTTTTGGGCATTACCTTATCACTTTTCTTCTATTTCCTAAATGTCAAATATACTTGTAATTCCAATTACAGGAATTACAGATCTGGTTTTCCCTGGTGTAATAAGCAGACTCTAACAGAGCTCCCAATAATTGTTGCTTCCTGGGATTTGCAACCTTGTGTAATACTTTCCTCTTAAGTGTAGGTTGGACCTTGTGATTCACTTCTAATGAGTAGAATGTAACAGAGATGATGAGATGCCACTTATAAGATTAGGTTGCAAAAAGACTATGGTTTCTGTCTTGGCAGTCTCTCTTACTTTCTCACTTGCTTGCTGATAGAAGCCAGATGGCATGCTTTGGGCTGCTCTCTGGAGAGTCTAATGTGGAAAGGGAAAGAGGGAGGCCTCTGGTCATCAGCCAGTAAAGAACTGAGGCCAACAACGGCCCATGAGGAACTAAATCCTGTCAATGACCATACTGAGGGAGCTTGGAAGCAGAACCTCTCCTGGTTGAGCCTTCAAGTGAGATAACAGTCTTAGCTGCCACCCTAACTACAACCTTATGAAAATCCTTGATCCCAGAGGCACCCAACTAAGCTGCACTTGGATTCCTGACCCACAGAGACAATGAGATAATAAATGTGTGTTTTTTATACTACTAACTTTTGGGATAATACATTGTGAACTAATAGATAACTAAAACATCTGGCCATGTCTCTTTTCTGATATTCCTATTTAAAGGAAGTTTTATAAGTATATTGTTATGACTATCTCGCCTTAAAAGAGGAAAAAATTGAGAATTATAAGCTGTTAGGCTATGTTCAAGTTCAAAACATACCATTTTTGGTTAAAAGAGGTAGATATGATACTGCATTTTTTAGGAAATGATTACCACCATATTGACTAATAATTCCTAGCATGAGCAATGAGCCGACAAGATGTGGTCCTTTCATGCCTAATGAGCTAAACACAGAACTGCATAAGTCAATGAGAAAACAGCTCTCATTTCTTATGAAGCAATCTTGAGAAAAATGAAACAAAGAAAACGTGGCCACTGTTTCTATCAACAAAAGCTGGAGGAAGCAGAAAGAGGGAGGAATGCTGATATTAAATCTGAGTCATAGGTCAGGGCTGTAGGATTTGGCAAACTACATTCTGCTTATTCAGGTCAATTTAAGAGATATAAATCTACTTGGTTTAGTCTTAGAGCAAACCCAACTATGGTCAAGCCACATTCTGAGAGGACTCTTCATGCATCACCACCCACTTCTACCCCAAGAGAACATGTTCTGACCAGGAGGATTACCCATTGCAGTGATATGAATTGGGACAATAGCTCATTTTTCAGTTTTTACCTTGTGGTTGTGTCAATGTCACCACCCTCTGCCCCCAAACACTTGCTTGGCTGATTTGTCAAAGACAGAAATGTCTGATCTAAGTTGGGCAAATCCAGTTTTCTTGGAAATATGACCCTTGAAGAGAGCCACATAGAGAATGAAGGTTACGAGTGTTTGCCATAGCTAAAATCAATAGTCAGGAGAAGATTCAACAGTTTTTGATGCTGAAGACCCAGAGCAGCCTTTGTTCCCAGACTTTGTCAAGGCAGGATGATGGTTCAATACGTTTTGCACTTCTGTGTGTTATCTTAGTAATCTAATAAATTTAACTTTCTTGCTTGTGTTAGTCAGAATAATTTTCAGTTTTTTAATAGTTATGCCTTGACCTACCTTATTTATCTAGTACATCCCTTGTAAATAAACCTCTGCTTTAAGGTTGTGGTTATTAAAAGTCTGTAATTTAGTCTTCCACACAGGTGAGTTATAAAAAAAAGACAAATGAACTATTTTATGGCTAAATTAGTTATGACTTTTTTGAGTAAGTAAATAAGTATAAATTTATTATAGATTGATGAGAGCAGGGATATGTGGGATATTCAGATGAATAATTAAGGCATTTCTACTTGATATCTTGTTGGTTAGTTTTTCTATAGTCCCAGCTAACACTTTTTTCCCACTTATTTTTCTCATTTATTTTGATTTGATTTCTGATATAATTTTACATACACACATAATTACAGATGTGGCATAATATATACACACGTGTTTCATGATTCCACTTACATGAAGCATCTAAAGTACTCAAACTCATAGAAGCAGAAAATAGAATGTGGCTGTGAGGGGCTGGGGGAAGGGGAAATGGGAGTTGCTATTGAGTAGGTACAAAGTTTCAGTCCTGCAAGATGAAAAAGTCCTAGAGATCCTTTATATACCATAGTGCCCATCATTAACAATACTGTATAGTACACTTAAAAATCTGTTAAAAGAGTAGATCTCATGTGTTTTTTCCACAATTCAAACAAAAACAAAAACCTGTCAAAGTGACATTGACAAATGTCTAACCAAAATAAGATGCAGTTATGACTTTTGATGAGCTTGTACCTTCACAACAAATATAGAATAAAGTACGGAAAATATTCTTAGAAGGCAAGGCCATAAAATCTTGAGTCCATTCTAAACCCAGCAGGACTTTGTGACCTCTTGATGCCATAGGGCACAGCTTGAGACCAGATCTTGGTAAGGTTGCACACTGACTTCCTGTGGGTCTCATGTACCTTTTGTGCAGTCTCTCAGGAGGTGGTCTGAATCACCAAGTGTTTGATTAAAACTGCATCAGAGAAGTTCTCTAATTAGTTCCCTAATTAATTTAGGGCCATCTAGAAGAGCAAGGTAGTAATTTAGTCTAATGTTATCTTACGACGTCTATTATTATAATTTAGTCGTTGGGAAGATTACTTATATTCTCCTTAGAAAAAGAAGCAGTTCAATGCAATGATTAAAAGCATGATATTTCAAGTTATTTCAAATCTTAAGTCTCCTGGATTTCAGCTGTCCCTCCATTTTAGAGAGTCCGGTTCAAGTCATCCTAAGATTTCCATATCAGTGTAATGCAGTGTATATCAGTGTAATGCTCGAAGGCTCACAAGATTTTTTTACTTGATGGATTAATATTTATTTATGTCTGTTTGGTTAACTTTGCTTTGTGGCTGAGCAGCTGTTTCCTCCTGGATATGAAACTAGGTTGGGTAAATTGAATGACACTGCCATTTTCTTTCTCTTTCCAATGCTGCCATTATGTGGGCAGGAAAACAACTCCAGGCATTTATTCAACAAATATTTATTCAGCCCTTATTATACTCCAGAAACTGTGGATAAGGTTGCTAACAAAAAAACATTACAGTTCCTGACTTCACAGAGCTTGTGATCTAGAGTATCCCAAATGGTGACACATGCTTCTACAACCCACCCAAACTACAAGGGATCCTATCTCCAGATAAAGGATTTTTTACTTTCTTCCCCAAACAGCATCTCACTTTTGACTGTGGAAAATGTGTGTCAAACTGAGCCTCTTCCTCTTATTTAGATCAAATATCATTGTAAACAGCAAATATAGATTCTGCTGTATGGGATTTTGGTAATTTACTAACTTCCTTATAAATGGAGATTCTTTTATTGTTCTCTGTTGTGCTTGTTATTTTGGTTAGTGTGCTATGCAAACATATACTCATATAATTATTTTTCCTGGAAATCTAATTTGATTCAAGTTTGTACATTAAAAAAGCAAACTCATTCTGCTAATCTTTGCCATCTATTTTGGTCGCTATTTCAACTGCTCTTTAAAAATGATTTATAAAAATGCAGAATCAGATTTTAAATTTTATGAGTAAGCTTAACTTTTTTCAACCAAACTATTTTAAAAATGGAAATTGCCTTTTGGCTTTTTCTCTTTGAACTCATAATAAACATATGTTTGTAAAATTTTAGATTATGGTAATAATAACAAATAATTTAAAAGAAAAATATCATTGTTAATCCTTCATCCAAAGATGAACAGTATTAACATTTTCATATACATCTTTCCAAAATGTTTAGTAGACATACACACACACAGGGACACACAAAATCTTGCCCTCTACTTTAATTTAAATAATTCAAATTATTTAATGCTGTAAAACCACCTTATAAGCAGCTTTTATCACAAAACATATATCATGTACATATTTAGATTTCAAAAAATACAGAGCTATAGCATATTTTAATGGCTGTATTATAGTCCATTTCATGCCATAATTTATTTACCCAACCCTCACATTTAGTTTTGATTAAATTTTTTGTTCTTAGGAAATCTCATTCAGGTACCTGTGGTTCCTTACAAGACTTGATGTCTGTTATAAATTTTTTGTTTATGTGTAATCTTTTATTAAAGATAAAAGATCAAGATAAAAGATGTGTCTACTTAACAGAGACTCATCTAGCCCATGAGTATTTAATTAAATATGTATAAAATTAGAAATAATTACACATCAGTATTGTATTATGAAGTAACATTGATTTCATACTTTTCCTTTTCCCTATGCAACAAACACTGCTAATTTGGATTTTGCATTTTGCTCTGGTCACTTTCCATTAGTTTCAAACTGCTCTCCTTCCAAATTTAGTTTATTCCAGAATGAAGGTATTCAATCTGAACTGTTTCATTAAAGCAGCCAACCTCCAAAGTCAGAATAAAGGGAAATGCAAACATATCACTCATCTAAGAGCCAGGGCATTACCAAGGTAATTCTATCATCTATCTCTTTCTTCCACAATGTGAGACTCGGCGTGCTTGACTACTTGTTTCCCAGGCCACAGCCAGGATAACGAAAGAAGAGAGGTATCTCCCTTACCCCCCCATACACACTCAAGCAAGCACGCACAAAGGCAAAAGTATTGAGAATTTATCACTGAGTGACATCTAGTCCTGTCTCCCATTCCTTGGTACTTTCATTATGGTCTTAGTTTAGGGGGACAGGATTAGAAAACAAGGGAGGCCTTATAAACTCTCCTTGATAAGGCACGTAATAATAATTACCAGTATTTCTTTAATTTTTACTTAGTACCAGGAATTGGCCTAAGTCTTTTTTATGTGTTAATCATTCTACCAATCCCATGAAAACGTTATCATTATTATTTGCAGTTTATAGATGAGGAAATTGAGGCACAGAGGAATTTAACAACTAAAGTCAAACTGCTAATGAATGGCAGAACAGGATTCAAACCCAGTCTAATTTTAGAGCCTCCCCTCCCAACCAACTTGGTGTGTCTCTGTGTATAGTTTTATCAAGTCAACTAAAGGAAATGCATGCTTAGCAGCTCAGGAATCTAAATTTGTGACGAGATTGATCTATTTAACTTGCATTAAGAATTTATCTACTTACCTTGGATTAAGATTAATCGTTAGAATCAAGCAACATTTAAAAAATTGATGATTATTAGTCCTCATAAACACTGTTGTAGCTCTGTGACCTCAAATTATGCTGTCAGTGCCACCATGCCCTGTGGGGCCAGGGGCATCTTTCCAGACGCTGATGCTCCTTATCTTTCAAAACTCTCAGCTGTTGGTCCTGCCACTGCCAATTCCATTGCACGCTATCGTAAATCCTCCACAGCTGCCATTTTGTCCCATTGGTGTAAATGTTGTCATTACCACCACCATCCCTTGCCACAGATTCCAGGAGCCAGGCACCAGGATGGGCCCAGTGAGGCCTGAGTCTCACTTGCATACTTCCTGAGGCAAAGCTTTATCTTCCTTTGGAACTGGGGTTTCATGTTGGGGCCACGTCTCTAATTTTCCCTTGATACTCCCTCCCCTTGAATAGAGTTTCACCTTCAGCCAGAGAAACTCCATCTTCATTCTTCGATCTTACTTCCTAAGAGTTAACCTCATCCCCCATCTCCAGTCCCACCATTAGCCTCTCATTGCCTACTTTGGTTTCCCTATATTTTTGATAGAGAGGAGGAGAATTTTCTTTAGTAGTTTTATGCCCACATGGACCTAAACTGTATTATAGGCCCTCTTCCAAACTTGTGTGCTTGGCTTCCAAACATTCACTTAACATATTTAACTTGTAAACTTCAGTTTATGATGTTTAGGATGTCCTTTTATCCTTTAAGGAGCTAATCCTCTTTTAAAACAAAACTAAATATAATTGTTCATGATACAAGGAGATTCGTGTGCTTAGACAAACTTGAGCATGAATATTTTGCCTAAATATCTCAAGCAATACCTTTTGTGCCATTCAGAAAAGGTCACACATAAGCCAACAACAAGATAAGCCTATGCATATCAAGCAGTGAATGTTTGTGCTCTGCTACATTTCTGTTGGCACTTCTCTCAGCTTAAAGTGTCAAGGGACAAAGGAATAAAATAATGCCTGTGTGTTCCGCTGTAGATTCTCAGTTTGTGTTTAATATTAATTGGAGCCGAGTCAGCAAGAGGTCAAAAACCAGTCAGTATGCATCATGTTGTCTAAACTCAGGATACTGGTCAAGGACCAAGAGGAACAAAAGAAAGTTTTGGCTACATTCAATCAGAAGTCCTAATGTGAATGTATTTTTATTTAGAGAATGGCTGAAAATAGAACACTCTTTAAAGATATCATGCAGTTGAAAAGTCAAGACTAGTTAAACATAATGAATTAATTAGATCATTAGCTACTTTGTATCTTTAATTAAGATATATTTTAAGATAAATTCCACCTTTCTAAACTGGCTAAAATAGCACAAGTTGATCTAGTATAGCAGTTTTCTGTTAGCAATGATATTTTAATGACCAATAGAGCTCATTTTGGTCTGTCTGGTTCCTTCCAGCCAAAAATTCTCTTCAGTTCTCTCCCATACATAGGTATTTAACCAAATCTAATCTATTTACGAATCCCAGAGATGTTAGTACACGTGTTTTTAGCTTGTGACACAACTTTACAAACTTTCCGATTGTGGCTTTCCAGAGAGGAGTTGAATTCCACCTTCTAGAATAACCCAATCACTTACTTTCTTCTCTTTTGCTATAGAGCACCATGTAACTATAAATTTAGGGGTTTTATTCTCATCTTGACTTTGGCTACAAGGTAAATCTTTCACTTATACTTGGTCAATTTTCCTTCTCATTCTCCACGTTCAAATGGTCTCCCCAATCCCTATTCACTTTTCTTAACCTCAGCCTGACCTTACCCTGAACTCAGCAGGTAACAATGCCTCTTCTTATCAGAGGACGAAAGTTCATTAGAAAATTCCTTCAGTTTCCTCACTCTCCACCTCTAGGCTCCTATGTGTACCACTTTCATTTTCAAAGCCAGAAGAACCTCTCCCTGCACACTGGATCATGCATTGGAAAATCAACCACTTGAAGTGTCCTCTTTCATTTCTTTAATACCTGTAAATATACCTAGAATTTAAATTTGCGAAGTAGACATCTTTTTCCTTCCTAAAACTTTCCTCGCTCCTAAAACTACCTGTCTCCTGAATCGTTCATCTAAGTCAATGATGTTGCTTAGGCTTCAAGCTGAAAATCTTCTCAGTCTTCTTGATTCTTACATTTTATTCTTTGTCTCTTGTTATGTTACACTCCAAACAAACTCACTCATGTCCTAACCAAACCCTACGACTTCTACCCCAGAAATGCTTTTCTATTTTGTCTTCACCTCTTCGTTTCCACTGTCACTGCCTTTTCCCAGATGCTTGTTGTTGTTCATTTGAACTTCAGCAACTATCTCCTAACTGGGTTTTCTCTCCTCTATGTCTCCTTTCACTCCCGTTCATTTTCTACAGAACAGTGGAAGGAAGGAAAGAAGGAAGGGAGGGAGTTATGAGAGGCAGGAAGGAAGGAAGGAAGGAAGGAAAGGAGAGAGAGAGAAAGAGAGAGACAGGGAAAAAGAAAATATTGATCATATTCTTCCTCTGCTTAAATAGTTATTTTGGCTCCCTGCCTACAGGAAAAAGTGCATCTCTTTTCTGGTTTATTCCAAGTCACCTTTCACATTCTGTAACTAAGCTCTCATTCTGGTGTCATTTATACCACTCCCTGATATGTACCCTACTGTTCTTCTTAGTGCTACCTGCCCAAGTCAGGCTTGTTGACAGATTTATGGCTTCTGATACGTTGTTCCTCTGTCACCCCCACCTGAATTTTTTTCACCTGGCATATCCTACACAACTTTTCTACCACAGCTCAAATATCACCTTCTCCAGGAAGCCTTCCCTGACTTTTCCAGTAAGCCCTTTTTTGAAGCCCTTTATGCTCCCACATCACATATTTATACTCCTATTGTAGTACTTAATTTTGTATTGCAAATGACCTGTGTTTCAGTAATCAGCTATTTTTCATAGCATCCAGTTAATACCTCCTTAGTGTCTATTAAACCATACGGTAAATGCTTCTTTATATTCTGTGCCCCCACCCAATGCTGAACTTCTTTAAGCCAGGTCTGGGTCTGTCTTCTCCATTTCTTCAACTTCAGAAACTATCATATGTTTAGCACATAGTAAATGTTCAGATGTGTTTGTGGAATTAAAAAGTCTGTTCATTTCTCTCCATTCTTTACTAGAGAAAGAAGGGGTCATCTCTTTATTTTTTTCTTCGTGGTATCTAATACTATGCTTGCCATAAGATGCATTCATACATGTTTTTTTAACTAATTAATTCCCTATGGTTATATGATAAATCCATTTCTTTGAGCTGTTTTTCAGAGAAAGAATGATAGTTAATTTAGGAGCTAAGGATCTGAAAAAAAAATGTTCTCATTGATTAGACATAGTCAACTCTACATTATTTACTTTACACATCTGAATTTTTCTGAGTCTTTTCCCAAGGACAGTCTCTTGATTTTACAGTCATTGAGATATCATTAATTTACTCAGGTCCTGACTAGATTAGAATTATATGTCTGAACCCCATTTTTGAGTCATTTTAGGCACAATAAATTCTATGGGCACTTAATCTTGAAAGTAACGTACAGGAAAGCAATTGTTATGCTTAGGAGAGGTTAAACATCAGTGATAAAGGAGAGGAGAATGCTCTGACTCATTATCACACTCCTTTTATTAATTATTTTAGCCCCTGGAGATCTCCCCTCGATAGCCTGACCTATGAGTTTCCTGAGCTTGGCAGGGTAACCGTGGGTTGATGCTGCATGTAAAGCATCAAATGGAACTATCTCACAGGAAAAATATGAGCCCCTTCTGCTGTAGCTTGTGCAACTTTGTGAAAAATACATTATTTTTCTTTTTCATAGCTTGGGATTTCTCTAAAAGAAAACAAAAACTCCCATATATCTTGTGTACTTGATTATTTCTAACAAACAATGTGTATTTATTGGATGCTTACCATGTACCCACTGCCGGAGTAGATTCAGGAGAAGATTCAAAAGCAATGTCATATAAAATTTTGTCCCTGACCTCCTCCAGGAGTTGATAGGTCCCTTGAAGACACAATATCTTGTTATGAAATTATCTTTTTTTCCCCTTAACTTCTCCTTCCCTCCTTCCCTGTATTTTTTCTTTCCCTTTCTCTCTCTCTCTCTCTCCCCTTCCTTCTTTCCTTCCTTCCTTCCTCCCTCCTATTTAGAAAACTCCAGTTGTGTATTAGTATATATTTATCCTCAAGACATCTGAGTAATTTACTTCAATTCCTTTAGTCTTTATCTAACTCCTTATTTTTTTTTCACTTTCACAAAAGAAAATGAATTGACACCTAAGTAAATCAGTTTCCTTCCCATGGGTCCTATAGGCAAGTTCAACTATCCTGCCCCATTGAAAAATTAACTATCCCTCTATTTACAATTAAGTACTGTCTAAAACCAGGAGATAAAAGCAAGGCAAATAGATACAAAGAGGCAAAATTGTGTATATTCATTTTTCATGGAATTTCTCAATTTGCAACTTGATCTTTAGAAATAAAAATGGTTGAAAAAAATTTTCAGGTTTCCTAAGAGAGACTGTCAGTAATGTTTACCTTAGGATGAATCAGCCTAATCAGAATTATTACTATTTCCTCTAATTCACCACTCTTAACTATGCTGTCTTCACACACCGATGTAGTGATCAGTTGAGAAGTATTACAACTTTTGCTACTAGTGATAGTACTACTAATACTAATACTAATGATATACTTTAAAAACCAGAGAGGATTTTTTTTTCTTGGACCCATATCCCTTTCAGTCCTCTGCATCCTGTAATTGTTTCTTGAGAGAAGAAGGAAGAGTCAAATCTCTCATGCTCAGAATGCCCATGGGAGCCTGCTGCAGATGTGAACTTCAACTGTTAGATGTGTCATAGCTGAAAATGCCATAAGTCACAAGCGGAAATCCTTAAACTTTGAAAAGAAAGTATGAAGTTATTTTGGAACTTGGGACAGTGCTTGAATGAGGCAAACTTGGGAGAAGAGAGTAAAGATGGGGTATTAGGATTGATGCCTAGAAAAAGAGAGCAAAAGCAAAAAGAGAAGTAACAAAAGAAGGAATAGGAAGCCTTTGAAAGCAAACTTAGTGTATTTAATAATTGTAATTAAAACTGAACTTGGGGCTTCCCTGGTGGTACAGTGTTTGAGAATCTGCCTGCCAATGCAGGGGAAACGGGTTCGAGCCCTGGTCTGGGAGGATCCCACATGCCGCGGAGCAAGTGGGCCCGTGAGCCACAACTACTGAGCCTGCACGTCTGGAGCCTGTGCTCCGCAACAAGAGAGGCCGCGATAGTTAGTGAGAGGCCCACGCACCGCGATGAAGAGTGGCCCCCACTCGCTGCAACTAGAGAAAGCCCTCGCACAGAAACGAAGTCCCAACACAGACATAAATAAATAAATAAATAAAAATAAATTAAAAAAAAAAACAACAACTGAACTTGAATGCCTTTCAGGAAAAGTTAAGATAATTGATTAGTCCTCACACTACACATGCTTTGTAGGATAGTGGAGTTTTCTGAGTTTTTGTTGTTGCTGTTGTTGTTTTACAGAATTATTTGATAAGTTACCTCAACTCATCTTCCTTGTGTGAATGTAATCTTTAAATCCATTAAAACTGAATCTTTCTCCTTCTCACACTAATAACATGCTATGTTTCCTACCTCACCAAGCAGAAATCAACTTAATTTACCTCCTTCCTTTATTTAGACAAGAGTATATGCTTCAATAGTTAAAGCACAAACTTCTTTAATAAGAATTATACAGAGGCATTGTGATAACAATAAGTCCTTGTCCTACTATAAATAACTTGTTTCAAATATCTGGGGTTACCAGTGAATCTCCATTTTAACTCAAGGGTTTAACCGTGGCTGTGTAGCACCACCAATGCCTTAGACATACTGAGATTTGACATAGAGGGAATCTTGTTGCACATGGAGCAGTTAAGGAAAGAAAATGTGATAAGCGATTTATATCTTGCATGTGTTGTTAACCTTATTTAAACTATCAAGTTTAAGGAAGTTGTCCTCCAAAATGCATTTTAACTTCTCAGAATTTCAACAGAAAATAGACTGTGAAATGGGACAATTCCCTTCTTCATTTAGATGGCTCAATACTTCTAGCTGATTGTATGATGAGATTACCCAGGACAGTGGATGGGGTGGATCCAGAGGAGGCCAAGTGTTGTCCAATAAGGCACCTGCCTTGTTTTCCCACCATATAAAACATCATTTTCCCTGCAATCTACAAGTTTAAACATGGGATATTTTTGTTATCAAATGCTTCAACCTGTTAATTGTTTTAGGCTTTCTCTTTATGATTCCATTTTTTCTAAGCTATATTGCTATATGAAATTGTCCTTTCATCCAAGTTTTCAAATATATTGGCTTAGAGTTGTTGCTAAAAATACTCTTATTCTCATTTAACTTTGCATTAATTGGTGTTTTCGATTTATACATTTACTTGCATCTTCTAGTTTTTCTCTCTTTTTTTTTTTAACATACATACATACATACATACATTCATTCATTCATTCATTCATTTATTTATTTATTTATTTATGGCTTGTTGGGTCTTCGTTTCTGTGCGAGGGCTTTCTCTAGTTGTGGCAAGCGGGGGCCACTCTTCATCGCGGTGCGTGGGCCTCTCACTATCGCGGCCTCTCCCGTTGCGGAGCACAGGCTCCAGACGCGCAGGCTCAGTAGCTGTGGCTCACGGGCCCAGTTGCTCCGTGGCATGTGGAATCTTCCCAGACCAGGGCTCGAACCCGTGTCCCCTGCATTGGCAGGCGGACTCCCAACCACTGCGCCACCAGGGAAGCCCTAGTTTTTCTCTTGATTAATCTCACCAGAGACGTGTCTACTTGGTTGGTTTCTTGATCCTCTGTATTATTTTCAGTTTCATTGATTTCTGTTCTTTCCCTAGTACCTTCCTACTTCTTTCCTTGGATTTATTGTGTTCGCGTTTTAAACTTACTAAATTGTGCACTTAGCTCACTTCAGGCTCCCTTATTTTCTAATAGAAACATCTAAATCTACAAATTCTTCTCAAAGCACCATCTTCCCTGCATTCCATAGTTTTAAATATGTAATATTTTTATGATTCAATTCAAAATCTTTCTAATTTACCTACTGATTTCTTTTTTAACCATGAAAAATTAGAAGTATACTTTTAAATGTTCAAATATGTATTTTTAAATTTATTTTTAACTTAATTGAATTGTGGCCAGAGAATGTGTGGCATAGAATACCTTTATTTTGAAATTTGTTAAGACATGTTATAACCCAATCAATCTATGTAAAGTTCCAGGTGTGTTTGAAATAGTAAAATTTGCATATTTTGGAGGTTAATTTGACTACTGCTTCCATTTCCATAATGATTGTCAATCTATTAACGTTTCCTAGTTTTAGTTGGGTCAATTTTGATAACGTTTTTTCTGGAACTTTTCTCTAGATTTTAATATGCAAGTAAGTACCATGCTGTTGAAAGTAAGAGTATGGTAGATTAGGAATCTCTGGCATGTCCTGACAGGAGAGTTGCAGACCAGATCCCTTGGCTTCTAGAGCAGGGCCATACTTCTTGTGGCATAGAAAGCAGAACCTATTCAACATTCAAAACAAAAAGCTCTTGGCATACTACTGGGGACCATGGGATATCATCATGATGCAACTCCTTATGCTCTGACCCGCAAAGTCATAAGGTTGGACAGGTAAAGAAGCAATCCATCAAGCTATGGAGATAGTCCATTTGGGGTTGGGCCTGGGCAATCAAGTAGCCAAGACCTTCACATCCCCTGTATTGAAGCAATGTGTCTCTCTCAAGTCGCCCTGCAGGTGTCCCCATAACCACTTAAGGAAGGAGGAAAAATTCTGGGTCTTTGTCTTTTCCTGCATTTCATGACAATATTTTTTAGAATTTTAGTGTTATGATGGCTTTTTAATTTTGATATATATTTAACTATAATGTCAAGTATATATCCTACTAGGCCTAACATAATAATGTTTAAAAAAATAGTAATGGCTAGCAGATACATCAAATTCCTTTTTGACCTCTGTGAAGATGATTAAAGCTTTTTCTTTTAATCTATTATTAAGGAAATGATATTAATAGATATCCTAAGATTAAATCTTTCTTTCATTCCTTAAATTAATTTCTTTTTATTATACTGTATTATTCCTGTAATAGGCAGGTGAGTTCTATTTTCTAATATTAAAAGTTTTGGAATAATGTTGCATTTGAACCATAGTTTTTCTTTTTGTATTCATTGTTGTACAGACAATAGAATTTTTATTTTTCTATGATCTGAAGTATTTTAAATAGTATCAAACCTCTCTGTTCTTTTTAAAGCTTTGACAGACTTTGCTACTGATGTGTTGAAATATTTGAATTTTTACTATTTATAAACTTCCTGAATGCATTAAGCACATTCTTTCCATTTAGCAAATACTTTTATTAGAAATTATTACCTTCCTTAGGACTTTAAATAGAGTTGGATAAAATATTTACTTCCAGAAAAGACCTACATTTATAATAAAGCCATAATGCCTGAGATTAATAAAACACATCCTACTAAATTTGAAAAAAATCAGAACTCTAACTCTGTAAACGATTCTTATTATCTAGACTTATCTGTCTCATAGTTGTTTTTCTCAGCATGTCAGTGCAATGACTTGCACAAGACTGAAAAGAAATTGCTAAAATTACAAACACTAAAATTTTCCAAATTTTAGGAAGCTGCTTGCAGCAGGTATTTTGTTCTTTTCCATGATGGAAATGTTCTGGATAAAGCAGATCAGGTAAAACTATCTTCAGGTTCCTCTGCTAACCTATGTTTACTGTTAAACTTTGTGAATTGGCTTGGAAGTATGAAAAATATTATAACTATAATAACAAAGGAAATTTAGCAAAGAAGTACAAAGTTTAATATTTCCTTCTCTACTTTGTACGTTTGTGTTCTTGAGCATGTTCTTTAACTATTCATGATTTTCTTTGTAATATTGGGAAAATACTGGCTAAATCTACTTCATACTTTTTGGGTTGTGTGAACTAGATGTGAAAAAAATTATTATGCTGTTCTTTTTACTTTGATCTATTAATTAAAACATATTTAGAATAATTAAAATAATAAATATGACAATAAAACTTCTATAAAAATCCAGGAAATTTTAGCCAGCTATGACTAGAAGAGAAAAATGAAAAACAAAAGGGGAAAAATAAAGACAGAAAAGGAACAAGGTATGCTGTCTCTGCCTCTCCCTAGAAGAGATGAAGGCTAAAGTGGGTGGGAAAGGGATTGTATGTATTATGTCTTTACTTAGACACCTACTGTTTAGCTAAGTAGATGCTTAGTAATTGGTTATTCAGTGATTCTGCTATTATAGCTTGCCAAGAAATTTTATGATATTATCTGCATGACTAGGTGGTAAAGAAGAAGAATGATTTAGACGGAGACAAATCACTTTACAAACAACTATAATATTCTAGTGAGAAAGCAACACACACTGATTTGATGAAGGAACGATTTCAGTTGCTCTGAAGAATGTTCCACATTCTAGGTTGTTGGAATGTTTCCTCATCATATTACCTAACTTTTCTTAAATACCCTGTTATTTCCAGAGAATTTAGAGTAAGTCTTGGTTAGATTTAGATTCTTTCTTTTTTAAAGTCAGACTGTTTCAAAGGTCATTCTGTGCTGATCCTATTGCCTCACATCAGATAGCACTTAGTTTCTGGCTTTTAATGACGCTGAGATTGTTCACTCAGTTCAAATGGTGGAAGCTTGATCTCTTCACTTCAAATTTCCCCAGCAACTTTTCATTTATTTTGTTTTAACTGTCCATTAATGATCCTTGCCTGAGTCATTTACTTCTTTCAGGATTGCAAAAATGGGGATTTTCTGATGATATCATTTGCTTGCTTGTGTTACCTGGAAGTTTTCACTGAAAGAACATTTCCATCATATACTAGGGCTATTTGCTTTCCCTATCATACATTTCGTATAAAAAGGCAGGATAAAGTCTTAACATCTTTCCTTAATTATCAATTTACAGAGAGATAGGTTGGTGCCACAGCCACCCCCAGTGGTAAATGGTTTTGAAAAATTCTCCCTATGGAAGATGAAGGTGAAGATGTTAGGGATATTTGCTTATCCATTTCTCTTTTTATTCTTAACAACTGGGCTGTAAATTTTTATTTTAAGATGATCTCAAACTCTGCATTTAATTTTGCAAATCTATTTGAAATAGTGGTTACATGTATATTTGTGTTTCACTGGTTTCAGTGTTCACTGTTAAAAATATCAAGCAGTGATTTCTACATTGCTGATTCCTTAATCTGGCTTCACCCATTGCGTTCAGACACAAATAATATTTAGATTGTTTATTTTCTGTCCCTGTGCATAACACATTCAGGTGCACACACACAAATATATTATACAACTTCAACTTCAAAGGTCATAAAATTCTTCATTTAATAAGTTATTTTTAGATTCCACATATAAGCGATATCATATGATATTTGTCTTTCTCTGTCTGACTTACTTCACTCAGTATGACAATTTCTGGGTCCATCCATGTTGTTGCAAATGGCATTATTTCGTTCTTTTTTTTTTTTTTTTTTAACTTTTCCCAAGTTTGCATTTATTTGTGAGGCTTGTTATATTTTGATAAAAAAACATCTGTAGCAAACCTATTACATCTTTTTTTAAAAAAATTTTTTAACATCTTTATTGGAGTGTAATTGCTTTACAATGGTGTGTTAATTTCTGCTTTATAACAAAGTGAATCAGCTATACATATACATATATCCCCATTTCTCCTCCCTCTTGCATCTCCCTCCCATCCTCCCTATCCCACCCCTCTAGGTGGTCACAAAGCACCGAGCTGATCTCGCTGTGATATGCGGCTGCTTCCCACTAGCTATCTATTTTACATTTGGTAGTGTATATATGTCCATGACACTCTCTCACTTTGTTCCAGCTTACCCTTCCCCCTCCCCGTATGCTCAAGTCCATTCTCTAGTAGGTCTGCATCTTTATTCCCGTCTTGCCCCTAGGTTCTTCATGACCATTTTTTTGTTTTGTTTTTTAGGTTCCATATATATGTGTTAGCATACGGTATTTGTTTTTCTCTTTCTGACTTACTTCACTCTGTATGACAAGCTCTAGGTCCATCCACCACACTACAAATAACTCAATTTTGTTTCTTTTTATGGCTGAGAAATATTCCATTGTATATATGTGCCACATCTTCTTTATCCATTCATCTGCCAATGGCCACCTAGGTTGCTTCCATGTCCTGACTATTGTAAATAGAGCTGCAATGAATATTGTGGTACATGACTCTTTTTGAATTATGGTTTTCTCAGGGTATATGCCCAGTAGTGGGATTGCTGGGTCGTATAGTAGTTCTATTTTTAGTTTTTTAAGGAACCTCCATACTGTTCTCCATAGTGGCTGTATCAGTTTACATCCCACCAACAGTGCAAGAGGTTCCCTTTTCTCCACACCCTCTCCAGCATTTATTGTTTCTAGATTTTTTGATGATGGCCATTCTGACTGGTGTGAGAAGATATCTCATTGTAGTTTTGATTTGCATTTCTCTAATGATTAATGATGTTGAGCATTCATTCATGTGTCTGTTGGAAATCTGTATATCTTCTTTGGAGAAATGTCTATTTAGGTCTTCTGCCCATTTTTGGATTGGGTTGTTTGTTTTATTGGTATTGAGCTGCATGAGCTGTTTGTAAATTTTGGAGATTAATCCTTTGTTGATTCATTTGCAAATATTTTCTCCCATTCTGAGGGTTGTCTTTTCATCTTTTTTATGGTTTCCTTTGCTGTGCAAAAGCTTTTAAGTTTCATTAGGTCCCATTTGTTTATTTTTATTTTTATTTCCATTTCTCTAGGAGGTGGGTCAAAAAGGATCTTGTTGTGATTTATGTCATAGATTGTTCTGCCTATGTTTTCCTCTAAGAGTTTGATAGTGTCTGGCCTTACATTTAGGTCTTTAATCCATTTTGAGTTTATTTCTGTGTATGGTGTTAGGGAGTGTTCTAATTTCATTCTTTTACATGTAGCTGTCCAGTTTTCCCAGCACCACTTATTGAAGAGGCTGTCTTTTCTCCACTGTATATTATTGCCTCCTTTATCAAAGATAAGGTGACCATATGTGCATGGGTTTATCTCTGGGCTTTCTATCCTGTTCCATTGATCGATATTTCTGTTTTTGTGCCAGTACCATACTGTCTTAATTACTGTAGCTTTGTAGTATAGTCTGCAGTCCAGGAGCCTGATTCCTCCAGCTCCGTTTTTCTTTCTCAAGATTGCTTTGGCTATTCAGGGTCTTTGTGTTTCCATAGAAATTGTGAAATTTTTTGTTCTAGTTCTGTGAAAAATGCCAGTGGTAGTTTGATAGGGATTGCATTGAATCTGTAGATTGCTTTGGGTTGTATAGTCATTTTCACAATGTTGATTCTTCCAATCCAAGAACATGGTATATCTCTCCACCTGTTTGTATCAACTTTAATTTCTTTCATCAGTGTCTTATAATTTTCTGCATACAGGCCTTTTGTCTCCTTAGGTAGGTTTATTCCTAGATATTTTATTCTTTTTGTTGCAGTGGTAAATGGGAGTGTTTCCTTAATTTCTCTTTCATATTTTTCATCATTAGTGTATAGGAATGCAAGAGATTTCTGTGCATTAATTTTGTATCCTGTTACTTTACCAAATTCACTGATTAGCTCTAGTAGTTTTCTGGTAGCATCTTAAGGATTCTCTAAGTGTAGTATCATGTCATCTGCAAACAGTGACAGCTTTACTTCTTCTTTTCCAAGTTGGATTCCTTTTATTTCTTTTTCTTCTCTGATTGCTGTGGCTAACACTTCCAAAAGTATGTTGAATAATAGTGGTGAGAGTAGGCAACCTTGTCTTGTTCCTAATCTTAGTGGAAATGGTTTCAGTTTTTCACCATTGAGGGTGATGTTGGCTGTGGGTTTGTCATACATGGCCTTTATTATGTTGAGGTAAGTTCCCTCTATGCCTACTTTCTGGAGGGTTTTTATCATAAATGGGTGTTGAATTTTGTCGAAAGCTTTCTCTGCATCTATTGAGATGATCATCTGGTGTTTCTCCTTCAATTTGCTAATATGGTGTATCACATTGATTGATTTGCGTATATTGAAGAATCCTTGCATTCCTGGAATAAACCCCACTTGATCATGTTGTATGATCCTTGTATTTTTTATTTTTAAATTTATTTATTTATGGCTGTGTTGGGTCTTCATTTCTGTGCAAGGGCTTTCTCTAGTTGTGGCAAGTGGGGCCACTCTTCATCGCAGTGCATGGGCCTTTCACTGTCGTGGCCTCTCTTGTTGCGGAGCACAGGTTCCAGATACGCAGGCTCAGTAGTTGTGGCTCATGGGCCTAGTTGCTCTGCGGCATGTGGGATCTTCCCAGACCAGGGCTCGAACCCGTGTCTCCTGCATTAGCAGGCAGGTTCTCAACCACTGCACCACCAGGGAAGCCCTGTATGATCCTTTTAATGTGCTGTTGGACTCTGTTTGCTAGTATTTTGTTGAGGATTTTTGCATCTGTATTCATCGGAGATATTGGCCTGTAGTTTTCTATCTTTGTGACATCTTTGTCTGGTTTTGGTATCAGGGTGATGGTGGCCTTGTAGAATGAGTTTGGGAGTGTTTCTCCCTCTGCTATATTTTGGAAGAGTTTGAGAAGGATAGGTGTTAGCTCTCTCTAAATGTTTGATAGAATTCGCCTGTGAAGCCATCTGGTCCTGGGCTTTTGTTTGTTGGAAGATTTTTAATCACAGTTTCCATTTCAGTGCTTGTGATTGGTCTGTTCATATTTTCTATTTCTTCCTGGTTCAGTCTCGGATGGTTGTGCATTTCTAAGAATTTGTCCGTTTCTTCCAGGTTGTCCATTTTATTGGCATATAGTTGCTTGTAGTAATCTCTCATGCTCCTTTGTATTTCTTCAGTTTCAGTTGTTACTTCTCCTTTTTCATTTCTAATTCTATTGATTTGAGTCTTCTCCCTTTTTTTCTTGATGAGTCTAGCTAATGGTTTATAAATTTTGTTTATCTTCTCAAAGTACCAGCTTTTCGTTTTATTGATCTTTACTATTGTTCCCTTCATTTCTTTTTCATCTGTTTCTGATCTGATCTTTATGATTTCTTTCCTTCTGCTACCTTTGGGGATTTTTTGTTCTTCTTTCTCTAATTGCTTTAGGTGTAAGGTTAGGTTGTTTATTTGAGATGTTTGTTTCTTAAGGAAGGATTGTATTGCTATAAAATTCCCTCTTAGAACTGCTTTTGCTGCATGCCATACATTTTGGGTCGTCGTGTTTTCATTGTCATTTGTCTCTAGGTATTTTTTGATTTCCTCTTTGATTTCTTCAGTGATCTCTTGGTTATTAAGTAGTGTATGGTTTGGCCTCCATGTGTTTGTATTTTTTACAGATTTTTTTCCTGTAATTGATATCTAGTCTCATAGCGTTGTGGTCAGAAAAGATACTTGATATTATTTCAATTTTCTTAAATTTACCAAGGCTTGATTTGTGACCCAAGATATGATCTATCCTGGAGAATGTTCCATGAGTACTTGAGAAGAAAGTGTATTCTGTTGCTTTTGAATGGAATGTCCTATAAATATTGATTAAGTCCATCTTGTTTAATGTATCATTTAAAGCTTGTGTTTCTTTATTTATTTTCATTTTGGATGATCTGTCCCTTGGTGAAAGTGGGGTGTTAAAGTCGTCCCCTACTATGATTGTGTTACTGTCGATTTCCCTTTTTACGGCTGTTAGTATTTGCCTTATGTATTGAGGTGCTCCTATACTGGGTGCATAAATATTTACAGTTGTTATATCTTCTTCCTGGATTGATCCCTTAATCATTATGTAGTGTCCTTCCTTGTCTCTTGTAACATTCTTTATTTTAAAGTCTATTTTTGTCTGATATGAGTATTGCTTCTCCAGCTTTCTTTTGATTTCCATTTGCATGGAATATCTTTTCCATCCCCTCACTTTCAGTCTGTATGTGTCCCTAGGTCTGAAGTGGGTCTCTTGTAGACAACATATATACGGGTCTTGTTTTTGTATCCATTCAGCCAGTCTATGTCTTTTGGTTGGAGCATTTGCTCCATTTACTTTAAGGTAATTATTAATATGTATGTTCCTATGACCATTTTGTTAATTGTTTTGGGTTTGTTATTGTAGGTCTTTTCCTTCTCTTGTGTTTTCTGCCTAGAGAAGTTCCTTTAACATTTGTTGAAAAGCTGGTTTGGTGGTGCTGAATTCTCTTAGCTTTTGCTTGTCTGTAAATGTTTTAATTTCTCCGTGAAATCTGAATGAGATCGTTGCTGCGTAGAGTAATCTTGGTTGTTGCTTTTTCCCCTTCATCACTTTAAATATGTCCTGCCACTCCCTTCTGGTTTGCAGAGTTTCTGCTGAAAGATCAGCTGTTAACCTAATGGGGATTCCCTTATATGTTATTTGTTGTTTCTCCCTTGGTGCTTTTAATATTTTTTCTTTGTTTTTAATTTTTGATAGTTTGATTAATATGTGTCTTGGTGTGTTTCTCCTTGGATTTATCCTGTATGGGACTCTCTGTGCTTCCTGGACTTGATTAACTATTTCCTTTCCCCTATTAGGAGTTTTCAACTATAATCTCTTCAAATATTTTCTCAGTCCCTTTCTTTTTCTCTTCTTCTTCTTCTGGGACCCCTATAATTCGAGTGTTGGTGTGTTTAATGTTGTCCCAGAGGTCTCTGAGACTGTCCTCAATTCTTTTCATCCTTTTTCTTTATTCTGCTCTGCAGTAGTTATTTCCACTATTTTATCTTCCAGGTCACTTATCCGTTCTTCTGCTTCAGTTATTCTGCTATTGATCCCTTCTAGAGATTTTTAAATTTCATTTATTGTGTTGTTCATCACTGTTTGTTTGCTCTTTAGTTCTTCTAGGTCCTTGTTAAACATTTCTTGTATTTTCTTCATTCTATTTCCAAAATTTTGGATCATCTTTACTATCATTACTCTGAATTCTTTTTCAGGTAGACTGCCTATTTCCTCTTCATTTGTTAGGTCTGGTGTGTTATTACCTTGCTCCTTCATCTGCTGTGTGTTTCTCTGTCTTCTCATTTTGTTTAACTTACTGTGTTTGGGGTCTCCTTTTCACAGGCTGTAGGTTCATAGTTCCCGTTGTTTTTGGTGTCTGCCCCCAGTGGCTAAGGTTGATTCAGTGGGTTGTGTAGGCTTCCTGGTGGAGGGGATTAGTGCCTGTGTTCTGGTGGATGAGGCTGGATTTTGTCTTTCTGGTGGGCACGTCCACATCTGGTGGTGTGTTTTGGGGTGTCTGTGGCCTTATTATGATTTTAGGCAGCCTCTGTGCTAATGGGTGGGGTTGTGTTCATGCCTTAATAGTTGTTTGGCATGGGGTGTCCATCACTGTAGTTTGCTGGTCGTTGAGTGGAGCTGGGTCTTGGCATTGAGATGGAAATCTTTGGGAGATTTTCGCCGTTTGATATTACGTGGAGCTGGGAGGTCTCTTGTGGAACAATGTCCTGAACTTAGCTCTCCCACCTCAGAGGCACAGCTCTGACACCTGGCTGGAGCACCAAGAGCCTGTTGTTCACATGGCTCAGAATAAAAGGGAGAAAAAAATAAATAAAGAAAGAAGAAGATAAAACATAATAAAATAAAATTAAAAAGTTATTAAAATAAAAGTTATTAAAAATTTTTAGAAAGTAATAAAAAGAAAGAAAGAAAGAAAGAAGAGAGCAACCAAACCAAAAAACAAATCCACCAGTGATAACAAGCGCTAAAAACTATACTTAAAAAAAAAAAGTACAGACAGAACCCTAGGACAAATGGTAAAAGCAAAGCTATACAGACAAAACCACACACAGAAGCATACACATATACACTCACAAAAAGAGAAAAAGGAAAAATATAATATATCCTTGCTCCCAAATTCCACCTCCTCAATTTGGGATGATTCGTTGTCTATTCAGGTGTTCCACAGATGCAGGGTACATCAAGTTGATTGTGGAGATTTAATCTGCTGCTCCTGATGCCGCTGGGAGAGATTTCCCTTTCTCTTCTTTGTTCGCACAAGTCCTGGGGTTCAGCTTTGGATATGGACCCGCCTCTGCGTGTAGGTCGCCTGAGGGCGTCTGTTCTTTGCTCAGACAGGACGGGGTTAAAGGAGCAGCTCATTAGGGGGCTTTGGCTCACTCAGGCTGTGAGGAGGGAAGGGTACGGAATGCAGAATGCGGGATAAGCCTGCGGCAGCAGCGGCTGGCATGATGTTGCACCAGCCTAAGACGCGTGTGTGTTCTCCCGGGGAAGTTGTCCCTGGATCACGGGACCCTGGCGGTGGCAGGCTGCACAGGCTTCCGGGAGGGGTGGTGTGGATAGTGACCTGTGCTTGCACACAGGCTTCTTGGTGGCTGCAGCAGCAGCCTTAGCGTCCCATGTCCGTCTCTGGGGTCTGCGCTGATAGCCACGGCTTGCGCCCGTCTCTGGAGCTCCTTTAAGCGGTGCTCTTAATCCCCTCTCCTCGCGCACCAGGAAACAAAGAGGCAAGAAAAAGTCTCTTGTCTCTTTGGCAGCTCCAGACTTTTCCCCGGACTCCCTCCCGGCTAGCTGTGGCGCACTAGCCCCTTCAGGCTGTGTTCATGCCGCCAACCCCAGTCCTCTCCCTGGGATCCAACTGAAGCCCGAGCCTCAGCTCCCAGCCCCCGCCCACCCCGGTGGGTGAGCAGATGAGCCTCTCGGGCTGGTGAGTGCTGGTCGGCACCGATACTCTGTGCGGGAATCTCTCCGCTTTACCCTCCGCACCCCTGTTGCGCGCTCTCCTCCGCGGCTCCGGAGCTTCCCCCCTCCACAACCCGCAGTCTCCACCTGCGAAGGGGCTTCCTAGTGTGTGGAAATCTTTCCTCCTTCACAGCTCCCTCCCACTGGTGCAGGTCCCGTCCCTATTCTTTTGTCTCTGTTTTTTCTTTTTTCTTTTGCCCTACCCAGGTACGTGGGGAGTTTCTTGCCTTTTGGGAGGTCTGAGGTCTTCTGGCAGCATTCAGTAGGTGTTCTGTAGGAGCTGTTCCACATGTAGATGTATTTCTGATGTATTTGTTGGGAGCAAGGTGATCTCCACGTCTTACTCTTCCGCCATCTTGAAGGTCCTCCTCGTTCTTTTTTATGGCTGAGTAATATTCCATGGTATATATGTACCACATCTTCTTTATCCATTCCTCTGTCGATGGACATTTAAGTTAATTCCATGTCCTGGCTATTGTATATAAATAGTGCTGCAATGAACATTAGGGTGCATGTATCCTTTTGAATTATGGTTTTCTCTGGATATATGGTACAAATGAACCTATTTACAAAATAGAAATTTAGTCACAGATATAGAAAACAAACTTATGGTTACCAAGGGAGAAAGGGAGGGCAGATAAATTGGGATATTGGGATTGACATATACACACTACTATATATAAAAGATAACTAATAAGAACCTACTGTATAGCACAGGGAACTCTATTCTGTGCTCTGTAATGACCTATATGGGAATGGAGTCTAGAAGAGAGTGGATATATGTATATGTATGGCTGATTCTCTTTGCTGTACAGCAGAAACTAACACAAGATTGTAAATCAACTATACTCCAATAAAAAAAAATAATTTAAAAAAATAAGTTTTTTTCCTTTAAATGAAGAATTCACTAATCAGACGCTTTCTATGCACTAATGCTCTCTTTTTGGCAAATATCCAGGGATCACTGCCCTGAAAGTATATTTCTATAGTGGTAATCTATCCATTTATTAGTTCATTCTCATTTCTGTATTATAGAAATTCTGATAGAAAGACAGTGCCATCAGGAAGCTTATAGAACAGCAATTATGGATTGTGGGCCACATCTTCAGTGTATTCCAGAATCTCACTGGCTCCAGACCAGTGTTTACATTAATCTCTAAGCTTTGAGAATCTCCATGCTAAGTGGACACTATAAATATGGACTCACAGAAATTTCTCACAGAGAACTTTGTATTCTTCCCTGAGAACTTTTTATTCTTCCCTAGAGTACAACCAGGAATAAGCTTGTCAGAAACAACCAGAAATTCCTGTCTCTTCCCTAACCTAGTGGATAGATTTTCATGACTCATTTCTTTTTCTGATCCTTTTTTGAGGGTCATTCTTTGCAGAGTATAACCTTTATGTAATATTTTCTTTCTTTGTGAAGTATGGAAATACCATGATCTAGATAATGTTTTTTCATGTATAAAGTGTTTCAGGAAATCAATAACAAAAACATCAAAAGCCCAATAGAAAAATGAGCAAAAGGACATAAACAGTTTGGAAAAAAAGAAATACGAAAGATCTTTAAATATATGAAAAGATACTCATCACTATAAATGATAAAATAAATGCAACTGTGAGATGTCATTTCATGTCTATAAGATTGGAAAAAATCCAAAAATTTGACATGTGCTTTCTGTGTCAGTCTGCAGAGGAAGAGACATTTGTTACAAAGCTGGTCAGACTGTTGTATGGTATAATCTCTATGGAGGTCAATCTGGCAGTAGCTCTCAAAATAAAGTGAAGTTATTCTGTGATCCAAGGATCCATTTCTAGAAATTAAACCTACAGATATATCTACGAATGTTCTTGATGATGTAATTACAAGTTTATATACTGCAGCGACCTGTGTTGATCAATAAATGATTGCTTCCAACACAAAGGAATACTATGCAGTGTTTTAAAAGCCCAAGGAAGTCTCCATGTACTGATGGAGAAATATCTTCAAGACATACTGTTAACTGAAACAACAACAAGAAGTCTTGTAAGACTGCATAAAAAGGAATCTTTTGTGTGGAAAGGAAGAACGAGTGTACATTGATATGTGCTTATTATTGCCTGGGGAACACTGGAATGATCATAATAAATTAGTAAAATACATTATTTATAAGAAGAAGGGGAAGTGGTGCATAGGGATGGGGTGAGAATAACACTTACTATATAGTTTTAATTTTTGAACCATGTGGATGCATTATCCATTTAAAAGTAAAATACAATATAAAACAATAACAATGAAACATTAGCCCCACCTGCTAATACCTCTATATGGTCAAGGATTTCTTTGGGTTGCTCAGGTGCTTATCACTGTGGCTTAAATTTTCTCTTGATTTCTGACATCTGGGGTTTAAATGTGTTTTTCTTTTTCTTATGAGCTCAGCTGCGTATTTAAAACTTAAAAAGAAAAATTATTATCCAGCATTATCACGAATTGGTAGCAGGAGAGATGCTACAGTTGGTTGGCTTTCATATCACTGGAGGCCCAGAATATTCATACAGTTAAGCAGCCAAAGAGATTTTTCAACAGTCAAAGAGCCAGAAGGATTCTAACTGCAAACTCACGCAAAGCTTATTTACGTGGGTGTGTGGGAGACGACGTAATTGGCTCTCTGTGATCATCCCTTTCACTTCCCTTCGTAAGTGAAAATGAAAGTCAATGTTGGCTTGCATTTATCATGAAATTCTGAAGTATGATGTTATGTCTATTTTCCCTTGTTAATAGAGAAGAGTTCTACTCTGTGTGCTTAGTTTCAGATAATGAGTGTATTTAAATACACACTACATCAGAGATCATTTAGTTTCATATAGCAAGTTTAAGCCATAAAAATGTTTTAATTCCTGAGTATTATCATCCTAAATAATATAAAGTTGTTGAACCAAGGGTATTTAAGTATCTCCCTCTTCACATTGGGTTTTAGGAAGTGTTAAGCCCGGTGAAAGATAAGCCTCCACTTGTGATATAAATACACCGTGAGAGAAGCGTGCTTGAGGAGGATGGAGAGGGGCAGCACAAGAAGCCTTGAACCCCGTCGGAAACTGAGATTGCTGTGGGATCAACACCGCTGATTCAGCTGCTACACGGATCCCTACATAATTCTTTAGGATTCATCTCATGGAATAAGCAATTTAAAACGGAGGATCTAAAACAAATCAAGTTGTTGTGGGTTAAATTGTATCCCACCAAAAACATACGTTGAAGCCCTAACTCCCAGTACCTGTGAATGTGAATTTATTTGGACAGAGTTTTTACAGATGTAATCAAGTTAAGATGGAGTCATACTGGATTAGGGCCCACCCTAATCCTATCTGACTTTTGTAAGAAGGATACAGTGACAGACACAGGGGAAGAAGCCATGTAGAGACTGAGGCAAAGATTGGACTGAGCTGCAAGCCAAAGAACGCCAAGGGTTGCGAACGATGACCAGAAGCTAGGAAGGGGCAAGGAAAGATTCTCCCCTAAAGCCTTCAGAGAGAGCATGGCCCTGCCAGCACTTTAATTTTGGACTTCTAATGTCCAGAACTGTCAGAGAATAACTTTTTGTTGTTTTAAGCCACCCAGCTTGCAGTAATCTGTTACAGCAGCCCTAGGAAATTGAAAATGCAAGTCAAGATCAAAAGACGTCATTTACATGATCTTCATTTTCAATTACAGTCATCCCCTAGGGGATGCCTGAACCTTCAGAGGAACCTGCATGGACTCAAGATTGGAAGAGTAGTGGCATGGGAAACTGGTGCCAGTATTTCCTTCTGGGATCACTATATCCAGTCAAAATACCTCTTTTCTCTGTTTAGGGGCTTGGTGTTAGGAGTGCTTAATTTTATGAAACTCTTTGGTCAATAATGTGGAAAACATATACTAAACTTCTTTATATATATATATATATATATATATATGTCTTTACTGAATTTGTTACAATATTGCTTCTGTTTTATGTTTTGGTTTTTTGGCCGGGAGGCATGTGGGATCTTAGCTCCCCGACCAGGGACTGAACCCGCATCCCCTGCATTGGAAGGTGAAGTCTTAACCACTGGACTGCGAGGGAAGTCCCCTAAACTTATTATAAAAATAATACATGGTTAACAATGTCAACCAATGCAGACTTTATACATGAAAAGCATCCTTCCCTCTTCCTACCTCGATCATATTCTCCAGAGATAAGCACTGTAAGCCATATCTTTCATATCCTTCTAGAAATGTTCTATGTACATACAAGCATTTTCAAAGACATACGTTTAAACACAAATGTGATTGTATTTTATGCAATAATCTATGCCTTGTTTTCTTTAATATATTTCAGATATCTCTTTATAGTGATTCTTACAGAATCTACCTCATTCTTTTAAAAATTACTTAGTATTCTACTGCAAGGTTGCTGAACTAATATACCAAATGTCTTTTTTGGGGCATTTAAACTATTTCCAATATGCCAGTTATGCTGCAATAAATGTGCTTTTGTGTATACCTTTAAGGATTTGTACATGTATATCTAAGGACAAATTCATATAAATAGGAAGGCCAGGGCATGTACAATTAAAAATTTGATAAATATTACCAAATAATTCCTAAGGGGAAATGTTGATACATTTCCATACGACCTAATTCCTACAACTAATTCAGAGTGCATGAAAGTATTAAACTGTAAAATCATAACAAAATTGATTCAGATAACACTATCAAGGATATATTCAATTTTTAATCAAATTACATAATCATAGAGTAAGTGTTTTAGGGATGAAGAAGGGAAAGTCTTTTCTGTAGATCTTGTCCTTAATGTTCTCTTTCCACCAATAGTCAGAAAAGTCTTTAAGCAACCTTCTAGGAAAGCACTGAGAAATTATTTTGTAACAGATATTTTTCAGAAAATGACTCAGAAGAAAATGAACCTAGTGAAATCCTTGTATTTGCAAAGATCTATGTTGTAGGAAAGAAAGATGCTGCTAAAGCAAGAGAACCACCATTGTTGAAGTCAGTTTTTATGCCTTAAATCTGAACACTTAGGTTTAATTTAGAGACATAGAAATAGTTGTGATTTGTATGTTACCTCTAGTGAAAGGAATTGACCACTCCAGGATGAATTGTCTCTGTCATTAACATGAAAAGTAGTAGAGAAGGAGTGGATAAGAGTGTCACCAATATCCTTGGGAGGAGTTGATTAGTGACACTAGAATCACACTATTTTATAGCTCTAAGTTATTAGTTGTTTGATATGTATTATGCTCAAGTTTTAGGTGTCTATTAAATAACATATATTCTCTATGTAGTTGTATAGTCACCCTGCATATCATAGACCATCAATGTATATCAGTATCTCTCTTATTCTTCTAAAATTAATTCTTTAATATGGGTTGCACTTTTCACTCATAAAATGCTGCATCTTTGTTAAACCCAGAAGGCAAAGATTCCCTTTCAGCTATTGTTCAGGGAGAAATACTCAAGTAAGAAGATCCAATAGAGATTTGCAATTCTCTGAGTTTCAGAATGAAAACTGCTGTTAAGAAACTTGTTTTCCTTATAAAACAGTGCCTGAACAAGATGCATATAGGAAGGCTGTCAAGCTACCTGTCCTGTTTTGTCCATCTTTTAAAATTGTGAAAGGACAAGCACATTCCTGCAAAATACACGTGCCTGTATATATGTGTGTATGGTGGTTATGATGGGGGCCTGGGGGAAATGACATATGTTCCCTTGTGCCAGGTCATCTCACTATCCAGGGTTTCTTTGCTTTTCCAACCCTGAGCACTTGTGGTGGACAGACATGACTCTGACTCAACCAGTTGGCTTGAGTCTGTGTCCATTTACACTTGTGCTATACTTATTCTCTAGAGCTGGACCCCATCCATGTTCTCACGTGTCTCATTTCCTGCTATGATTCACCTCTGTAGCTCACTTTGTCTCCCCTAAATTCTATCTGGCCCATAAATATCCTGTATTTGCTTGAGTTTCTTGGAGACTGTCACTGTTACCTCCCCTCCACCATTAGGGCCACAGCTTTAATCCATGTTTTGCCTCCTACTCATTTTCCTCATATGTACTCATACTAATTCCACTCCAGAAAATAGACCCCATTTCCTTCCCACCAGGTTTTATGGTCTGCAGAGCAAGTGGTGTAACACCTTGCTGGAAGCTAGAGTTGATTATTATTATTATTTTTTGATGCATAAATAGCAAAATATTTATTTAATATAGGAGTGGTTTATCACTCCTGTATTTTTAGTGAGTATATTTGCTTTTTTTTTTTAACATCTTTACTGTAGTATAATTGCATTACATTGTTGTGTTAGTTGCTGCTGTATAACAAAGTGAATCAGCTATTAGAGTTGATTATTTTATGGCTTGTATAACAAAGGGGTAGCATTCCTAACATTTCCAGATGGTAGCGTAGGGATAGGTGCCCAAACTTAATACTTTCCTCCAAAGTCCTTCTATCTGGAAGCGTCTGTTTTCCCAAAATTAGCAACTCCAGCTATCAAAACAAGTACTTTCAAATGGTAGATTATTGCATAACAAGGAGGAAATGATGGTTCAAATATTTTAATTTTGTAAACAGTTTATCGTGTATTATGAAAGAGTAGAAAGATTTTCAAGAGTATTGTAACTATTTGCTTTGCCAAACTGTCTTTCAGCAAAAGGCAGAATAACAAAGATCTGGAAATGTTATCATCGGCACAATTCAATTGTTGTTTGTATCTGGTTAAGAATTTGCTTAAACGGGCTTCCCTGGCTGTCCAGTGGTTAAGACTTCGCCTTCCAATGCAGGGGATGCGAGTTCAATCCCTGGTCGGGGAGCTAAGATCCCACATGCCCCGGGGCCAAAAAACCAAAACATAAAACTGAAGCAATACTGTAACAAATTCAATAAAGATTTTAAAATGGTCCACATCAAACAAATCTTTAAAAAAAAAGAATTTTCTTAAAGACAGCACACATAAATGTGAATGTGTGAATGGCTTTCATACATTAAATGTTCATCGTGGTGTGCTGGAAAGACCAGGGACGTACTAGTCACACAGATCTGAGCTGGGTTAAAAATTTAGCTGGCCACTTACAAGTTGTGTGACATTGAACAGCTCACTTGACTTCTCTGAGGCTCATTTTGTCTCACCTCTATTACTGGTAGTTAGATGTTCTTTTTTTCAAAGATTTAAATAGGAAAAGATTCACCAAGGCATTTAGCATGGTGGTGGTCAGTGTAGGTGTCCAAAATGCATAAGTTATTTTTTTCAAAAATAACAACTCTTCATTCGAATCCACAGATCACTGAAAGTCAGATTTGGGGAAGAGTCTTTGTTAAATATGTAAGAGTTGATATGATTAGAAAACAAAACAAAACTTAAGGTCACCTCACTAGGTCATCCAGATTTCACCTCATAAATAGAGATGATACTTTGCTCCCGTCCCACTGTAGTTTCAATGATTGGATACTTGACATCAGTAGCAAGCAGAATATTAAGTTATTGTCCTTCTATCATGCATTTACTGCATTTGGGGACCAGTAAAATTGTGTGGTTACACTTTTTTTTTTTTTTTTTTTTGCCTCTTCTATTCTTTATCTAATCAACGACAGAAAATCCCAGAAGGTCAGCTGGACAATAGAGGTTTAGTAATAAAGCATTATTACCTAAGAGATAGTTTCCACAAATAAAATGCTGTAGCAAGAACTGGAGACCATCAGAAATTCCTAGAAAGAGTATGTCCTAGGAATTGCAGTAATTTATTTAGCTTGTCATTCAGAATAGAAGAGAACAGGAAATTTTCTGTAGGATAAATAGCCACCACAGTGGTACATAGCTGAACTAGACCTATTCTTGCAAGAAACTGAGAATTGACCCAGGAGATGTTTATACCAGCCTTCTCTTCCAGTTGTAGATTTGAAAGAGAGATTTAACCATTATCCAAGAATGTATGAATTGAACCAAGGGTAATCCACACAATTTGTTGGTTGACAAGTATAAAATTTGAAAACACTTGGCTTCATTCAGGGAATTTCTGGCAGTCCAGTGGTTAGGACTCAGGGCTTTCACCACTGAGGCTCAAGTTCAATCCCTGGTCGGGGAATTAAGATCCTGCAAGCCGGGCGGTGCAGTCAAAAAAAAAAAAAAAAAGATTTGGCTTCATTCAATGGTGGCTAAAGAAAAAGAAGCAAGAGAGAGAAATGTAAAACTACTGCAGAGCAAGGGAAAGGAAACTAAAACCTCATAGGAAGAGAATATTTCTGAAAATAAACTAAGATATAATCCATTCTAAGGTTTAGAAAAATGAGTAGACATTCTCAATAAAATGCAAAAAGTCTTGCTTTTTCATAAGGGGAAAATCTGATCAGTTAAAAGGGTAACACAAACAGGTAAAAAGGGAGATGACTAAATAAGGATTTCAAGGAAATAAGAAAAATTAGCATGATTAAAACTTATTGCAGAAGCAAAGAAGCAGAAATGATATTGCATAAAATTAAATCAGTGATTTAAAGAAACTTCCAAAGCTTTTCCAAAACACAGTAGGAAAGGGCAAAGGTAAGAAAATTATGATACAGAAGATGAAACATGGAGTAAAAAGAATAGAGAATATATAGGTAATAGATTTAGCAGAAAAAACCTCATCAAAATCAGAATAAGTAATAAAGAAAAATGTAAATAAAAGTTTTCCGATATATATAGATATATATATCCTGGAGTAATTTTTGATTTATAACCGTAAATTAAAAGTCCTCTTTTTGTCCAAAATATAGAAAATGAATAAACAAAGAAGCAACAACATCTTGACCCCAGCATAGGAATTAAAATTAAGATACACTCAGACTGCTTATACAACCCTCAGTACCAGTATAATAAGCAACATCTAATAATAATCACAGTTACCATTTAACTGAATGCCTTCTACATGCAACATGATGACACATTTTATCTTCTTAATTAAAACAACAGCCCTGTGAGATAGGTAATCTCATTTGGAGAAATTGAGATTCAGACAATTAACATAACCAAGATCCTACAGCCAGAAAGTTGTCATAGAATTAAAATCTAACCTATGTTTATTTGATTCCAAAATGTGCTCTTTTTATTGTAATGTGTGGCCTCTATAATACTTAGGTGGAAATGCCTTTGATCTAAAATTTAGTACTTAGCTAAGTTATTTTTAGCAATGCAGGAAAAAAAAAAAAGGCATCATTAGATAAGCAAAGATTCAGAAAATATGCCACTTATACTCTCAGGAAAAAATATATTAGTACAGGATTGACTCCAGCTATACTAGAGAATAATAAAAATTAAAACAGAAAAATCAGGTTTAATAGAAAGGCATTGGGACTGAGCTTTGGAACCATTTATGAAGTTGCTGGAAATAACTATGATGAATCAGGGCTATGGTATCAGAGACGAAAAGGAGAAAATGGATTTGCAAGAATTAATGAGATATTGACTAACCCTGTATGGGGAGTAATGAATTAGGGACAGTCTAGGACAACTCCCAGATTTATAACTTTAGTGTCTGGATTGATGTTGGTAATGACTGGGATACAGGAGGAAGAACAGAATTTCATAAGAAGATTATTAATTTTTAGACACAGAGTTCAAGATTCCTCTGTAATATACTGGTAGGCAGGGAGTTAAACAGGACTAGTATTCATGAGAAAGGTTTTGGGTGGAGATGTAGACATGGGAGGTGGTCTTAAATTTGGGGGAGTGAGTGAAATCACTTAAATCACTTACGAATAGCATAGAGTGTGAAGAGAACAAAGGACAGAGTGTGGGGAATGTTAGCATGGAGGAACTGAGGAATTGTTATGGGATAACAAAGATTCAGTGAAAGAAAATTTTAGATAGAAAGCAATAACAATGCCGGAGACTCTGCTGAGAGGACAGTAAGATGAAGCATGAAGTATGTCCATTGAAACCAGCACTTGAGAACCTTGAAGAGGCACTTTCAGTGGAGCTGTGTTACTGGGAGTCTGACTCCAGTGAGTTGAGGTAGTGTGGGAAAGTGGAGTTGAAGGAACACACTTGATTTTAAAAGACTGAAGACATACGAGCACATTTATAGACTGGACAGAAGGATCTCATAGAAAGAGACCGTATTATTGGTGAAACATGAAGCAAAGTCCCGAATGAGATACAAAAGATTGAATTAAGACCAGTGTTGAAGAATTACGTTAGAAAAGAAGAATGAACACCCTGAACATGAATAGCTGCAGATCTGAATGATTTTGTGAAGGGGAGTTGAGACATTTTCCTTCTGACACTATTCTCTGAGATATTGGATCTAAGGTCATGTGTTGAAATTGCATGAAGTAGAGACCATGAAGAGAATATGGAGAGACTTTCTTTTCTAATTACTACTATTTTATACACTTAAAGTCATATGTGTAATATATATGTAATGCAAAACAAGAAAGTAAACATCAGGAATTCACTATCCAGCTTATGTGCTAGAAAACTCTTTACATGTTCGTTACCAATCCCATCAGTCAGCCTCTGCTACAGCTTCAATAAAGGTTTGTGATAGCAGTGCAGAGGAATAGAAGGAAAAAAAAAGATAATCCAGGAAAATGGAACAATTGTCAAGTGGCACCATGGATCTAGATGTAAATTGCTACTATAAATCTGTAGAAGCACAGATCTTCATGGTTGTCAGATTTTGTTAAGCTGCATTAGTAGCTCAAGTGTATTTAAAAAGAAGCCAGCTCATAGAACTGCTACAGAAGAACAAAGAAGCTAGAAGTTTATAAAACATTAAGAGAGTACTTCAAATGATCTTCAATGAATCTGCATTCAATAAAAAAGGAAGTTTGGTGAAGAACTGGTTGAGAGCTCAAGGACAGTGAAGTTCAACAGACTAAAGCAGGGTTCCACAATAAAATGAAACAGTAGGTTTCATGGAAGGAAGAAAGTAAGGCAGGAGAATCATAAGAGTTTTTGGTTGAAAATGGAGTATTGAAGACTAAAAGTTTATAGGTGGAGTAGTTCCAGATGATGACTGAAATCCCAGGTCATCTAATTGTGCTTCTGATGCGGAATGCAGACACAAGTCAGTAGTTTTGAAGGCAAAGAATTATGAAATTACTATACTGGATGTATTTTCCCTATGAATGCTGAAATTATCTAGGATAACTGCAAAGTTGGATTTGAGAGAAAGACACTGAACCATGTGCCTTAAAATCTCAGAGCTGAGGAGAATCTAAGGAGATCCAAATTACCATCACTTCTATAAGCAGACCATGCCCTTGCTGGATGTCAAGAACCTCAGATAAGAGTTTAACAGGAGTGTGACTAGTTAGGAAGTTTCCATAGATGTTAGGAAGATTTTATTCCATTGTGTAGGTGAGGGATGATGGAGAGATAAAGAACAGTTTTTGTTTTTGTTTTTCCAGAGAAGTGCAGAGCAGTATAAAGATGAGAATCCTGGAGAGAATAGGTGATCAAAAGAAACTACACTTTGAATACTGTCCTGATATTTCTTCAGTCTTGATGTTAAAGAAACAGGCATCATGGATGTAGTTCACATGACAATATTGTTGCAAATTTGCCTTGGTGCCAGATTGGATGTGCATCTGCAGTGATGTTGCTGTGAACTTCCTGCAGAATTTGCCTCTTTTGTACCAGTTCAGAATGATGATCGTCCAGATGGAAACACTGAAGAATGCGGAATTCTCAGTTGTAGAGATAAAGTAGTTTGGGTTTAGAGTTTTTCTGTTTATTCATTTTTAGTAAGCAATATTTTCACAGACTTAAATAAAGTCCGTTGCTACAATCTTCACAATTTCCTCCTCTGAGATAATTTAATTGGTAAATTATTTCCTTATTGTTAATATATCTCTGAATCGGACAAGGAATAGAAAAGAAATACATGTTAATGTTACACCAAATGAGACTACAGTTAAGCAGAGCCTCACCCCTTGGCTCTCAAGGTGGAAGAGTTACGGTAGGGGGTTACAGTTGAACACAACAAATGAGATAAACATGTTGCTTGGTATTTTTTTTTAAAAAAGGTAAAGAAAAGCATAGCTGAGAAAGAACTACAGCTGAGAGAGTGGAAGAGAGCTGTGGTTGTTACAAGAAAAATGAAAACTATGTTAACATTGGGTAAGAACAAGGATTGCAGAAAAGTGATGTTAAAGCGTGAAGATAATTCAAAGAATATTGAGAAGACTATACTGAATATAAATATTTGAAAGCACAACCACTTCAACTGAGCCCAAATCTGTTTTTCAGCTCATTTCTAAAATGTAGTTTAGAACATCTTAGGATAGAAGAGATAGATGGAAACACACATGCAAATACTAACACTGCACAGAGGAATGAGTTCTCAGCATCTGGACATTTAAAAATATAATTGATTGGAGGGGAGTGATTTGAGGGGACTTGGAGTTTCCAGAACATTTCTAATTTTACAATACATATTTTGTTTCATCAATAAATTATTTAACCAATTTGATCAATGTATTACAAGGTTTTGTCAGAAAAAATAAGATCATCATAGCTATAAATTACTGTAACAGTTGAAAGAGAAAATGTAAAAGAGGACAATTGAGGAAATAGAAATGAAGATTGCTGAGGACTCACTCAGATATATGTATATACGTATAGCATGAGTATATTTGCCTTTTACCATCACCATTTAAAAATGCTTTGAAAAGTTGATGTTGAAAAGTTGTAAGGACTTAAGAAAGCATATACTCGTGGTTCAGTTGGATAAATTGTTTGATTACCTTTAATACGGCTGGCTTCCATTAATATACTGAACATTGTCCTAGCAGGACGTTTGCAATAAAAATATTGACATAGTAATTTAAACTGTTGATTGTATCCAGTAAATTTGATAATGCTATATATGTGATGAGAGGAGAACTGGTTGGAAAGATCTGATTGGTTCAGTTTTCTTTGCTCAGCAAGAGTAGCATTTAATGGGGAAAAGCTTGAATAACACATTTGCTGAGGGCCTATTTTCCATACCAAAAGAATCTCACAGTCACAATATGTGGTTACAATATGTGTTACAAAGCTCATAAAAATCAGCCAGCTGATCATAAAATCATCTTAATAAAGAACAGAAGATCAAACAGATAAGACTGTTACCATCAGATTTTGCCATAAATATTTTCTTGATATAGGTCATTGAGTAGTCATTAATATTTTAGATTATGAAGCCTCCTAATACTTTGATCATATCTATGGGCCCTCACCTCAGGAAAAATACACGTGTCCATGAAACACTCACACATGTTTTTGAGCCTATTCCTGGACCTCAGGGGTTCTTGGATAACAGGTTAAGAATATTTATTGTTGATTAATATCTGAAATATTACCTTTTGTGCTCATAAAATAACAACTTCACCATTAATTCTCCCTTCCTATAATCACTAACTCCTCTTCCCTCCTCTTCCCAGCAACACATCTATTCTTTTTTGTTTATTGAATTTTAGAGCACTAAATAAATGTGTTCAGACATCTGAGAGATGTTAATGTCTAAGAATCCTTAAATAATCACATAGATCTTAGCTCTTCCTTAAGTATCATTAAGTTTGTTTCTGATTCGTTTCAGATTCATTCTTCAGAAGTTCCACAAGTGTTTAAATTCTGTGGAGTCTGATCCATGGTTAACCTTCAGTAGCATGATTCTTGAGGTCAAACGTCTTGGATATGTATCCAAATTCTCAGATACAAGATAAGCTAGCACACTTACTGTTTATTGTAATATTAATTTTATATTTTGGAACATGAAAGGCCAACAACTGTTAAAGTATTTAGTTAATCTGGTTTAAAAGTTTTATTGAGGTATAATCGACACAATAACTGCACATATTTAAGTGTACAATTTGAGGTTTTCTCATGTATATACACCCATTAAACCATAACTGAAGTCAAGATAATAAACATATTCATTCCTCCCCTAAGTGTTCTCATGCCCTTTTGTAATATCTCCCTGTAGACACTTTCCACTCCTTCCATCCCCCCACCATCCTCAGGCAATCACTAATTTGGTTTCCATCATTACAGATTAGTTGGTAATTTCTAGAATTTTAGTAAATGAAATCATAGTGCGTGTATTCTTTTCTTGTTTGGTTTTTGTCACTCAGCAAAGTTATTTTAGGATTCATCCATGTTTTTATGTGTATCAGTAGTTCATGTCTCTTTTACTGTTGTATAGTATTATACTGCATGGATGTACCACAATGTATTTATCTGTTCACCACAAGCCAAAGAATGTAGGGGAGCCTCTAGAATCTGAAAAAGAAGGGACAATGGATTATTCCCTGGAACCACCAGAGAAGGAGCCCTGCCAACTATTTTAAACTTCTGACCTCCAGAACTATCAGATAACATATTGTGTTGTTTTAAGCCACTGTTTGTGGCATTTGTTATCGTAGCAATAAAAAAAATTAATACAATGCCTTTATCAGGTTGAAGAAGTTCCTTTATATTCTAGTTTGCTGACAGCTTTTGTAAGAATTGGTGTGAGATTTTGTCAAATGCTTTATCTGAATCTATTGTGATGGTGATATGGTTTTCATTTTTTATTTTCTGTTGATATGGTGGAGTATGTTAATTAATTTCTAATGTTAAACTATGCATTAGAGTATTAACCCCATTTGGTCATAGTATATTATCCTTTTTATTTATTTTATGATTTGATTTGATTTGATAAAACTTTTTTAAGAACATGATAGTGGTTTGTTGTTTTCTTTTCAAAAATTTTTAAAAATTGAACTATAGTTGATTTACAATGTTTCAGGTGTACAGAAAAGTGATTCAGTTTTATATATATATATTTTTTCTTTTTCACATTCTTTTCCATTATAGTTTTTACAAGATATTGAATATAGTTCCCTATGCTATACAGTAGGTCCTCGTTGGTTGTCTGTCTTATATATAGTAGTGTGTATCTGTTAATCTCAAATTCCTAATTTATCCCTCCCTCCACGTTTCCCCTTTTGTAACCATAAGTTTGTTTTCTATGTCTGTGAGTCTATTTCTGTTTTGTAAATAAGTTCCTTTGTATTATTTTTTTAGATTCCATATGTCAGTGATCTCATATGATATCTGTCTTTCTCTGTCTGACTTACTTCACTTAGTATGATAACCTCTAGGTCCATCCATGTTGCTGCAATTGGCATTATTTCATTCTTCTTTATGGATGAGTAGTATTCCATTGTGTATATATATATATATATATATATATATATATATATATATATATATACACATCTTCTTTATCCATTCATCTATTGATAGACAATTAGGTTGCTTCCATGTCTTGGCTATTGTAAATAGTGCTGCTATGTCCTACTGGAGTGTTTGTATCTTTTCAAATTAGCGTTTTTGTCTTTTCCAGATATGTGCCCAGGAGTGGGATTGCAGGATCATATGGTAACTCTACTTTTAGTGTTTTAAGGAACCTCCATACTGTTCTCCATAGTGACTGCACCAATTTACATTCCAACAGTGTAGGCGGGTTCCCTTTTCTCCACACCCTTTCTCGCATTTATTATTTGTAGATTTTTTGATGATGGCCATTCTAACTGGTATGGGTTGTTTTCTTTTCTACTAATGTTTTTGGTTGTAATATTGGATTTCCTTAACTTCAGTTTTCTGGATGAATTTGTGTAGAGTCAGAATTACTTCTTCCTAAATAATTGGTAGAATTCACGAGTCAAACTATCTGGACCTAGAATTTTCTATGTGGGAAGTTTGTAAACTACAAGTTCAGTTCCTTTAGTAGATATATTGTTATTCACATTAAATATTACTTTTTGAGTAAGCTTTGATAGTTTCTTTCAAGGAATTTGTCCATTTTACCTAACTTAAATTTCTTCATATTCTTTACTTATTATTCTTTTTACATCATGGAATTTCTAGTGATGTCATTTCCCTCATTTTTGGTATTAGTAATTTGTAGTATTTTTTTCCCTAGTAAGTCTGGTTATAGGTTGATCTTCTCGAGGAAGCATTTTTTGGTTTCATTGATTTTCTATACTGTTTTTCTGTTTCTAATTCATTGAGTCATTGATCTACACACTGATCTTTATTATTTCCTTTATTCTCACATAGAGTTTTGTTTTTTGTTTTTTTTTAAAGTATAGTGTCTGGACTGGGTCCTATCTGTAGACATTCAGATTTAATTGCTGCGGGGCGTGGCTCAGTCATCAGTATGTTGTTTGTTTTTTTTTAAATTAATTAATTTATTTATTTTTGGCCGTGTTGGGTCTTTGTTTCTGTGCCAGGTCTTTCTCTAGTTGCAGCGAGCGGGGGCCACTCTTCATCGTGGTGCACGGACCTCTCACTATCGCGGCCTCTCTTGTTGCAGAGCACAGGCTCCAGACGCGCAGGCTCACTAATTGTGTCTCACGGGCCCAGTTGCTCTGGGGCATGTGGGATCTTCCCAGACCAGGGCTCGAACCCGTGTCCCCTGTATTGGCAGGTGGATTCTCAACCACTGCACCACCAGGGAAGCCCCTCACATAGGGTTTTATTTGCTCTTTTTTTTCCTGTATCTATTGAGATGACCCTATAGTTTTAATTAATTTATTTTTTTAATATAGTAAGGTATGTTGATTTTTCATAGGTGTCTCATAAGGTGGAAGCTGAAGCCTTCATTTAAGATCTATTTTCATTTCTAATACAGGCATTTACTACTATAAATTTCCCTCTAAGTACTGATTTAGCTGTATGCTACAAATTTTAGCATATTGTGTTTTTATTTTCATTCAGTTCAAAATACTTTGTTTCTCATTTGTTTTTTTTCTTTAACTCATAAGTTATTTAGAATTATGTTGTTTAGTTTCCAAATATTTAGAGATTTTTGAGATGTCTTTCTGTAGTTGATTTCAAGTTTAATTTCGTTATGATCAGAGAACATACTTTGTATGATATGAGTCATTTTAAATTATTGAGACTTCTTTTATGGTTCAGAATAGACTTCATCTTCCATTTACACTTAAAAAGTATACATATTATAATGTTGGCTGTAGTCAACAAAAATGTACATTCTATACATGTCAGTTAGGTCAAGTTGCTTGGCTTAATCCATCCACTCAATCCATTATGGAGAAGGAAGCGTCAAAATTAACAAATTTATTGTCTCATGGGTCTGGAGGCCAGAAGTTTTAAACCAAGGTGTAAGTAGGGCCATGTTCCCTTCTGTAGTGCTAGAGGAAGAACTAAATATTCCATGCTTCTGTCCTAGCTTCGGATAGCCTCAGGCATTCTTTGGCTTGCAGATACATTACTCTAATCTTCCATCTTCACATGGTGCTTTCCCTGTATTCTCATATTTTCTTCTCTCTGTGGGTGTTTTCTCTTGTCTTTCTTTCCAGTTTCGCTTATAAGAGACACCAATCATTTTGTATTAGAACCCACCCTAATGACCTTGTTTTAATTTAACTGCCTCTGTAAATATCTTTTCTCCAAATAAGATCACATTCTGAGGTACTGGAGGTTAGGACTTCAATGTATCTTTTTTGAGGTAACATAATTCAACTCATAACACGGGTCTTGCTTTTTTTGAAATTCAGTCTGACAATCAGTGTCTTTTAGTTGAGATAGGTTGACCATTTACAATGTGATTATTGATATGGTTAAGTTTAAATAAATAATCTTGCTATTTGCTATTTGCTTTCTATTTGTTCTATATGTTATTTTTCCCCCTTTCTCCAGTTTTCTGCCTTTTTTGGGGATTAATTTAGTATCAATTGATTCTATTTTATCTTCTTTGTTGCCTTTTTATCTATACTTTTTGTTGTGTTATTTAATGATTGCTCTATGACTTATGGCATACAACTTTAACTTAGTATAGTCTACTTTCAAGTAGCATGAGAATCTTACATTTGCATTTCTTTCTTCTGGGCCTTTGTGTTACTGTTGTCATATGTTTTAATTTATGCTTGTTAGAAACCCTACACTAGATAGTTATTATTTTTGCTTTAAACAATTGGTTATTTTTTAAAGAAATCTACATAAGAAGAAAAATATTTTATATTTGCCTGTGTATTTACTTATTCTAGTACTCTTAATTCCTTTTTGTGACTCCAGATTTTATTTATAATATAAGAAATTAATTAGATAAATAAGATATCCCTAATCATCTAACAGTAAGTAAGAATGATGATATATAATCTCATTCTGTTGAGCTTATGTGAAGGATTTTTATATTTTTATAGGAATATTTATTGTTATAAAATATTTTTGGAATTTATATATACAGGCTATTCACTTACTTCAAAAAATGATAATTATAATATTTAATTTATACCAGTGGGAGTATATGAAAAATTGAAAATGTAATCATTGAGAAAGAATTTCTTTGATTAATTTTTTAATACATTAGGTCAGTTCTTTACAATCATTTTTATATTATGGCACACAGAGAATATGATCATATCAGTGTGATATACTGAAGTAAACTGATGAGGCTGCTTGATGGGCCCAGGAGCTCTGACTGTCCTTGGCTCTCCAAAGTCGTCCAAGGGGTACGAGTATCAATATAAGTATAATGTTTACCTATTGAGATATTCCACGTTAAGCCACAATACTTCACTGTGGTTATTATTGATACAATGACCATCAGCCTTATTCTAGCTTCATTTAACAAATCCTTATCATTTCATGTTGGGTGGTAGGAAACAGCAACAAAGCCTAACCTGTGACACAATTTTTTATCAAACTTTGGCAGACTTGATGCTCCAACCATAAGTACCATGAAAAATGGTAGCCACATGGGAATAATAACCAAAAGCAGAAAATATATAATTTGTCATAGGGTCAATACCTGATAATTTCTGAGACTCATGCATATCTTTATTCCATGATTGTGTCTGACAAAAAAACAGATTTATAACTGAATGAAAGACGTAAAAATTCTTAGTGACATTGTCTTTTTTCCCCCTCAATTCACTGAAAGTAGAAAGTTTCTCTTTCTAAAAGAAGCAAAGGAGAACCAAACTATATGGCATCACTGAATGACAGTGAATTTCTTTCCACTGAATATTTGGAAAGAAGACTGGAAATATTTAACAGGTAAATTTGCCTATCTTTATATTCAGGTTGATCAAGTTTTACTGAGACTTTAAAGTTCTTAATAATACTGGCCAATGATTCCAGTTGCTTGGTTAAAATTGTAGCTCATCCTCTCCCTTCTGAACTTTTTATAAAACTTTATCTAAAGACTCAATAGTCATTGTTGGCAAAGCACATGCTCCTCTCAAAGATGTGCTTTGATCAACAATAATGTCAATGAAGATATTAGTCTTCCCTTTCTAAATTCAATACTATCACAGTCTCCTAAAAGTAATAAAAATAAAGTATAATGCTTGGGTTTGTACAATGAAGCTGTTATGTTAGAATAGTGAGAGTGATCAGAGGGCTGCTGAGATCAAACTTAACCTAATAAATCACTGGCCTCTATTCCAAGTGTAAAATCCTTCCTGAGTGAAAAAGAGAAATGTTTGAGCTTGAGTCACATTCTTTTTTAAAAAAGAATCAGCATCAGCTTTGACTTTAAGGCATCAATCAATTTTAGTGCCAGCCATCTGTCAGCTTTCAATTAACTAAATAGTTATTATTAGTCATTTGTTGGACTGATACTTGGTTTCTTTGATTTTTTTTTTGCATTAATACCAAAATCAGCATTTAACTTTTAAATAACTGAATCCTAAAATTGAGAAGATTATGCATTGAGCAAATATGTATTTTAAGGCTATACGTTATAACTTAGAAATGGGGGGCCTCAAGTCCAAGGATTGAAGGACCTCTGCTCAATATCATCTAACACAAGAGTCTGTAACCTCTGACTTTTTGCAGCGATTTTAATAAATTACCTTAAAAATTTTAGAAAGAATATCTTTTTTACAAGGAACTATTTCCACTTTTTTTTGTTGTTGTTGAATAACATTTTTTAGCTGTTTTATTCACACGAACACTTATTTGTTCATTAATACTTATTCATTAAATGTGCATTTATTAAATACCTACTATGTAGCCAGCTTGTCTTTTGTAGTTGAGAAAACTAATGATAAGTCATGGTGTCTGTTCTCTAAAACTTTTTGGTTTTCTTGAGGGCTGGATATTTAAGTTACTAATTATGGCTATGTAGTAAGTGTTCTCAGAGAGGTAGATTTTATGAACTAAGTGAAATGAACTATGTGAATGAAGTTTAGAATTACAACGTTGGGTGAAAAGCAAATCCCAGATGATTACTTAAACTCTGACAATATTTCTGAAAAGCTAAAAAACAAGCACAACAAAATATTTAGGGATACCTCTGAAACACACTGAAATAATAACGTTGATGATGATAATGATGATGAAAGTTTTAGGGAATAATAAGTCAGGATAATGGCTAAAAGGGAAGAGATCACTGAGAAACACCAGCTAGATGTAACAGTATTGGTATTGTAACCTAAACTGGGTGGTAAAATGTGTTAATTTTATTATTATAATTCATAGAATGAGTATGTGTTTTTTGGGTATGTATGATTTTGTTGAATTATTTTACTTTTTATTGAGGAAAATGTCAATCTTATACAAATGTAGAGAGACTAGTATAATATACCTCATGTTCATGTCACCAGCATCAGTGTGGATTAATTTATGGAAAATTTCATTTAATCCAACGCCCCACCCACATTATTCCCTTGATAATTTTTTTTTAACATATACATATATCCACCCTTTTTCTGATTCCTTTCCCATATAGACCATTATAGAGTACTGAATAGAGTTCCCTATGCTATACAGTATGTTCTTATTAGTTATCTATTTTATATATAGTAGTGTGTATATGTCAGTCCCAATCTCCCAATTTATCCCTCCCCCTCCCTTACCCCTTGGTAACTGTAAGTTTGTTTTCTACATTTGTGACTCTATTTCTGTTTTGTAAATAAGTTCATTTGTACTGTTTTTTTAGATTCCACATATAAGCGATATCATATATTTGTCTTTCTGTCTGGCTTACTTCACTCAGTATGACAATCTCTAGGTCCATGTTGCTGCAAATGGCATTATTTTTGTTCTTTCTTATGGCTGAGTAATATTCCATTGTATATATGTACCACATCTTCTTTATCCATTCCTCTGTCAATGGATATTTAGGTTGCTTTCATGTCCTGGCTATTGTAAATAGTGTTGCAATGAACATTGGGGTGCGTGTATCTTTTCGAATTATGGTTTTCTCTGGGTGTATGTCCAGGAGTGGAATTGCTGGGTCATATGGTAGTTCTATTTTTAGTTTTTTAAGGAACATGCATGCTGTTTTCCATAGTGGCTGTACCAATTTACATACCCACCAACAGTGTAGGAGTGTTCCCTTTTCTCCACACCCTTTCTAGCATTTACTGTTTTTAGATATTTTGTTGATGGCCATTCTGACCGGTATGAGGTGATACCTTATTGTAGTTTTGATTTGCATTTCCCTAAAAATTAGTGATGTTGAGCATTTTCTCATGTGATTTTTGGCCATCTGTATGTCTTCTTTGGAGAAATGTCTATTTAGCTGTTCCACCCATTTTTTGATTGGGTTTTTTTTTAATATTGAGCTGCATGAGCTGTTTGTATATTCTGGAGATTAATCCCCTGTTGGTTGCTTTGTTTGCAAATATCTTCCACAATTCTATTATCATTCTTTAAAAAATTAAACCTAATTCCTCAGAATTATCAAATATCCAGTGTTTAAATTCAAATTTCCCATTATCTCATTATTTTTAAAAGTATATATATATATATATATATATATATATATATATATATATATATAGTTAAAATTAGGATCCATACAAGGAACAACCATATAGTAAATCTATAGGTTCCCTTTCAAATGTTTTTTCTTCATTTTAAAAATGGACTTTTTTTAAACAGAAGTTTTAGGCTCATAGCCATATTAAACAGAAGGTACAGAGATTTCCCACGTACTCCCTGCCCCCACTTATGCATTATCCCCCATTATCAACATCCTCCACCAGAATAGTACATTTGTTATAACTGATGAACATGCACTGACACATCATAATCACCCAATTCATAATTGGTATTATGGTTTACACAGTCTGTGGTTTGTACAAATGTATCCACCATTATGGTATCATACAGTGTATTTCACTGCTCTAAAAATCTGTGTTCTACCTCTTCATGCCTCCCTCCCCCATAACTCCTGACAATCACTGATCTTTTTTACTTTCCCCATAGTTTTGCTTTTTCCAGAATGTCACATAGTTGGAATCATACAGCATGTGGCCTTTTCATATTGGCTTCTTTCACTTAGTAATATGTATTTAAGGTTCTTCTATGTCTTTTCCTGGCTTGATAAATCTTTTCTCTTTAGTGATGAATAATATTCCATTGTCTGAATGTACCATAGTTTATTTATTTATTCACCTATTGAAGGACATCTGAGTTTCTCCCAAGTTTTGGCAATTATGAACAAAGTTGCTGTATATATCTGTGCACATAATTTTCAATCCTTTGGGTAAATACCAAGGAGCATGATTGCTGGATCATCTGTGAGCTTGTATAGTGTTATTTGAAAATGTATTTGGATTAGTTATAATGTATATTGCAAACTCTAGGGCAACCACTGAAAAAAAGTTAAAAACAAAAAAGTATAACTGATATGTTCACAGTGTGAGTACACCAGATCATCCTAATTCCTCCTTCCATCCCTTGTATAACTGCTGTCATTCATTTCACTTATACATAGGCATATATATATATATATTAATATATGTCTATATATACATACATAGTTGAATACATTTTTGCTATTATTATTTTGAACAATTAGGTCAATTGAAAATAAGAAAAATAAAAGTTTTTATTTTACCTTCACTTGTTTCTTCTCTGTTGCTCTTCCTTTCTTCATGGATACAAGTTTCTGTCCTATAGAATTTTTCATCTGTCTAAAGAATTTATTTTAACATTTCTTGCAGTGTAGATCTCTGATAACAAATTCCCTCAATTTTTGTTTCTCTCAGAAAGTCTTTATTTCTCATTCTCTTTTGAAGAATAATTTCACATAGTATAGAATTCTAGGCTGATTTTTTTTTGTTTTCTCAATACTTTAAATATTTCAGTCCACTCTTGCACTGCTTGCATGGTCTCTGAGAAGTTAGAAGTAATTCTTATCTTTGTTCCTCTGTAGTGAAATGTTTTTCCTCTGGCTTCTTTCAGGATTTTTCTTTATCTTTGATTTTCTGTAGTTTGAAAATGATACGCCTAGGTTAGGTTGTTTGTTTGGGGTTTTTTTGGCGGTTTTTTTTTGGTGGGGACAGTTGGTCATTTATATGGTTTTGTGTTCTCTGAGCTTATCAGATCTGTGGTTTGGTATCTGACAATTTGCGGAAATCCTCAGGGGGAGAGGAAAAATGTAGAGAGTAGTACATTATTTTTCCAGATATTTCTTTTGTTCAGTTCTCTCTTTTCCTTTTGGAATTCCCATTACATGTATGTTACACCATTTGTAATTGTTCCATAGTTTTGGGATATCCTGTTCTTTTTTTAAATCTTTTTGCTCTTTGCTTTTCAGTTTTGCACGTTTTTAGTGAGATATCCTCAAGCACAGAGGTTCTTTCCTCAGCTGTGTCCAGTCTACTAATGAGCCCATCAAAGGCATTCTTTATTTCTGTTACAGTGTTTTTTATCTCTGGCATTTCTTTTTGTTCTTTCTTAGAATTTCCATCTCTCTGCTTACATATTCGATCTATTATTGCTGTCTACATTATCCTTAGAGCCTTAGCAGCTTTATTGAGACATAGTTGACATAAAACATTGTATAAGTTTAATGTGTATAATGTGATTATTTGATACACATATACATTGTGAAATGATTACCATAATAAATTAATGCATACATCATCTCAAATAATTACCATTTTTTAAGCAGCCGCATAGCACAGGGAGATCAGCTCCGTGCTTTGGGACCACCTAGAGGGGTGGGATAGGGAGGATGGGAGGGAGACGCAAGAGGGAGGAGATATGGGGATATATGTATATGTATAGTTGATTCACTTTGTTATATAGCAGCAACTAACACAACATTGTAATTAATTATACTCCAATAAAGATGTTAAAAAAACAACAACAGTGAGATACCATTATGTACCTATTAAAAGGGCTAAACTGGGAAAAAAAATTACCATTTTTTGTTGTTAGTGGTGAGAACATTAAAGATGTACTCTTTTAGGAACTTTCAAAAATACTATATGGTATTGTTAATTATAATCACTATGGTGTACATTAGATCTCTAGAAGCTATTCATCTTACTGGAAGTTTATACTCTTTGATCAACCTCTTCCCTTTTCTCCCACCCCCCAGCCCCTGGCATCCACCAATTTACTCTCTGTTTCTATGAGGTTGAGCCTGTGGCATCTTAATCACAGCTCTTTTAAATTCCAAGTCTGTTAATTCCAACATGTCTGCCATATCTGAGTCTGATTCTGATGCTTGCTTTGGCTCTTCAAACGGTGGGGGGTTTTTTTGTTTTGGTTTTGTGGGGTTTTTTTGCCTTTTTGTATGTTTAGTAATTTTTTTCTTGATAGCTACAAATGATCTACTGGGTAAAAGGAACTTCTGTAAATAGACCTTTCGTAATGAGGTGGTGAGATGTGGAGGGAGGGGTAGCATTCTATAGTCCTAGGTCTCAGTCTTTAAGTGAGTTTGTATCCCTGGGCTGTGAACCATACACAGCTTGGCATTTTCCTTAAGTGGGATAGGATGACTGCAGGCAGCTGGAGTTGCCAATTTATTCTCCCCCAGGTCAATTAGGCTCTGATAAAAGCTCAGCAGTTTAGCCTCTAGTTAAATAGTTTCAGCTGTGGGCAGACCTTGTTAAGAGTAGAATGCTGTGGCATGTTTCAGAATGGTTCCTTTTCGCTTTCCCCTGCCAGAAGCACAAGGTGATTTTTCTCCTAGATTCACTGTGAGAACCTGGTGGAATTCTTGGAGGTAAAATTCACAAAAGTGCGGCGTCCCCCTAATGACTGGTCCTCCTCTGGTTTTTATCTCTCAGAGGGGTCCATGTTGAGCCTTCACCAGTTCGTCAGTTACAGTTCGGATTTCCCTGCCTGGTTCCTGCAGAAGCTTGTGCTCCTGGTAAGTTGTGATTCTCTATATTCCTCTGTTGATATCTACAATCTTGGGGACAGCGGTTTGCCCTGTGACCTTACTTCTGTTACAGAGCTAAGAAAAGTTGTTGGTTTTTCAGTTTGTTCTGCTTTTTACTTTTTGTTCGGAAGATGTAGCGACTTCTAAATTCTTACATGTCAGACTGGAAACCAGACTAGAAGTCTCTTTTTTTCTTAACCAGTCTGTTGTAGAGTCTTTAGTTATCTATCTGAATTTTATTGCATTTTACTGGGTCTGTCCTTACGATAGCATTTAACATCTTTCTCTGTACTCTGCAAATTGGTAATTGGCGGAAGAAGTTTGATCTGATTTCATTTTAAATTTTTGGCAAGATTGCTTACAGATGGTATATATAGTTCTCTAAGGAAGTTTGCGATATCTGGATAGCTCTCTTTTTGTGATGTTAGCAGCCATTGATATTGCACAGATTCATTAATTCACTTGGGGTTGTAAAATGATGATATTCTATTGCCTTTTGCATTTGTTATTTGATTAACTTCTCTGAAAAGAAACCTCCCCTGATCAGCTGTTTGGTTACCAAAAGATGCAGTTGGTATAGGAAAGGCAGAACAAAGGCTTGTTTCGCTTTACCAGTCAGTCTTCAGGAAAATGAGCTGATTATCAAGCATTCTGCATTGATGCACAATAAGTTTTACTTATCACTGTGAACTCCAGGATTAAGTGCATTCAGTATGATTCAATCTACTGCAGTTACTGTCCTCATTGAGGTTCAAGTTTTCCCACCTTTGGCCAGGATGGTTTGGGCTTTTTTTTTTTTTTTTTTTTTTTTTGACATGATTTAATAGTCTTTGGTATCTTTGCTATCTGGTACATCAAGTTATTTCACGTGTTCATCTTATACATTTCCTGACACAAACCTGGATTGGGAGTCCTCTATTTTGTTAAACCTTGTTTATTTTCATAAGAAATGTATTTTAAGATCACAGTCAGGATAGTAGGGATATTCATCACAACTGAGTAGGTTATTTGGTAATTGTTTTGGGGCCTTTTTACTGGAAAAGCCAGACTATCTTTCTATCTATCTAGAGATTGGTAAAGTTACAATTCCCTGCATTTTTGGCAGGTTCTGTTCCGGTTGCTCCCTACCTTAAGGCAACATCTATCTAGAAGTTGATTTATATTCAGTCCATGTTTTAAAATTGGGTTTAAATCTTAACTTTGCCACTTAACTATGTGGCCTAGGGCAAGTTTCTTGGCTTCGCTTTGGGTAGAGTTCATCATTTGTATTAAAAAGGACTATTGAACTGGTGTGCCAATCTCAAAATTATCTTGTAATAGGTGTGTAGTTAGTATATAAAATATACTTAGAAGAAGATCTGGCATATAAAAGTAGTATGTGTTATTATTATTATTAATCATCCAAAAGCAATATATAGATTTAATGTATTTTTAAATTTATATAAATGCTTTCATATTTGTGTAAAATTCTGAAACTTTCTTTTTTCACTCAATATTATGTTTTCATATTCTATCCATGTTGATATTTAAAGAGTGGTTCATTCATTTTGAAATATGTGGTAATAAATATATATATGTAATATACTTTAAAATATATATGGTAATATATAGTAATAAAGAGATACATGTGTATACGTGTGTTTAGTTCTCCCAAGAAATTTAATTCATTCTCACAATTTCAGTTATATATACTGATAACTACAAAATATATTTTTACTTTCAACTTTCTCCTAAACTCCAAATCCTTATGCCTCCCTGTGGTAGACTGAAATAATGGCCATAATATTTCCTCTGTTTCCCTGTACCTTGAATATGGGCTGACCTTGAGACTCATGTTGACTGATAAAATGTGGTGGAAATTATGTTGTACAACTGTGACCCTAGGCCTTAAGAGGCCTAACAGTTAACATTTTCACTCTCTTGGAACACTATTTTGTAAAAAACGAAACAAAACAAAAAACCGAAATCAAAAAACCAGTCTAGCCTATTGGTGGATGAGAGGACATGTAGGGGAATACCAAGTGCTGAAGACAAAAGCCAGGACCAATTTCAACCATATGAATGAGACCATTTTGTACTATCCACCCCAGCTGAGCCGTTAGAATGACTACAGCTACATGGGATAGCAAAGTACATCTCATGGGCTAAATCCAGTCTACTGCTTGTTTTTTATTTTCCTTGGTTGCTTTTGGGCTACAATAGCAGAGTTGAAGAGATGTGACAGAAACTGTATGACCCAGAGTTAAAATAGTAACTATCTTGTTCTTTACGAAAAAGTTTGCCACTGTTATTTTAAGCCAATAGTTTGTTTGGCTTTGGGTTTTGGGTCTTGTTTGTTTGCTTGTTTGTTCAACAGAGCAGTATATAGCCAGTGTACTCTGCTGTTCTCCAGATCTAAGTTTGCCCTTTCTCCTGCATTTACTAGCTCTAACAATATTATCTCTATCCATTTACCTAAACTAAAACATAGAAAGCAAGTAAGCATTTCTGCATTCCTCCTCTTCCATACCTCCCTATCTAATTTATCACCAAATCTTGTTGAATATATATTTTATATCTTTTTGGATACACCTCTTTTACAATGCTCTTCTTCAAGATCCTATAAAATCTTTCCAGGATAACTATATTTGTCTCATTTTTTCATTTATTTACTTATGAAACAAACCATTTTTTTTTGTTAGGTACTGGACATAAAGAGATTAATAATCACAATCCATGTAATTAACAATAAAATAGTGTAGTGAAAATGACAAGTTAATAAGTGCTGATGGAGAAAAACAGATAAAATCATGGAAGCACGGAGGAGGGACATTGAATTCAGTCCAGTTCATTCAGTCAGGGAAGAGCTTTCTAGTTAAGGTAATGCTTAAAATAATGTGGAGTAGAAACGGGGTTCTATGCAGAGGAGACACTATAATTAAAGGTACAGTGGTGAGAAACAACAGAATTTGTGGGAAAAAAAAACAAAGAAGTTTGGTATTCCTGGAGCAGGGAGAAATGAAGGTAGAGAGGTAGGCATGCATGAGCTAAATCACAGAGGGCTTTTATCCTGAAGATGCACGAACAGTTTCTATGGAAGTACCCAGACACATTTTGTTTCAAATTAATGTTGATAGCTTCACTTTCCATGTTTACTAAACTTGATCAGTCTGTGAATGGTATGTAGTCCAACTATTCATGTTGGTTCTTACTTCCTATCTCCTTTCATAGTCACACTTATCCCTCTGGGAAGTGAGAAGAAGGAAAGAAAGAATAGCATGGGTCATTTGTCAGATGATTGCTTCTTCATTCCAAGTTCAACCTGCTTGTGATACTGGAGCTCAATCTTGTAAACATTTCTCCTTTGCCAGTAGAGGGCTGTGGAGTAAAATTACAGGAGGGAGGGGCTTCTCCTTCGGATTCAAGTACACCCACTCTCAGCTGCCTACCGCAGTGTGTGGCAGACAGCAGGATGCAGAACCCACAGTGGTTCTCACCTTCAAGTGTGCCAGTCTCAGCCTGTATTTTCCTATCTGGCAGCCTTGGCCTAGTGATCATGGACCAACTCTGACCCATGGTAACCCTGCTAACTTCACCACCATCTAGTAGGCACAACCACACCTTCTCCAAAGAGGTCTGGATTCCAGCTTTGAGAAGGGGGCCCCTTTGCAAGCTTATTCCTTCTTTCAGTACTCTCCCTCAGTCCTACAATACTTTTTAACATTTTTCTTCATTTCATTTTAGTAGCTAATTCTGTGAAAAGTTAATTTTTTTTTTTCTCATATCATACTTACTCAAATTACTGAGTGGTTTCTTTCTCTTGGTTGGACCCTAATGATACAAAGTACTAATTAAACATCCAAAATATTTATATGGTGCATCCTCATTAAGAATAAAATTGTCAGGATGCCAAAAAGGAGAAAATTTGAAGTACTGAGAAGCATAAAGCTTTGTAATGTTAATAATTATAACCCATGGTCATGTCTCATGTCTTTCCTGTCTTATATAAATTTTTGCTAAGAAGGATATGTGAAGTTGGAAGCAGAGTGTTTTGGCCTCTGAGATTTTTTGAATTAGGATATATTCAAGAGTGGAAAAGTGAAACTTCCATGTTTGGTCATGATAGAGAAACAAGAAGCAGACACCTTCCCTCCTCCACTTAAAAAACTGAAAAGGGCAAACATATATGAAACAATGATTTTCATACATGGACAACAGGCAGTGCAGGACAGTGATTCCTTAAGAAGAGGAAACAAATGAGCTGAGCCATAGAATTGTCCTATCTTATTGCCTGCATTGAATTTCCAGGTCATAGGACAAGTAGGGGTATCCACACAGAGCCTCCTAACACACAGAATACTGAATAGTCCTCAGAAGAGTATTGCCTCAGTAGTGAGGCCAAATCAGCCCTAGATTAAAAAACTGTTTAGGAACACCTAACAGAGCTTAAAAGCATGCCCTTAAAGGATCTAATTGTTTCCAAGTAACTTAATTGTCCCAGAAAAAAAACGAAACAACAAAAACAGCAACAAAACTAAACAACTGCTGAAGCAAAACAAAATCTGACACCCAGCAACATAATACTCACAATGTCTAGAATCCAATAAGAAATTAACAGATATTCAAAGAAACAGGAAATTATGGCCCATAATGAGGAGAACAATCAGTCAATAAAGAAGCAAAATTACAGAGATAATATTGATAGAATCAGTAGGCAGGTGTTTGTTGTAAGGAGTCATGTTAAATCATAAAGTGTATTGGAAAATGAAGTGAGATATTTTCTAGAAAAAAGTCCGAATTGATTGATTGCCTTGATCATTAGGATTGACTTTACCAATTTATTTATATGCTGATCATTTTTCAATAATGAGCTAGTTACAATGTTTTGACAAAAATCAAATATAGGGCTTCCCTGGTGGTGCAGTGGTTAAGAATCTGCCTGCCAATGTACGGGACGTGGGTTCGAGCCCTGGTCCTGGAGGATCCCACATGCCACGGAGCAACTAAGCCTGTGCGCCACAATTACTGAGCCTGTGCTCTAGAGCCCGCGAGCCACAACTACTGAGCTGGCGTGCTACAACTACTGAAGCCTGCGTGCCTAGAACCCGTGCTCCACAACAAGAGAAGCCACCGCAATGAAAAGCCTGCGCACCGCAACTTAGAGTAGCCCCCGCTCTCCGCAGCTAGAGAAAGCCGGCGCACAGCAACAAAGACCCAATGCAGCCAAAAATAAATAAATAAAATAAATAAACTTTTTTTAAAAAAAGAAAAGAAAAGCATTAAAAATATATATCTTTAAAAAAATCAAATGTAAAAATGTGATATGATAAAATTGTCGTGTTGGCAAATATATATTTATACTAATAATACTTAGATTTATCCTACTGTTTCTGTGTATATTAAGCAAGGTGTCTCTAAGTGAAAGCATGATGGGCATAATTAATAGTTATTTGAAAAGTTTTGGTAAAGTCTTTTTGGTAGACTTTCCTAGAACTAAGAAATTGAGTGATCCAAATAACTGGGTAAGAAATCCTAGTGAATGTCAAATGGTTTAAAAATCTTGGCCTTCAATGGAATTAATAAAGAAATAATTGAATTTTTAAATGTTGGTTTTTTATTTTTGATAATATATTGGCATGTGATTTTTTGCATGTTATTTGGAAGTACTTCAAATAATTGAGTGAAATTCTTCAACAAAGTTTCTTCCATTCTAATTTATTTATGTTACCAATGTTTCTCAGGATGTGTATCAATAAAAGTGAAAAATATAAATATAACTGGATATGAATTCTAGCTCATACTAACAAATTATTATCATCAAATATATAAACTGATAAAAAGCAGCTTCATCTATATCATAAGTATATTCATTCCATTAACATTTACTTTGTTTTAAAATTACAAAAATTTATCTTTGACCAACTGTTTACTAATAATAATTATAATAATAATGAAATCCCAAAGAAATTTTTGACACATAGGCCTTTTGATCTGAGGAATAAAAACATCAACTCATATACAATTTTTTGTTAAGAAGATTATCTTAATATTTTGATTAAGATAATCAAAAAGCTCTTGAGACATAAAATATATTTTATATAAGGCTAAAATCTTGTGCAGAAATGAAAAACTATGAGTTTAAGGAGCAAAAAGAATTATATAAGATTTCTGACTGGTTTGTTTATAAATTTTTCATAGATGAATGTTAGTTTGAAATCACTATGCTGTTTAGATTCTACTGATATTTTTAAATGAGTGATATCAGTTTTAATTAACATCAGTATTTTTAATATTTTGGAAATTTTATCCTTTCAATCATTCAAGTAGGATAAAAAATTTTAGAGCTAAGCTTTAAAATGTGGAAGGGTTACAAAGCTTTTCAAATATTCTTCAAGGAAGTAAATAAAATAACATTTGAAAAGCACTTCTATAGCTGATAAAACTATTAGAGATTTTAATCAGAAAAAGGACCTGGTCACATTATATTTTAGATAAAAATCTGCTGCTGTGTTAAAAACAGATTTGAGGGGGAAAAGAATATAAGGAGAAAAAAATTAGGTGGAAGATGGTTGAGATCTTACAGGTAATTGAGGGTGAGGAAGTTGTATAGAGGAAGTGGCAATAGAATTTGCAGGTTCTAAAACATTTAGGAGACATAGTCATCAGGAGTTGACTTCCTATGTGGTTCCCTAGTTTTATTTAGGTTTTCTGCCCTCTAAGCCACCCTCCCTGTGGCTACTCAAATTAATCTTCTAAAACATATGTGATCATGTCCTTTACTTAGCTTAAGTTCTTGGTAGATCCCCATTTTTATTTTTTAAGTCAGAGTAAAAGCTAAGATGCTGTAAAAAGATACCCCAAAGTTCAATGACTTAATGAAAGAGATTGTTTCTCTCTTGTAACAATCTGACAGGCACAGGCAGGTAGGGCTGCTTCTTTTTTACAAGGTTACCTGGGTTCCAAGGTTTTTTTCATCTTGCTAACTCTCATCCTCTAGGGTATGTCCTCAACTGCATGGTCAAGGCTGAATTGCCACCATGTTCATGTTTGAGGCCATTAGAAATGTGTGAGGAGAAATTAGTAAATCCAGACTAGCAATTTCCTTTTAATAAAGTGATGCCCATATTGCATGCATTACTTCCACCTACATTCCATTAGTGAGCACTTAGTTAAATGGCTACACCTATGTGCATAGGCAGCTGAGAAATGCAATCTAGCTAGCTGGTCATGTGTCAATGAAGGAGGAGAGAATAGATTTGAAAAGAAAACTATCAGTCTGCCAACCATATATGCATAATTGTGTTCAAGGCAAGATATTCACATCACCTTTTCATCCATTCAACAAGTATTTGGTTCTTTGTCTTCACCCTATCAAACTACCTCTGTATTTAATTTCAGTGGACTACACTTTCATGGACTCTTATGGTGTCATGCCTTTGTTCACAGAGCTGCTATTGACTACAATGCTGTCTTCCCAATTTTGTCTCTTTTCAGTAAATTGTTGATATCTTTTTCTTTAATATTGGATGTAGTTGGAACATGAACATTGGTCTTCTTATGCTGAGTCAAGTGAAGCAGGTTACCAGAATGAGGTTTCTGAGGAGTGACTTGGTAGTGAAAGTGTGAATAGAATATTATCCTCCATATAGGGTTAGGCTACCCTTTTATAAACTTGGTGCTTAGGTGGGTGACAGTTTTACCCAACCGTATGGAGAGCAGGTGGGAATCAGAGCTCATATGTGTAGGAATTTGTTGAGTTTTTTTTCCCTGTCTTTTTCTCTCTCTTTGGTCAGCCATGTAGTGAAATTGGTATTTGATTGCTACGTTGGTCCTTGTTCATTACTGCTTTTTATATATTATTTAGTTTCACTATTATTGAGGATTGCTTTAAGAAAGAAAAAAAATCCAATGATATAACTATACATTCTTGTATTTTTTTTCTAAAAGGCATTGAAATTGCTTCCTAAGCAATCTTTTAATTAGTATTTTGTTTTCTCCTATGGAATAGTGCCCTTTGGTAGAAAAGAGGGCTTCCAATTGTAGTAAAGGTTTTAGATTTCTACTTCCTCAGTTTATATGAACTCTCTATATTAATTGACATCTACTTTTACGACATTTATCTCCTATTTTATTCACTGGCAACAGGGTTTTGAAAAGCATGATTTCATTAGGAAAATACCTAACAGCCAATTTAGTGTTCCTTAAGTGGATTAAATACTACAGAAAAATTATTAGAATGCCTGTTTTCAATTTTCCCATAGGTGACACATAGCTAGTACCATTCTAAATGTATAAAAGATGAATTAATTCATTGCATGTGACAGTAATCTTAGGACATTAGGGCTTAATTCTCATAGAAACCCAGTCCTAGACAAAGAATCTGGCCAAGGGATTCCAAAATTATTCTTGAGAAAGACATCTTGCTAAAATAGAATCATGAGATTTTTATCTTGATTTTTGGTGATAAAAGTATGCAGATGTGAGCTGAAGGGTTTATTTTGTGATTTAAGATGAATGAATTTTCTCTTTTCTACTTAAGTACGTCATAGGCAGTAGTTTTAACATTACTTTAAGAAGTGTTTAATACCAATAAAAAGAAATCTTTTTTTAAAGACTGCTAGTACTGGAAAGTTAAAAATAACAGACCCTTGGGAATAAGGGTAAAAATATTTCTTTAAATATTTAGAACAAGAAGAGTTTGCTTGTTGTAAGAGTTTTAAGCCATTTCTATCTTTTTTTTTTAACTTCTAAGAGCAGATACAAACTAATATCCCTGACTTCATATAAATTTGAATTTTTATATAACCATTGCAGCTCAAATGCAGCTCAAATGTCAAGCACAGTGCCTGTTACATAAAAGACGCTCAATAAATATTAGTTTTCTTCTCATCTTCCTCCTCTTTCTCTTCTTTCTTTTTCTCTTCTTCCCTCTATCCTTCTCTTTTCTCAGGAAAAAAAATTATAAGTTTGCTCATATGTGTAAAAAGATTTTTAAAAGACATAGATGGCAAAAAAAGAGGCTTTTCTAGAGTCATTGAGAAAGCATATTACAGCACCAAGATATCTAACATATATATATATGTTTTTATCCCAGCAACTAGAACATGTTAGCTCTTTTCAAGTTGATACATGTTATAATTGTATTGTGCTTTACATCACATATTTGTGTTGTTTGGTTTAGGTTTGTTCTAGCAGTCTTAGCTGCTATTATACCTCAATTTTAGTTTTAAGATGGTTGGAAGAAAATTAAAATAGGGACTTCCCTGGTGGTGCAGTGGTTAAGACTCCACCTGCCAATGCAGGTGACACGGGTTCAATCACTGGTCCAGAAAGATCCCACATGCCGTGGAGCAACTAAGCCCGTGCGCCACAACTACTGAGCCTGCGAGCCACAACTACTAAGCCCACACGCCACAACTACTGAAACCCTCACGCCTAGAGCCCATGCTCCGCAACAAGAGAATCCACCGCAATGAGAAGCCCACGCAGCGCAACGGAGAGTAGCCCCCACTCGCCACAACTAGAGAAAGCCCAGGCGCAGCAACGAAGACCCAACACAGCCAAAAATAAAAAGATAAATAAATTAATTAATTAAAAAAAGAATTAGTATGAAAAAAGTAAAATACCTAAGTAAAATATTTTATATTGATTATGTGATGAAATTGTAATCTTTTGTATACTTTAGATTAATTAAAATATTAAATTTTCACTTGTTTCTTTTTTATTTTTTAAAAACATGGCTACAAGAAAGTTTAAAATCACATGCGTGGCTCACATTTCTGTTGGATGATTAATTCTACAATATCATGACACCCTTACATATATATGGAATTAGAGAACATATCTACCAGGAGAAAGCCCATTCATCCCTGTTTTATTTATCTATCCGTCCATCCCTCCATCCTTCCAACCATCCACCTATTCATTCATTTAACATATACTCCTTAGGTTTTATAGATGTAATCATGGGGAAATAGACATGGTCATTCTCTTCATGAATCATACAGTTTAGTGAAGGAAAAATTCATTAGCTAACTATTCCACCAGTAAATGTACAATTAGAACCTGTGTTAGGTTGGAAAGCTGTGTGGGTCATAAGAGCCATACAGAAGGAAACTAAGCTTAGATTGGGGAATAGGGAGTATAAAAAGGTCTATACCTTTAAAGGATCGGGCATTTGGCCTCATAGCTAAAGGATGAGTGGAAATTAGTTAGGCCAGAGTGTGATGGGAAGAGAAGGAAGACCATCCCAGATGATTCTTTTCAGAGTCTTGGAGCAAGATGACCCATGGCAGCAAAGGAGAACAGGAAGCATTCCCCAGGATGAGACTGGAGAGAGAGGTACAGGCCAAATCAAAAAATCTTGAGGAGACAAGCGGCTGAGAAGTAGAAAACATCAGCAATGGCTCTTACAAACTTGTATTGGCACATGAGAAGCTAGTGGGCAATTTTTGTTAGGGTCAGGAACTCTGTAAAGGTCATTTTTGGTTGTCATATTGTTTGCTTTTGATATTTTGGTACCACATATAGATTTGGAAATGTGCTGTGGAATTATGGTGGCTTTTATGCCAGATCTGTTTTTTTCTTTAGCGTTTAATTGCAGAGCTGCTTTTAACAAGGTTATTCCAGTTTAGTCATGCCAAAATGAGCAAGGCCATAAGGACACAGAGAGAAGATACTCTCGGGAATTTATATGTAATCGCTCTACCTCCTGCCAAAAGAGCCAGATGGGAATCCAACCGAAAAAAATAAACAAAACAAAGAGTTCTTAAGAGGAAAGAAGGGACCATTTTTTGGTTATCCCTTCGATCAGAAGATTTTTCTGAGTTCTTTTCTGCCCAAATCTTGGTGGATTGGGATTTGTTTTAATAAGGCAGGTTCTTTCTTGATCATCACTAAACACTGGCACTGATTCTGAGCATGATTGTGGTAATATATGCAAAAGCATAATATAGGTTGTAAAGTACCATATAAAATTTATTTCTATGGTCCTTGATCAGTGAGGATCACAGCTTCCCACTCAAAGGCTATCTGCATTATTTTTTCCATATCCCTTTTTTATTCAAATGAATAAGAAAAGAAAAAAAAAAACCTCACAGTGAAGCCACTTCCCGTAGTTTTAAAGTTTATCTACTTAAACTACAAATTTTTCTGGGAAAAGATCTATAAATAACTGTGAAGCTGAGGAATGCATGGGAAATTAAAGTTAATATGGAATGCACTGCTTGTTTTTTGGGTTTTCAAGTAAACTGCTTTCTGGTTGGTTTGTTGGACAACACATGGTTAACTGGTTGGGGACATTATATAACATTGGGGAGACTGACCTATTTTTTTGACACACAATTCAAATCGTGTTTAAAATATGCTTTAGCATATGTGATCTTGTGATTTATAACAGGAAATGTATATTTGGTCTTCCTCCCATCGGCCCAGAGCTCCTAAAACCCTCGGAATTACCTAAGTGATAAGAGATAAAGGTGTCTTATGTTAATGACTGACTTTTGGACTGCACCTAATGATGTGGGCGGTTGCCAGGAGAACTAACCCTGTGATTAAAGGGTTGGAACTTTTAGTCCCACCCCCAAACCCTGGGGAGAGTGGAGAGACTGGAGGTTGAATCAACTGCCAACAGCCAATGATTTAATCAATTGTACCTACTTAATGAACCAGTAATCTAAGTAAGTAAAATGTGTCTCTGAGTTCTGTGAGCTGTTTTAGCAAATTAATCGAACCTAACTGGGAGGTCATGGCAACCCCTTATTTATAGCCAGTTGGTCAGAGGACCAGGTAACAACCTGGAGGGGGTTGTAGAAACCTCTAATCTATAGCTAGTTGGTCAGAGTGGCTGAAGTGGCTGAAGACACAACTGGTGTCTGAAGTGTGTGTGTGTTGGGAGTGGAGGTGGGCGGGTGCAGTGTTGCAGGACTGAGCCCTCAACCTGTGGACCATGACGCTATCTCTGGGTAGATAGCGTCAGAACTTAGCTGAATTCTGAGACACGTTGCTGGTGTAGGATAATTGCTTGTTGGTGTGGGAACCCCCAACTTTCCCTTTACCCCACTCCCCACACGCATTGGAATTGGATCCAGGAACCCAAAAGAGCATACCTGCAGCAAAACTAAGTACACACAGGAAACATGTCACCGTGGCTTTTATGTGTTTGGGAAAACTGAAATATATTTATTTATTTATAAGACCTTTCAGAAAAATCTTCCAAAATAACATAAAAAGAAAATTTGGAGGCAAGATTTTGCAAGTAGAATAGAAGTTTTTAAAAGATTAGAGTATGAATAAGACTATATAACCAAGAAACTGTTTATTAGAAAAAATGATGCTGATTTTGGATTTGGAATGAATTATCCAGTTTGTGGATTTGCAAATTTTCATTTCCCTTCTCCTTTCATCTCTTATTCCCTGATGCTATCAGGTTTGTTCTTTGTTGTTAGCTGAATACTTTTTTGCTTGCATTATATGACTTATTTTTTAGGAAGAAAAGCGGAGGAATGATCAAAATTAGTGAAAATCTGGACAAATCAGTCTCATTTAAAGAAACAAGTTAAAATCTTGGCCCAGTAACCTCCCCATTCTTTTCACTGCATGCAAAATACAAGTTACTCTGTCCAAGAGTCACAAAGTAGCTATCCTAATCCTAAACCCTAGTCAGAATCCTTTATCCACACTCATCCAAGCATTTCCATGGGTTAGTAAATCCCCAGGCTGTTCTAAATGAGAAGTTTAATTTGACCAGCTAACAAGAAAGTCTTCTACTAGGTCATTTTCTATAACCATCTCCTCATTCACATTGGACATTTAAGAACCTGAGTTGTCAAATAATCCAAGAATTCTGTCTAAGTCTAAAATCTTCATAATTCCAGGCTGAATGGTGAGGATGTTGGGAGACAGAAAGGCTGAGTTTTCTTTCTGAGAGTGTCTCCTCCCTAGTGACTTGGGAAACCTGAGATAATCCCACCGAGACCAGGCACCTGCCTTTCTCTGCCAGACGGTATGAATTTTGCATTTAAGACTGTTAGATAGCACTATTATGAATGCTAAAAGTAGGTTTAGTCAGAGTGCCAATTATATTTAATTCATGGGCTAAAATAATAAAAGGTGGGGGTTTGCAGTATCCTTCATTTCCTCTGTTCTTTGCACTGGATCAGGAGAAAGGAACTCTCAGGCCAGCAAAACCAATTGTTGCGTGTAGTAGTGTAACCTGTGCAGGTCTCTGACTCTTAAGAGAGAAGTCTTGACATTATGTCTGCAGTGGTTTTCTTTCTTGCAAGTCAGATCAATTCAACCTAATCCAATTTTACTTGACCTATCCTGTATTCCAAGCACTATGCTCAGTGCTAGAGACACAGTGGTAATTGTATTAGGCAGGGTTCTCCAGAGAGGGAAAGAGGGGGAGAGGGAGATTTTTTAGGAACTGGCTCATGTAATGATGGTGCCTGCTAAGTCCAAAATCTGCAGGATAGGCCTACAGCCTGGAGACCCAGGGAAGAGATGCAATTCCAGTGTGAAGGCTGTCTGCTGGCTGAATTCCCTTTTCCTCCAGGCGGTCAGTCTTTTTCTATTAAGACCTTCAACTGATTGGATGAGGCCCACTCATATTATGGAGGGTAATCTGTTTTACTCAAAGTCAAATGTGAATCTCATTTAGTTAATCTCTAAAATACATCTTGACAGAAACAGCTAGAATAGTATTTAACCTAATATCCAGGCACTGCGGCCTAGCTAAGTTAACACATAAATTGACCATCACAGTAGCCAGTAACATAGTAGTTAGTCAAAATGTTGACAGTCTAGTGGGTGAGGAAGAAGTTCAAAGAAAGAACAGTACATTAATAAGTGTTATGATAGGGAAAAGCACAGGGTGCTAGGAGATTTTCAGGGGGCAGAAAGGCTTCCTGGAGGAGGTGACATTTGGACTGATCTGAACCTGCTTACACATAAGCATTCCTGGGATGGGAGACGGTATGGAGAAACGAGAGCTGGGTAGATTGCTTGCTTGGCAGAGAAATAGCGTGCCCAAACCCCTGAGATGATAGGGACCTTGGCTTATTCAGAGGAATGCAAATGCTGTTATTCATGATGGTTGGAGCTTAAAATGCAAGGAGTGGGCACGATAGCTGGAGAGATGAACAGGGTCCAATCATTAAAGGTCCTGAATGCCAAATTAAAAAATTTTTAGGTTACTGTTCCTTGCCTGGTAAGGTCCCTTCTCCCTCTGAGGAGGCCTGACACATTCTTTGCCCTGTGACTTCTACCATCTGGGCAGACAGTGAAGCCTCCTAGGCCCACTCCAGTGGACGAATTCTGCCAACTGTCACAATCTCAACTCCAGTAAGACCAAAATCCAAACCCAAGTCACCTATTATATCATTCTCCCTATCAGCTAAAGGAACTTATCCAGCTGCAAACTAGCTAACAGAGCCACATGTAATTCTTGATAATTAGTTATCTCCAAAAGTTACATCTTCAAAGATTTCAAATATCCAGCCGTGAAGAAATGATCTGCTTATCAAAATGCTTTTCACTTCTCACTATACTGTCCATTCTGGATGAGTATTTGATCATTTACCACATTAATTAGTAGGAAGAAGATGAATAGAGGGTCCCACACATTCAACCACTTACTGACGGGCTGCTCTGTGCAAGGCTAGAGGCTATGCTAAATGCTACAGGACAAAAAGATAAAGTTTAATTTCTACCTGGAGAGCTCTTACGATCCTCCATGACAGTTTAGACTGACTACAAATGGAAATGGCTGGGATTTGGAGGCAGGCTTCTGTTCTGAATTTCTCCACTCTTTACTAATCAAGGAGCTTTGGGCAGAAAGTTAGGTTTCTTTGAGTCACCTAATAGTCATGACTCATAACCTCATGACTTAGCTTTCTTTTCCTGTGAAATGAGGATTGCAATTAATTTCCTTGCAAAGACATTTGTCAATTAGAAAAAGCATTTAACACTTGCAGCTAGCTGAGTGCCTGGCACAAAGGAGGTGTTCAACAAATGCTGTTGATGATAATATTATTCCTGAAAGCACGGGAAAAGGGATTTCTGACAGTTAGGGATGGGGGACATTTATTCTTTGTGCAGGACTTTGAAGGCTGAATAAGAGATCTACAAGTAAAGGTGTGGGACATGACCTTTCCTGTTGGAGCTACCTGACTAAACAAGAGAGCACAATCAAAGAGTTCAAGACTTTGACCACGAGTAAATTCTCGTGGGAAAACAAAATGCTCCTTTTAAGAAGCTGTTGCAGCAGGCTGGGGGAGAGCCAAGGAGGACCCGACCTAGGACTTTGGCACAGGAATCTTTTATGCTTAGACTTCTGGCCAGGCTTTTGTTGAAGTCTAGGTATAAAGTCTGAGGTGGTGGTTTTCTAGGACATTCAGCAGTCTGTCTTCGGCATTTAACCTCATTTTTAAAATCAAAGTGGCATTTGTCAAATGAAAGTGTGTCTCTTTCTCTCATCACAGTGTAACTTTACATGTAAAGCCTAATGGTCTACGAACTGAATTGTCTTAATTTTGTCACTATGTTAAAGTTTCCATTGTCTTAAAAGAAAAAAATAAGTCAGTTGGAGAAATAGATTCCACTGAAATTATCCACCCACAAATAGTCCTTTAAAAAGTGGCTTGGGCTTTCTGGTGGTGCAATGGTTAAGAATCTGCCTGCCATTGCAGGGGACACGGGTTCGAGCCCTGGTCTGGAAAGATCCCACATGCTGCGGTACAACTAAGCCCATGTGCCGCAACTACTGAGCCTGCACGCTAGAGCTCACGAGCCACAACTACTGAAGCCCGCGCACCTAGAGCCCATGCTCTGCAACAAGAGAAGCCCACGCAACAAAACGAAGAGTAGCCCCTGCTCGCCGCAACTAGAGAAAGCCCGCGTGCAGCAACAAAGACCCAACACAGCCAAAAATAAATAAATAAATTTATTTTTAAAAAAAAGAGTGGCTCTTTGTTAACACTCATATATTCTGATATATTCTTTTCAGGAGTTTTGGACTTTTACAGAGATGGCGCTTGAGACTGTTTACAATGCCTAAATGCTTATCATATTTGTATGGCAATTAGGTAGAATATGTATTATATAAGAGAAGGTCATGTTATGGGAAAATTATCAGTTAAGATGTTGCTGATCTTATATTTTCATGAATTAGAATCCATTTCTAATACTCCACTGTTTTGTTTTGCCTTTTTTCGTTTGTTTGTTTTAACTTTCATTGCATGCTTTTCTTCAGATTTCTGAGAAAAACACTTGGAAGCTTTAGCTAATATGTGATATTTAAGACTATTTGTAATGTATGTGTGTTATGTTAAACATATGTTGTTCTCCCGTTTATTGTGTTTCTTTGTCCTTCCTCTGTGCATAATTGGATTTTAATGTAACAAATGTAGTGGGAGATTTTCTACCCCGAGAGATTTCCTGGCTCTGGTGTTTGAGAGTATCTGAAGTTGTCTGCCTAATACTTCCTTGAAAATAGAAATACAGCTCTATCTGGAAGTACCCTTGAGAAACTTGGAAGGGTTTTTATTGACAATAAATACTTGAAGACAGTAATTACCACAATAATGTTTATACACAGCAATAATACCTTAACTTTCTAAATAAAGTCTTTTGGCCTTAGGAATTCTCCTATAATATATGATTTGCTTCTACTGTGAAAATAAAATCTTCCCTGTAGCTTAATAACCTTCCAGAGAAAACATAGCCACTACTCTTTAATATGAAAAGGAAAATTTAATTTAACACCTTATTTAACAATTCACAAGAAAGTAATAATCGATTTGAAATGATTATCATGGTAAGTTATCTTTTACTCCCCAGTGGGAAAGCTAATCAAGCTACTTCTTAAATGCACTGATTCCTAGAAAATCTTTTGGAATTTTGTTAATGACATTGACATCCATGGAAAAGGAAGTATTTTTGATTTTGGCCAAGGTTAATAGTAGATGATCCTCTTCTGCTTTATTCTAAATTTTTTGGTTTAATTTATCAGAATTATATTAAAATGAATTATAACAGACCCCCAAGTTGCATTCTCTTTCCCTGGGAATTCAGATTGTAGATAGGTTTGCATGTGATTTGTTGACATTCCATATATATACTCTTCTCCTCTATACCCTTTTCTAAGTGATTTTAACAACACTCATTGCTGTAAATATCACATTTATGTCAAGGCTGACAGATTTATTATTTATTTATTTATTTTTTTGGATGGAGTAGAAAAGAATAGCTTTATTACTTTGCCAGGCAAAGGGGGGACACAGCGGGCTCCTGCCTCGAAAAACTATGTGTCCCCAAGGCTGTCAAATTTAGATCTCCAGCAAGGAATCTTGTTTTGAGCTCTGAGCTAGTACATCTCAATATCATCCTGATATGTGAACATTTTCTTGTAAGAATTTCACACTTAACATGTCCCCAAACCAAACCTTCTTTTCCCCAACGCTGAGCACTCCAGTTTTGATCCAAATCCAACTTCCCCAGTGAATGGCACTATCTATTATTGGCCAAGTGAAAAACACAGATCTCATCTTCCTCCTCACCTACTTGTTCAACGCCAGTATTAAAACTTTCACCAGCTCTGGCCAATTTTATCTCCAAAGCATATATTCCTATCTTCCTAACCACTACCCTAGTCCCATGGCATTATCACGTCTCAGTGAGACCACCACAGGTGTGTCCAGATTTGCACTGCTAGAAATCCTACTCGCCTTCTTAGTTTTCCTCATTTCCATTCTTCTCACTGCAACCAGAATGACTAAGACATTTTTCTGATGACATCACCTCTCTCTACTTAAAACCCTTCAAAAGCTTTCCACTGTGCTTAGAATAAAGACCAAAATACTTAGCATGATCTGCAAAGCCCTGCAAAATTCAGGCTCTGCCTACTCCCAACCATATCTCATGCCAGTATGCCCCTTGTTCGCTATACTCCAGTCCCACGGGCCTCCATTAAGTTCCTCAGTGTGCCAGGCTCCTTCCTGCCTCATGGCTCTTGCTTCTACTTGCACATCTTTCCCCGTTACACGTCACATCACTGTGCATCACTTCAATATCCATGGATGCCATCTCCTGTTCTAAATAGGTCTTCCTTCTTATTCTCTCCTGTGATCCCATCTTCTTTTCCTGCAATGAACCAACATATCTACCTTTTAATTGTTACCTCCTTTCCTCCCGTAAACCTTAAGCCCCATGAAAGCAGGGGACATGACTGGTTTGTTTACAACTATATATCTAGCAGCAAATATTACGCCTAATATGTAATAAGTAAGTATTGGTAAGTATTTTTGAATGAATAAATGAATAAATGTATAGACAAAAAATCAGATAAAACCTTACTCCATGAAGTCAAGTGTGTAAGGAATGTCACATTTCCTTTTTTTTTTTTTTTTGTATGTTGAAATATCTAGCTTTATTTAGGTTCTTATGGATTAATCTGGAGGAGGTAATAACAGTAAGAAAAATTAACAAATACAAAGTCTTCATGAGAAATGAAAATTATGCTGGAAAGAATCTTAAAATATAAGGCTCTAACAGTTCATTTTAGTGTTCCAAATCAGTGAAAAGCAGCTTTGGAGGCAGGATGTCAAAAGTAGATGGAGGGCAGAGACCTCACCTTCCTTGTTCTTTTGTTTTTTGTTTTTTCTTTAGGTTAATAATGTAACATGATAGAGGTGCTAATTATTATTACAATATATAAATATAACAAATTAACATATTGTACACCTTAAATTCATACAATGTTATATGTCAGATACATTTTAATTTAAAAAAAAACAAAAACAAATGACCCCCTTTCAGGCAAAGCAATCACATTTCCTTTTATTAAATGAAATCTGTTGCTGGGATCTCAACTCTTACTGGGAAGTTAGGAAATTCAAACTCATATATTATTGAAGGGAGGAAATCTCCCCTCTCTAAAGACACATGAGGGTCTCTGAAGCGTATGTGGTACCCATAAAATAAGGGAAGGACCCTTATCTGCAGCTCTTTACTTAATTACAGATGTCTTTACGGTCATGCCTGCATTGCCCCTTGAGGGGAGGCTGCTATGCTGCTCTCAGGTCAAGCTTGAGCAAAGGAATCTTTGATGAACCTGTGAGCCTGATGTCTAGGGTTCAGCCTTTTCACGAATTCACAGTAATTTCCTTTTGGGAATTTGTCATTTCCTAGGGGCAGGACCTGGATCTCTGTCTTTCTTTTTGTCATCATATTCTGAGCTCCAGACTTTGACTATGATTATAAATTTGGGTCCAACTGATCCAAAGCACAATGTGTAACAATACATGGTAGGATTTGTTAAATTTTGATTTTACAAAGACAACAAATTATTATTTTATTTTATTTTATTTATTTATTTATTTCATTTTTAATGTTATTTTATTTTTACATTCAGAAATGCATATAGATAGTTTAACTTTTTACTTGATAATGAGTTGCTTTCATAGATAGAAAAATGTATTGTAATTTTTAAAGATCTTTCCTTTATAATTCAGAGGTCATTGTTAACTGGTTTTCAAGGAGAGGTTAGCTAAATGATCTGAGATTTTCCTACAAGTCTTAAATTCCAGTTCATATGAGACCATAAGGTGGTAACCTCTCATTTATGCTGCTTCATGGTTTGGGGGCAAGAAGCAGGGCTGACCTGTGTCACCATGGATATACAACTCATGAAAATGGTTCTGTGATCTGAGTTCAGGGCTGAGTTCTCCAATGTCTGGGCTGTCACCAAGCATTTTCCGCCCTTTGTTGCTCTGTACTTGTAGTTCTTTCTGCCTGGAGTGATTTCCTTAGGTTAGCCCTAGTCTGGCTACACTTTACACACAAGGTTTCAAATCTAATGCCACTTTTTCAAAGAGACCTTTCCAGCACACTGTTTAAATCATCCACTGCATTCTGGCATTCTCCGTCATATTAACTATTTTATTTTCTTTTTTTTTTTTTTCCATTACATAAATATTTATTGAGCACTATGTAACTAAATTTGTGACAATTGCTTAAATGAAAAAGAGAAAAGAAATAATAATGGTTATAGAATCATAAGGCATAATCAGTATAATAGGAAAAGGTAAATGTATACAATATAAAAGTTAATAAAACAGTTTCAGTCTTCTACAATGGAAAGTTTCCCTGTGTGACTCATTTTTTGGCCTATTGTTATAAAATTCTAGTTTCCCAGGGACTACAAACCCAGTTATGTAGCCAGAACTACTTTTTTTTTTTCACACCCACACACACTGTATTTTATTTTTACAAGAGATAGACTGACATCAAGCATTGTACATGGATGACCACAACAAAAGCAACAATGATTGCAATTACCAAACATGAAACACACTCATACTATGTCATAATATTGACATTCACTCCAGTAATCCTCCACTGTAGCAGCTCCTTTGCTTTGCAGTGAAAATTGATTTGTATATTCTTTGCCTCTGAGTCCTTGTGGGATTTTTTTTTTTTTAATTCAAACAGAAAGTCACAAAAATTATACTCATCCTCATTAGTTCACTCAGTCCCATGTAATTAATTTTTTTTTTCATCTTGATCTTTTGTTAGCACTTTTATGAGTTCATCAGTTTTTCATTAGAGTTCTGAAAATGCTTATTCATTTAGTTCAGCAGTACAGTCAGTTACCAGAAACCTGTACTTGTCAGAGTCTTTTCCATGAATTTCTTGAAGATGAAACCCTTTTATAGGAACATATTTGCAAAAGCATCATAGTACACCCAGAACTGTCTGTAAATGACAAAAGACTTAAAAATGACCACAGTTAAAGATTTGATGAAAGTTCATAATAATGCAGTTGACAAGAAAATTAGTTATTTCTGAGATATACCTTTTAAAGTAATAACTAGGATTATTACTTATAACATTATACCAGAACATATAAGATTTTTAGAAATTTCATGTAATGTCTGAAACATTTATATTAACATATTTCCATACAAATAACCCAATGAAACTTTAGTATTAGTTGTTTTGTTTGTTTGTTTGTTTTATACTGCAGGTTCTTATTAGTCATCAATTTTATACACATCAGTGTATACATGTCAATCCCAATCGCCCAATTCAGCACACCACCATCCCCACTCCACCGCAGTTTTCCCCCCTTGGTGTCCATATGTCTGTTCTCTACATCTGTGTCTCAACTTCTGCCCTGCAAACCGGCTCATCTGTACCATTTTTCTAGGTTCCACATACATGCGTTAATATACGATATTTGTTTTTCTCTTTCTGACTTACTTCACTCTGTATGACAGTCTCTAGATCCATCCACGTCTCAACAAAGGACTCAATTTCATTCCTTTTTATGGCTGAGTAATATTCCATTGTATATATGTACCACCACTTCTTTATCCATTCGTCTGTTGATGGGCATTTAGGTTGCTTCCATGACCTGGCTATTGTAAATAGTGCTGCAATGAACATTCGGGTGCATGTGTCTTTTTGAATTACGGTTTTCTCTGGGTATATGCCCAGTAGTGGGATTGCTGGATCATATGGTAATTCTATTTTTAGTTTTTTAAGGAACCTCCATATTGTTCTCCATAGTGGCTGTATCAATTTACATTCCCACCAACAGTGCAAGAGGGTTCCCTTTTCTCCACACCCTCTCCAGCATTTGTTGTTTGTAGATTTTCTGATGATGCCCATTCTAACTGGTGTGAGGTGATACCTCACTGTAGTTTTGATTTGCATTCCTCTAATAATTAGTGATGTTGAGCAGCTTTACATGTGCTTCGTAGCCATCTGTATGTCTTCTTTGGAGAAATGTCTATTTAGGTCTTCTGCTCATTTTTGGATTGGGGTGTTTGTTTCTTTAATATTGAGCTGAATGAGCTGTTTATATATTTTGGAGATTAATCCTTTGTCAGTTGCTTCCTTTGCAAATATTTTCTCCCATTCTGAGAGTTGTCTTTTGGTCTTCTTTATGGTTTCCTTTGCTGTGCAAAAGCTTTGAAGTTTCATTAGGTCCCATTTGTTTATTTTTGTTTTTATTTCCATTACTCTAGGAGGTGGATCAAAAAAGATCTTGCTGTGATTTCTGTCAAAGAGTGTTCTTCCTATGTTTTCCTCTAAGAGTTTTATAGTGTCCAGTCTTACATTTAGGTCTCTAATCCATTTTGAGTTTATTTTTGTGTATGGTATTAGGCAGTATTCTAATTTCATTCTTTTACATGTAGCTGTCCAGTTTTCCCAGCACCACTTATTGAAGAGACTGTCTTTTCTCCATTGTATATCTTTGCCTCCTTTGTCATAGATTAGTTGACCATAGGTGCATGGGTTTATCTCTGGGCTTTCTATCTTGTTCTACTGATCTATATTTCTGTTTTTGTGCCAGTACCATATTGTCTTGATTACTGTAGCTTTGTACTATAGTCTGAAGTCAGGGAGTCTGATTCCTCCAGCTCCGTTTTTTGCCCTCAAGACTGCTTTGGCTATTCGGGGTCTTTTGTGTCTCCATACAAATTTTAAGATGATTTGTTCTAGCTCCATAAAAAATGCCATTGGTAATATGATAGGGATTGCATTGAATCTGTAGATTGCTTTGGGGAGTATAGTCATTGTCAAAATGTTGATTCTTCCAATCCAAGAACATGGTATATCTCTCCATCTGTTGGTATCATCTTTAATTTCTTTCATCAGTGTCTTATAGTTTTCTGCATACAGGTCTTTTGTCTCCCTTGGTAGGTTTATTCCTAGGTATTTTATTCTTTTTGTTGCAATGGAAAATGGGAGTGTTTCCATAATTTCTCTTTCAGATTTTTCATCATTAGTGTGTAGGATTGCAAGAGATTTCTGTGCATTAATTTTGTATCCTGCAACTTTACCAAATTCATTGATTAGCTCTAGTAGCTTTCTGGTGGCATTTTTAGGATTCTCTATGTATAGTACCATATCATCTGCAAACAGTGACAGTTTTACTTCTTCTTTTCCAATTTGGATTCCTTTTATTTCTTATTCTTCTCTGATTGCTGTGGCTAGGACTTCCAGAACTATGTTGAATAATAGTAGTGGTGAGAGTGGACATCCTTGTCTCATTCCTGATCTTAGAGGAAATGCTTTCAGTTTTTCACCATTGAGAATGATGTTTGCTGTGGGTTTGTCATATATGGCCTTTATTATGTTGAGGTAGGTTCCCTCTATGCCCACTTTCTGGAGAGTTTTTATCATAAATGGGTGTTGAATTTTGTCAAAAGCTTTTTCTGCATCTATTGAGATGATCATATGGTTTTTATTCTTGAATTTGTTAATATGGTGTATCACATTGATTGATTTGCATATATTGAAGAATCCTTGCATCCCTGGGATCAATCCCACTTGATCATGGTGTATGATCCTTTTAATGTGTTGTTGGATTCTGTTTGCTTGTATTTTGTTGAGGATTTTTGCATCTATATTCATCAGTGATATTGGTCTGTAATTTTCTCTTTTTGTAGTGTCTTTGTCTGGTTTTGGTATCAGGGTGATGGTGGCCTCATAGAATGAATTTGGGAGTGTTCCTTCCTGTGCAATTTTTTGGAAGAGTTTGAGAAGGATAGGTGTTAGCTCTTCTCTAAATGTTTGATAGAATTCACCTGTGAGGCCATCTGGTCCTGGACTTTTGTTTGTTGGAAGATTTTTAATCACAGTTTCAATTCCATTACTTGTGATTGGTCTGTTCATATTTTCTGTGTCTTCCTGGTTCAGTCTTGGAAGGTTATACCTTTCTAAGAATTTGTCCATTTCTTCCAGGTTGTCCATTTTATTGGCATGAAGTTGCTTGTAGTAGTCTCTTAGGATGCTTTGTATTTCTGCAGTGTCTGTTGTAACTTCTCCTTTTTCATTTCTGATTTTATTGATTTGAGTCCTCTCCCTCTTTTTCTTGATGAGTCTGGCTAATGGCTTATCAATTTTTTTTATCTTCTCAAAGAACCAGCTTTTAGTTTTATTGATCTTTGCCATTGTTTTCTTTGTTTCTATTTCATTGATTTCTGCTCTGATCTTTATGATTTCTTTCCTTCTGCTAACTTTGGGTTTTGTTTGTTCTTGTTTCTCTAGTTTCTTTAGGTGTAAAGTTAGATTGTTTACTTGAGATTTTTCTTGTTTCTTTAGGTAGGCTTGTATAGCTATAAACTTCCCTCTTAGAACTGCTTTTGCTGCATCCCATAGGTTTTGGGTCGTCTTGTTTTCATTGTCATTTGTCTCTAGGTATTTTTTTATTTCCTCTTTGATTTCTTCAGTGATCTGTTGGTTATTTAGTAATTTTTTTGTTTAGCCTCCATGTGTTTGTGTCTTTTACGTTTTTTTCCCTGTAATTCATTTCTAATCTCATAGCGTTGTGGTCAGAAAAGATGCTTGATATGATTTCAATTTTCTTAAATTTACTGAGGCTTGATTTGTGACCCAAGATGTGATCTATCCTGGAGAATGTTCCGTGCGCACTTGAGAAGAATGTGTAATCTGATGTTTTTGGATGGAATGTCCTATAAATATCGATTAAATCTATCTGGTCTATTGTGTCATTTAAAGCTTCTGTTTCCTTATTTATTTTCATTTTGGATGATCTGTCCATTGGTGTAAGTGAGGTGTTAAAGTCCCCCACTATTATTGTGTTACTGTCAATTTCCTCTTTCATAGCGGTTAGCAGTTGCCTTATGTATTGAGGTGCTCCTATGTTGGGTGCATATATATTTATAATTGTTACATCTTCTTCTTGGACTGATCCCTGGATCATTATGTAGTGTCCTTCCTTGTCTCTTATAGCATTCTTTATTTTAAAGTCTATTTTATCTGATATGAGTATAGCTACTCCAGCTTTCTTTTGGTTTCCATTTGCATGGGATATCTTTTTCCATCCCCTCACTTTCAGTCTGTATGTGTCCCTAGGTCGGAAGTGGGTCTCTACTAGATAGCATATATATAGGTCTTGTTTTTGTATCCATTCAGCAAGCCTGTGTCTTTTGGTTGGAGCATTTAATCCATTCACGTTTAAGGTAATTATCAATATGTATGTTCCTATGACCATTTTCTTAATTGTTTTGCGTTTGTTTTTGTAGGGCCTTTTCTTCTCTTGTGTTTCCCACTTAGAGAAGTTCCTTTAGCATTTGTTGTAGAGCTGGTTTGGTGGTGCTGAATTCTCTTAGCTTTTGCTTGCTTGTAAAGCTTTTGATTTCTCCATCAAATCTGAATGAGATCCTTGCCGGGTAGAGTAATCTTGGTTGTAGGTTCTTCCCTTTCATCACTTTAAGTATATCATGCCACTCCCTTCTGGCTTGTCGAGTTTCTGCTGAGAAATCAGCTGTTAACCTTATGGGAGTTCCCTTGTATGTTATTTGTCGTTTTTCCCTTGCTGCTTTCAATAATTTTTCTTTGTCTTTAATTTTTGCCACTTTGATTACTGTGTGTCTCGGCGTGTTTCTCCTTGGGTTTATCCTGTATGGGACTCTCTGCGCTTCCTGGGCTTGGGTGGCTATTTCCTTTCCCATGTTAGGGAAGTTTTCGACTATAATCTCTTCAAATATTTTCTCTGGTCCTCTCTCTCTCCTCCTTCTGGGACCCCTATAATGCGAATGTTGTTGCGTTAATGTTGTCCCAGAGGTCTCTTAGGCTGTCTTCATTTCTTTTCATTCTTTTTTCTTTAGTCTGTTCCGCAGCAGTGAATTCCACCATTCTGTCTTCCAGGTCACTTATCTGTTCTTCTGCCTCAGTTATTCTGCTATTGATTCCTTCTAGTGTAGTTTTCATTTCAGTTATTGTATTGGTCATCTCTGTTTGTTTGTTCTTTAATTCTTCTAGGTCTTTGTTAATCATTTCTTGCATCTTCTCAATCTTTGCCTCCATTCTTATTCCGAGGTCCTGGATCATCTTCACTATCATTATTCTGAATTCTTTTTCTGGAAGGTTGCCTATCTCCACTTCATTTAGTTGTTTTTCTGGGGTTTTTTCTTGTTCCTTCATCTGATATATAGCCCTCTGCCTTTTCATCTTGATTATCTTTCTGTAACTGTGGGTTTTGGTCCACAGGCTGCAGGATTGTAGTTTTTCTTGCTTCTGCTGTCTGTCCTCTGGTGGTTGAGGCTATCTAAGAGGCTTGATGGGAGGCTCTGGTGGTGGGTAGAGCTGACTGTTGCTGTGGTGGACAGAGCTCCGTAACACTTTAATCCACTTGACTGTTGATGGGTGGGGCTGGGTTCCCTCCCTGTTGGTTGTTTTGCCTGAGGCAACCCAACACTGGAGCCTACCTGGGCTCCTTGATGGGGTTAATGGCAGACTCTGGGAGGGCTCATGCCAAGGAGCACTTCCCAGAGCCTCCGCTGCCGGTGTCCTTTTCCCCACGGTGAAACAGAGCCACCCCCCGCCTCTGCAGAAGACCCCCCAACACCAGCAGGTAGGTCTGGCTCAGTCTCCCCCAGGGTCACTGCTCCTTCCCCTGGGTCCCGATGTGCACACTACTTTGTGTGTGCCCTCCAAGAGTGGGGTCTCTGTTTCCCCCAGTCCTTTCGAAGTCCTGCAATCAATTCCCACTAGGCTTCAAAGTCTGATTCTCTAGGAATTCCTCCTCCCATTGCCGGACCCCCAGGTTGGGAAGCCCTACGTGGGGCTCAGAAGTTTCACTCCAGTGGGTGGGCTTCTGTGGCATAAGTGTTCGCCAGTCTGTGCGTCACCCACCCAGCAGTTATGGGATTTGATTTTACTCTGATTGCGCCCCTCCTACCGTCTCACTGTGGCTTCTCCTCTGTCCCTGGACGTGGGGTATCCTCCTTGGTGAAGTCCAGGGTCTTCCTGTCAATGATTGTCCAGCAGCCTGGGTGAAACTTTTGATGATGAAACTAAAGCAGTAGAAGTAAGATGTCTGTATAAGGGAGGCCTGGTTCTCACAATAATGATATGGGTCTCATATGAGCAGGGGCATCATTTCATTTCAAGAAGACTGAGCCAAAGGTCAAGGAAAGGAAAGGAAAGTCAGAGTGAGAATAGACACAGTTACTACAAAACCAGGCTTCTTCCTATTACAATTCGTTTGTAGTAGTCTATACTCTCTCCAGTTTCAATCATTTCCCCCTTGACTGTCATCTCTCAATCTGTCCCTTTATCATTGACTAGCCTGTCAGAAACTGTTTTCACCAAGGATGTTAACACTTTTTTCACACTTCCTTCTAATAACTTTCCAGCAACCATAAATAATTTCCATGTTTATGACTTATTTAATACTGTAGGTCCATTGCCCTGATCTGTTCTACCTTAATAACTTAACCTCTAAGCACTCACTTGGCTGTCTATACCTCTAATATCTTGAACCCTGAGATTTCTCTCTCCAGATGAACCCTCCACCTCTTCTACTTCCTCAATTTTAGTAAGTTTACTTTTGCTTTCATCATTAGCTTCCATTTCCCCAATTTATTTATTATTATCTTTCAGTTTATTAGGGTCTAAGCTTCATTTCTGCTTATTAGAAGCACTTTCAACAAGCAGGTATACCTCTGTGCCTTGCTGCTATAAACATTCTCCAAGTTTGTTGGATCACACCATACTCCCATAGATATCCAAATTTATTACTAATTTTGACATTTATGGCATTTTATTACTCTCTGGGCTTGCAGCATTTAGGATTATAATTATTTTCCCTCGGATCATAGACTGGGTTTTCCCTTGGTCTGTGCTGCCAATAGGCATCTGGATAAATATCCTTCCTGAAATTGTTTAATCCTGAATCCTATCCTTGCCACAGCCTTATAGGTGAAGCTGTTACTGATTTTACCCACTTCCATATATATGATCTAGATAGCTTCCTACCCAGGCAGAATCCCAGGGTTCATCATGTCAAGTGTATATCAGCCACTCATTCTCTTACTCCCTTGACTGTTAACTGGAGCGTATAGTCCATTAATCTCTAAATCTGGATCACTCTACTGATTTGCATTCTTTAATTCCTTTCCAGGGTTTCTAAATACTATTTTTTTTAAATTTATTTATTTATTTTTGGCTGTGTTGGGTCTTCGTTTCCTGCGCGTGGGCTTTCTCTAGTTGCGGTGAGTGGGGGCCACTCTTCGTTGCGGTGTGCAGGCTTCTCATTGTCGTGGCTTCTCTTGTTGTGGAGCACGGGCTCTAGGCATGCAGGCTTCAGTAGTTGTGGCACGTGGGCTCAGTAGTTGTGGCTTGCGGGCTCTAGAGCTCAGGCTCAGTAGTTGTGGCGCACGGGCTTAGTTGCTCCGTGGCATGTGGGATCTTCCCAGGCCAGGGCTCGAACCCGTGTTCCTTGCATTGGCAGGCGGATTCTTAACCACTGCGCCACCAGGGAAGCCCTCTAAATACTATTAAATAAAACTGCATAATTATGTTAGTTTGGCTCCATTAAAATTTTATGTTTTTCAGCCTCAGTAAGATAAGCAATCCTTTTAATCATTCTTAGTCCCTTTACACATTCCTTTCTGTAACAGTTAAAAAAAAAAAAAGAAAAAAAAACCTTTATGGTTCTTCTCAAGCCCCTAATTCACAAAAATGATAGTCTAGTTTTTGTGTGACATAGAATTTGTACATCTTACAAGAGCATCCTCAATTTTGCTGTTTATTCTAACATTATTCTTTCAGCATCTTTCTCTCTCCCTTCCACATCAGCTAATGTTCTTTGACTAGGGTGACACAAATGGACTCTCCTGAAGAAAAAATGAATTTATCAGAAAGATATTGTGAGATCATAGTATTAAAAAGAAGCCTGGAGATGGGGACTTGGAAATTTACAGGAACCAAGGAAACCACAGAGGGAATTATAAAACAGTCTCTTTGACAGCAAAAATAGCTTGGTGTTCCAGCCTGACCTCTGGGATGAATCCAGTTGTTTCTAGTCTCTTTTCACTCTGCCCATTACTAAGCCTTCAGGAAGAGAGCATCCAAGTGACTTAGGCTTGGTTTACTGATGTTACTTCTTGGCTAAGTGGAAGCCCTCCACTTACACCCCATCAGACTGTAATCAACAGAGAAGCAATACTTCCCCCAAAGGGAATTAGGGTGCTATGAGCAAGGGAAAATGAATGCTAGTGAAGCAATCAAAACACAACAAAAATCCACTACACTATACTTTCTGTCGCTCTGAAATAATTGGTTCTACTCTTCCCAGTTCTCCCACAGGGTTCTTGATTCAATCTTGTGTAAAATTTCTTCATAACTTTCCTCTCCAATATACTCCTTCTAATCCTAGGTCCTCTTTTTTTTTTTTTTTTCTGTTGAGAGCCATTATACATACCAGTCCTCCAAATTATAGACCTCAGAGTCAGCTCTCTTTCCTCTTATTTATCATCTATTTTTGTATTGTTATTTTGTGAAAAATATCTCTCCAATTAAGTTTCTCTCCCTTTGTCTCACTTCAACCTGTGGTGGACTATTACGATAGCATCTTAGATGACTTCTCTTTCTGTAAATTTTTCCAATCTAGTTTTTAATATTGCTTGCAGAATTATTTTTCTAAAGTAGTTAAAATACCAAAGAAATAAACAACACTCTTATCATGACACTGTCTTGCTTTAAAAAACTTCAGTGGCTTTTTAGCAGCTCCGTGATAAAGTCTAATCTTTATATCCAGTTCTGCAGGGCCCTGACTCATCTCACCTCAACTTAACCTTTCTAGAATCAATTCCCTCCATTCTTTTTTTTTCTTAGATTTATTTATTATTTACTTTATTAATTTTGTTTACTTTTGGCTGTGTCAGGTCTTAGTTGCAGCACACAGGATCTTCGCTGAGGCATGCAGGATCTTTCGTTGTGGTGCACGGGCTCTTTGTTGCAGCGTATGGCCTTCTCTCTAGTTGTGGCATGTGGGCAGGCTGCAGGGTGCGTGGGCTCTGTAGATGTGTCGCAGGTTCCAGAGCGTGTGGACTCTGCGGTTCGTGGCATGCAGACTCTCTAGTTGAGGTGTGTGGGCTCAGTAGTTGTGGTGTGCGGGCTTAGTTGCTCTGCGGCATGTTGGATCTTAGTTCCTGACCAGGGATCAAACCCACATCCCCTGCATTGTAAGGCAGATTCTTTACCACTGGACCACCAGGGAAGTCCCTCAAATCCCTCTATTCTTTAAGTGTTCTTCTAAGAACACACAGTGTTATCCCAATATATTATGTTCGTACCTATTTATTATGAATATTATGATGGTTTTCCCAACAACCCTCTCAGCCATTGGATAGTAATCATGGACTTGGAGGGAAAATGACTCCACCTCCAGATCCAAGGGTGGCCGTGATTAATTTCATCCAAACATGGGAATCCATTTCCACTTATCTTTGTGATTGATTCATATAAACCAGGTGTAAATCACTTGGTCTATGGCATATCCATAGCCAAAGTGGCTGATTTAAGAATAGGCTTGGCATAAAAAGAAACGAAATTGAGTTATTTGTAGTGAGGTGGATGGACTTAGAGTCTGTCATACAGAGTGAAGTAAGTCAGAAAGAGAAAAACAAATGCTGTATGCTAACACATATATATGGAATCTAAAAAAACAAAAAACAAACAAACAAAAAGTCATGAAGAACCTAGGGGCAGGATGGGAATCAAGACTCAGACCTACTAGAGAATGGACTTGAGGACACGGGGAGGGGGAAGGGTAAGCTGGGACAAAGTGAGAGAGTGGCATGGACATATATACACTACCAAATGTAAAATAGATAGGTAGTGGGAAGCAGCTGCATAGCACAGGGAGATCAGCTCTGTGCTTTGTGACCACCTAGAGGGGTGGGATAGGGAGGCTGGGAGGGAGGGAGACGCAAGAGGGAAGAGATATGGGATATATGTATATGTATAGCTGATTCACTTTCTTATAAAGCAGAAACTAACACACCATCATAAAGCGATTGTACTCCAAAAAAGATGTTAAAAAAAAAAAAAGAATAGACTTGGGATCTGAGAAAGAAGGGTACCTACTGTTCTGAGAGCTTTCTCCTTTCCTTTGGGTATTGTAATGTGAGGGTTTGAATCTTGGAACCATTATAGCTGCTTTGCTCTGATGAGGGAAGCCAGCCTAAGACAAAGCCACTCCTGAAATGAGGTATCATAGAGAAAGAGAGCCAGAGCCCCTGGCTGAAGCCAATCATGATGCCTACCTGACTTCAGGACCTCCAGTTACATGAGTCAATGCATTTTGTCATTGACTAGTCCATTCTGAGTCAAGTTTTCTATTACTAGCTATTCAAAGCATCCTGATACACTGTTCTCCATGATTATGATGTCCCCCCCACCCCATTTCTATAATTGGAAAATATTAATATCTACTCTTCTTTTAAAGCCAACCTAAATTGTTACAACCTCTGTGAAGCTTTCTTTATCCCATGAGCAACAATCATTTAGGTTTTTATTCTCTGTTCCATTGTACCTTGTTCTCATTTCAAATAGACATTCATTTATTCAACATATGTATTTACTGAGCATTTTGTATGTACCAGGTTCTTTTATAGGCACTGGAAACATAGAAGTTAGCAAGTTGACAAAAATCTCAGCCCTCATAGAGCCTATATTCTAGAGGGCAAGACAGAAACTAACCACCAACAAAATGGTAAGATGTAAAGGGATATAAAATATTATGGAGATAAATGTATTTGGTGGGCTTCCCTGGTGGTGCAGTGGTTAAGAATCTGCCTGCCAATGCAGGGGACACAGGTTCGAGCCCTGGCCCGGGAAGATCCCACATGCCACAGAGCAACTAAGCCCGTGCACCACAACTACGGAGCCTGTGCTCAAGAGCCCACAAGCCACAACTACTGAGCCCACGTGCCACAACTACTGAAGCCTACACGCCTAGAGTCTGTGGCTCCACAACAAGAGAAGCCACGACAATGAGAAGCCCGCGCGCCGCAATGAAGACCCAACACAGCCAAAAATAAAAAACAAATAAATAAATAAATTTATTAAAAAAATTTTTTAAAGTATTTTGGAGATAAATTATGGATAAATAAATCTTGGAAAATGAGGGTAGAGGGTGCTGGGGAGAGACTGCAATAGGGTGGTCAGGGAAGATCTCACTAAAAAGGTGAAATTTGGGCTTCCCTGGTGGCGCAGTGGTTAAGAATCCTCCTGCCAGTGCAGGGGACACGGGTTCGAGTCCTGGTCTGGGAAGATCCCACATGCCGTGGAGCAACTAAGCCCGTGAGCCACAACTACTGAGCCTGCGCTCTAGAGCTCTTGAGCCGCAAGCACTGGGCCTGCGTGCCACAACTACTGAAGCCCGCACACCTACAGCCCGTGCTCTGCAACAAGAGAAGCCACTACAATGAGAAGCCTGCGCACCACAACAAAGAGTAGCCCCTGCTCGCCGCAACTAGAGAAAGCCACACACAGCAACGAAGAACTAAAGCAGCCAAAAATAAATAAATAAATATATTAGGAAAAAAGCGGTGAATTTGAACAAAGATAAGAAAGTAAATGGATGTCTGGGGAAAAAGTAAGGCAAGAGTATATGTATCGTGTTCGATGTCAGTGTGCCACTGAAAAGCAAGTATATCAGTGTAGTAGAACAGGAGTGAGAGAGGTAGAAGAGTGGGCCAAACTGAAAATGGGGGCCAGATCATATAGGATTTGTAAACTATTGGCTCTGAATAAAGAGCTTGAGCAGAGAACGGGCAGGATCTGACTTCTCTTTTTAAGGGCTCATTCTGGTTGCTGGATTGAGAATAGACTTTAGGAAACATTTATCACACTGTATGATTATTAGCTGTTTACTAATCTCTGGCATCTCTTCCCCCTTTGATTGAAAAAGCTGCAGCTTGTTTATCTAAATATCTTTGTGACTTACAAGTGTTTGAGAGACTTAATGGGAAATCATATATTTGTTGAATTAGTTTTATTCTCTTCATCAGGCATAAGAAAAATGTATTACCAAGTGCAATCTGAAAAGATTACATTAAGCTTAATTTCAAAGAAGAGCAATGCTAAATTGATGAAAGGCAGTAGAGTGTAGAAAGAAAGAAGTTAAACTTGCACATAGGTAAATAAATATAGGTTACAGTTTTAAAATAAAGAATAGGTTGTCCCTGGATTTTTTAAATGAATTAAGATCTCAGGGAGGACAGAATTCTAGCTTAATCAAGTGTGTCACTTACACATCTAAAATGACACTAACTATACTGTAATGCTGTATGCCTCCATTAAAATGAAAGTATTGGTGAAACGTTGGAAAGTTAGTCATTTTCCAAATGGCTGAGTAGCAGCAGCATAGACAAATCATCAGATAAGTATCCCATAGTTAAATAAACTTGTTTCCTGCATCTAAATCAAATTATATGTTTGAGGCATGTGTGTGACTTCCAAATACAAATTGGCAGCTTCATTGAATTTTCAGACAATTCATAGTTTTCGCCGAACTTATTCCTTTGCACCGTCATTTGTCTGGTATTTGAAAAGCTGTATTCACAAGTTCAGCTAGAAGATATTTATAAGCCCTATGGTGCCAGGCATTGGCAAAGGTCCTCCCTGGACATGTGCTGAAGGGAACAAGCCACACAACTGCTTCCCTCCCACATAATCCCTCTGGCTCATTGAAATTGGATGACCTTCCTGGGAACTCTTTACTGTGGCCTCTGTGCGTGCCAAAAGCCCAAGAAAGCTTGCTGGGTTGTTCTCATTCAAATACTGAGCTTGCTGGGTTCTCATTCAGGAATCTTTAGACACACTTCCTTCTTGCTCAGTGAAACTGCTAATTGGCACAGGAAACATCCCAGCTTTGTCCATTTTCTGTAGAAGCTGGAAATGCTTCTACCTGACTGTACCGGCAGAATTATGTTTTCAGTGGTATGAATGCCCCAGACATTTCAATGATAACTTTAGGGGTAAAATAATACACATAATGCAGTTGGTTAAACAGTCTCTTATGCCACAGAATAAGTGGTTACAAACAAAGATCTTCTGAAATTGGGGGCTAAAAGAAAATGGGTGCTTGGGATATAGTTACTTAAATTTGATAAAAACGGTACATAGTGCCTTTCTGTTCTTATGTTCTTTACCCTAACTGGTCCATTTGTACTATTATACATTGAATCTGTTTGTTACTAGTTAAAGGAAGAGGGACTGTTGTGGTCGGTCTCCAAGGAAAATTTTTCCTTCAGCTCAGAAAAGCACGTTACATTGCCAAGAATGAGGGATACCGGCTCTGTATTTGTCGTTGACCAAGAGCCCATGTCTCCCACATGTATGAAGGAAAAAACCCCTCTCTAATCTGTATTTTTAGGTCTTATCTGCATCTAATGGACTTGTGTAGAGTGACAGGCAAAAAAGAAATAGAATTACTCGGCTGGGTGTTGAAATTGTTGAAATCTTTTTTAGCCAGTCTTGACGTTTTGAATGTTTATTTACGTCAAATTACCAAAAACTACCTTACTTTTTTACATATGCATATGCAAATGTGCGTAAGTATCTCTTTTGAATTCAAGTAGATGCATAAAGGTTTTGTTGAGTCTTTAGAGGGTAATTATGCTCTTTAGCTGTTAGTTTCACGCTTTAGCAGTGATGTTTCTTATCAAGTATATTGATATGAGCAAAGTCCATTCAAAAATATCATTAAAAATAAGAGATTATTAATATTTTGCTTTGTGTTTCTAACTGCATATTGTGAGGTTTTGGAGTATTCACTGAGAGCAAGATAGAATTCATGACATCACTGTCCTTGTGTTAAAAATTTCATAACAGGATAACTAGGTTGCTGGTTGTGTACAGAAAAATCCAGCCGTTACTCATCTTTACTGTACTTCATGTATAAGAAGTTCATTCATGCTGCCCTGTTTCCAGTGTTAGAAGATATTTGATTCATTGAAATTCTATGTGCCCACAATATATCCGGAACTGTGATAAATGGTTGAATGGGTAAAAAAGAAGTCTCCTAGAGAACTTTTGTTTAGGTCCTCTTTGAATTGTGATTTCTAATACTTGCCAAGTTGTTTTGTTGGAATTAACTTTTAAAGGATAGTTTCAAAGGGTAATATTCTATGCCTCCCAAATTAAAAATCCATTAGTTTGTGACACAAAACTAAAAACAATTTTCAAGATCATAGTAAGTCAAAGAGGTTAGTGCTGAGAAGGAACAAAATGACAGCTAAAACAGAATCGACAGTTCTAGAAATAGAACCAAAATACACATGGGAGATTTAGTGTGTGGCAAAGCTGTTATTTCAAAGCAGTGGGGAAAGATCAATTATTTAATAGGCGGTGTTGAGACAGCTGGCTAGCCATTTGGATGAAGATCAAGCTGGATCTCTATCCTAGAGGTTAATAAATTCTTGGTAAAATAGTGGTTGAAAATAATAATAATAATAGAAAAACAAACCCTAGTAAATTAGAAAAAAAATTGGACACAGTTTTATTTTTTTTCTTTATTTAGGATCATGTAATGGGCAAAATCTGTTTAAACATAAAATATCACCTATAGGCTATAAAGAAAAGGAAATGGCAGAATTGACTACATAAAGATTTAAGGTATCTATGCAGCAAAAAGTATGATAAAAATGTCAAAAGCAAAAAGACAAACTGGGAAAATATTTGCTGAACATATAATCAGAAGGCTAATTTCCTAGATTTACAAAAAATATTCACAGACCAATAAAAAGATAAACCTGAAAGAAAATTTGGCAAAAATATAAACAGAGAATTCATAGACAAACACAAATGACCAATAATTATTTATGCTACAAATGTGCACTGAAAACCTACATATGCCAGGACTATTCACAGTGCTTGAAATATATCAGAGAACAAAATGGACACAAATTCTAGTGCTTCAGCACATTCTGTCATGAGGAGTGGTAGTGGAAAAGACTGTAAATAATACAGCTAATAAATAATTATATAATAGGTCAGCACCAAGATTCCCAAACTGTATGCCAAAGCATCTCTGTAATCCAGCAAAATGACAGGGACAATGGAGGTTATCTAAATTTTCAAGGGGAACACAGCACCATCTATCAGACAAGGTACACATTACTACAGCTTAAAATTTCATGAGTTCATGCCAAATTTCTTTTAGTGGCATCACATCTTCGTAGAGACAGCATTTCAGTGGTTGCTACAATAGCAAACTAACACTTATCAAAAATCAAGGTGCGGGCTTCCCTGGTGGCACAGTGGTTGAGAATCTGCCTGCCAATGCAGGGGACACGGGTTCGAGCCCTGGTCTGGGAAGATCCCACATGCCATGGAGCAACTAGGCCCGTGAGCCACAACTACTGAGCCAGCGCGTCTGGAGCCTGTGCTCCGCAACAAGAGAGGCCGCGATAGTGAGAGGCCCGCGCACCACGATGAAGAGTGGCCCCCGCTTGCCGCAACTAGAGAAAGCCCACGCACAGAAACGAAGACCCAACACAGCCAAAAATTAAAAAAAAAAAAAAAATCAAGGTGCATCAGGAAATGAGGGTGGTGTTGTCCATTATGTTTCCAAGCATTGACAAACCATTCAAGGCCCAACAGGCACACACATCACATTAGTAAGTAAGAATAGTTAATTAAGAACAAAATATAAATATTATTTTCTTTTAACTTATGTCTATTACTTTTTCAAATGGCTATTAAGTTGTTTGGACTTAACTATTTAATAAATGGAATTGTTAGCTATTTCTTTTGGCTAGAGGGACTGTGAAAAAAATTATTAAGAGACTAAGGGCACCATGAACTGATAAAGTTTGGGAACCTCTTTGTTGGAGGGTGATAAGTGCTATGAAAAAAATGCAGAACACAATAATTGGCCTGAGCGCTGGCGGTAGAAAGGGGGAAGATTGCTATTTGAAATAGGGCTGATAGTTTGGCCTTCGCTGAGACATTTGGGCAAAGCCTAGAAGAGGTGAGGGAGTGAGCCACTGGGATCGGTACCTGAAGGGAGACTGTTCCAAGCCGAGGGCACAGCCAGTGCAAAAGCCCCAAGATGGGAATGTGCTAGAAACGTTGGAGGAGTTCAATATAGCTAGAGCAGAGTGGGCCAGACGCAAAGTGGAAGGAGGTAAGGTCAAGTAAAGGTCAAGGAGGAAAGTTACAGGGGCCGTTAAAGAACTTTGCTCTGAGAGAAATACAGAATCATTGCATTTTAAAATAAGTTTTAAATGTACTTATATTCCAAAAGGAATGAATAGTTTAGTGAAAAAACACTTACATTTGACTCTTTTGATATTTTAATAAGCTCTACAGCTGTTAAAGTTGAGATATAGAAAGTTTGAACCACTATTGTATATATTTCAATATTCATTTTTTTAAGTTAATAAATGTATCTACTTAGCTTTGTACCTTAGAAGGGAATCATTTAATGACATCATTGTTTAAAATGTAAAGCTGTCCTTGAGAGTATTACAGGCTACAAATCCTTCTTTCCCCACCCCATTTTCTCCTACAAAAGAAATCCTTCCAGTAAGTAGTTAAGCACAGCAGTGCCCAATTTTCTATTTAAAAACAATTGTGCATAAAGAGTAGAAGATAATTTATTTTAAAGTAGTTTTCACCATCAAATATCTAAAGAGAGTGAGTTATTTTTAAACAGCAGTCTTTCAGGTTACATTATGTTCTGAAAGCTTTTAGAGGGAGTGTTATGCTGACACACTTGAAAATATTTTAGATGACAAATATTTTACATTATATGAATATTACATGATTATGTTTAATTATACACATGATTTCCTTTTTCCTGAGATTAAAATCCTAGAGAGTCTTTATGACCCAATGTAAGTACCACACTTGAGTGAGTTCATCTCAGAATGAGAATTATTAGGGTTACTTACAGACAAATAGGTACTAAAATCACTGTTCATATATAAAAAAGAGCAATATACCTTTAGATGTACTTAAATCACAGCCAAATTGTTATTAGTATAAAATTTATCCTGTTGGATAAATAATTTTTAACTGTAGTAAAAATACTAGTCATAGAATAATTTTCAATTAATAGAAGTATAAACCTAGGGTATAATTTTAATATTTCCAAGACTTTATTTGGATAATAGAAACAAAGAACTCCTTTTAAAAACATCAAGTTAAGCGGGGGTTTTTGTATTTTTTCTTTAGTTTTTGTTTCTGTGGTAAGATCAGAAGTTCAGTTTTGGACCTTAACTTTGAGATTACACTCAGATATCCAAGAGATGGATCTGGGCTGGATACATTAATTGGGTGTATTTGCTATATCTGTGTTACTTAAAGAAAGTAGATTGAATGAGATCATCAAGAAATGCACGTATTCTGACCGAAGAGGGCCAAGGACTGAGCCATGGAGCACTCCAGCACTGACAGGACCGGAAGAAGATGACGAAGGAAGAGAAGGAGAAGGAGTGAATAGGAAAGAAGGCAAAATAAGACTGAAAATACGTACCAGGGAATCTACAGCAAATGAGGATTCTGAACTGACCAATGGAATTCATTGAATAGAAATCTTGGTAAGAACAGTTTCACAGGAGCAATGGAAATGAAAATCTGGGTTTAACAAAGAATGGAGGATTTCTACTCTAGTAATCCTATAGGTAAATTGGATCAACCCTCCAGATAAGGCAAACAAACTAGACAAAATAGTAAAAAAACAACCAACCAACCAAACAAACAAAAAAAACCAAAAAACTTTTCCAGGGTACTGGTGAACTAAAAAAGAAAACTCAGAGAGATATGCATTCAGGAGTGCCTTTTTCTCAGAGCTATCTACTGATAATGGAACTGCCAGCTAAAAGATTAAGAAGCAAAGTAGAACTCACAACAAATTCTCAGGGCTGGTGGACAAACATTGGACTCAGGGTTTGCCAGGGAGTATGAACTCTGGTTTTAAAAAAAAAATCCCAGACATTGAGTTGGGATCCTGAAGATGATGGAGTGAATAGAAATAGATGGACCCTCCCAGGGATCCAAATTTAGTTTCAGAAGATCTCAGTTTCTCATTAAATTAAGGCCATCAGTGGGAAGGGGGCTGACTTTGCCCCTCAGTGGGTATTTGGCCATATCTGAGACATCTAGTGAGTAGAGATCACAGATGCTGCTAAACATCCTAAAATACAACACAAAAGTATACAGTTAATGGCAACAGTGCTGAGTCGAGAAGCTCTGGATTAAGGTGATCTGGAGTTGCTAGTGCCCCTAGCTGCCTCTGGACACTAATAAAATGTTCTTGGGATGAAAATAATGCTATTCTGGGACTCAGGCTATATGTACAATTGGTTGTATACAATGTCTAGTGAGAAGTCAGAAATAATCAGGTACATGAGGAGGTAAGACAATGAGATCATAATTAAAAGGAACATGTATGCAGACACAAAATGAAATTATCTCATGAATTTTTTATTTTTAACTTTTTCATTATGGAACATTTCAAACATACACAAAAATAGAAAAAGTAGACATGAAAGAAAAATGAACACATGTATTTATCATCCAGGAATAACAATAAACATTAATTCATAAATACTCTTGTCTCATCCATCTCCAGCAACACTGAATTATTCTAAGAAATTTTCATAACATTTCAATTTTATGTATTCCAGCATATATCTCTCAAAGATAAAGAGTATTTTTTTAAATATATGTTATGGACTAAATGTTTGTGTCCCTGCCCAAATTCATGTGTTGAAGCACCAACCTTCAACGTGATGGTATTTGAAGATCTGGCCTTTGGGAGGTGTTTAGGGTTGGATGAGGCCACGAGAGCGGGGATTCATGATGGGATTATTGCCCTGAGAAGAAGAGACATCAGAGAGCTTGTTCCCACTCTGTCTTTCCCCCCATGCGCTTGCACGCGCACACACACACACACAAAGAGGTTATGTGAACATACAGCAAGATGGCAGCTGTCTTCAAGCCAGAAAAAGAGCCTTCTCCAGAATCCAACCCTGCTGGCACCCTGATCTCAGACTTCCAGCCTCCAGAAATGTGAGAAAATAAACTTCTGTCACTTAAGCCACACAGTCTATGGAATTTTGTTATGGCAACCGAAGCTGAAGAATCCAATATGTAACAATAGTACCATTAACACTCCTTAAGAAAAAAAAAACCTTTTAATATAACTCATTATCCAGCAAGAGCTTTAATTTCCTGAATTGCTTCATAAACTGTTTCTAGTTGGATTGTGAGAATTAGGACCCAAACGTTGTTCTCAAGACAAATCTACAAAACAAACATTCAGAGAAGTTTAGCTTCTTGCTTTTTCCTTCCAGAGGAGGCAGTTATCTCCTTCTCCCACAGGTAATTATTTAATTTGTTTTATGATTTAACATTCTATATTTTAAATATAAGCAAAGATACAATTATATTCATAATACCTTCCCATTTCTAAGATAAATAATAGTATATTTATATTTTCTTTAACTGCTTTTGATGTGATACATTTTTTTTGTTACAGTTTGCTTCTTAACCTCATAGTAATTTAAATTTATTTCTTCAATCATCTTTATGGACTTCGTTTCACATCTATTTAAGTAGTTTTTCAATTGTTTAATAAATACAAAAATGACAGAAAGGGATCCTTTGTATCTATTTTACATGTTTGAATCAGGAGTTTATAATTTCTCAATTGTTTTTATGAACCATTCCAAAATATCTTTCCAAGTTGGAGTTAAATGATGTGTCTGAATTTTATCAATTTCTTTCTTCTCATGTGTTTTGACTTTTTGTTTTGAATCTTTAAAAAATATATGTTAGAAGTCTTTAAAATGTCATTATGTCCCAACAGCCTTACACTGGGGAGGACATCTTGTTACACAAAAACACATTAGAAGGTCCAAGTTTTCATGTGTTTAAAATACTCTATCTAAACAAGAGGACCCTGAAAAGAAAAAATATTAATAGTTGCAAAATACCAAAGTAATCAGCAATTTTAGGTACTGTGTAAACTGCTTTTACTCTGATGAGATTAAGGGAATGAATTGAACAGGATACATACTCTATGTTCTTACATGTGCTTTTAAAAAATCCTTGCAGCTGCTCTGTAAAAGACACTGTTAAGTGAATGATAAGACAAGCCACAGACTGGTAGAAAATATGCGCAGCAACACATATTTGACAGAGGTCTTGCATCTAAAATATGCAAAGAAGTCTTAAAATTCAACAATAAGAAAATAACCCAATTTTAAAATGGACAAAAGATTTGAACAGACATCTCACCAAAGAAGATATACAGATGGCAAATAAGCATATGAAAAGATGCTCATTTGTCATCAGGGAACCGCAAATTAAAACAACAATAATATGCAATTACCTACCGATTAGGATAGCTAAAAAAAAAAAAAACAAAAACTGACAGTAACAATGGCTGGCAAGGCTGTGGAGCATCAGGACCTCTCACTCACAGCTGCTGGGAATGCTGAATGGTGCAGCCACTTTAGAAGACAGTTTGCATTTTCTCACAAACCTCAACAGTCTTACCATACAGTCCAGCAATTGTACTCCTTAATATTTACCCAACTGATTTGAAAAGTGATGTCCACAAAAAATTGAATGTTTATAGCTGCTTTATTCATAATCAGCAAAAACTGGAAACAACTGAGATGTCCTTAATAGGTGAATGGATAAACAAACTGTAATACATTCATACAATGGAATATTATTCAGTGACAAAAAGAAATGAGCTGTCAAGCCATGAAAGACATAGATGAATCTTCAATGCATATTGCTAATTAAAAGAAGCCAGCCTGAAAGGCTACATATTGTAGGATTTCAATTATATGACATTCTGGAAAAAGTAAAAACTATAAAGACAGTTAAAAATCAGTGGTTTCCAGAGGTACAGGGGGAGGGGAAGGAAGACTGACTATGTAAAGCACAAGGGATTTTTTAGGGCAATGAAACAATTCTGTATAATAATATAATGTTGGATATACAATGCTATGCATTTGTCAGTGTCCTCACATACAGATTTTCTGGTTCTATAAACATGGCAATTTTGTTAAATTCTATTGTGTTTCCTCACCATTAAGAGAAAAAGAAAGTATAGTTTGTTTATAAATGTATACTCTGCCTTACTGAGTATTTTCTGGTAAGGAAAGCTACTGTTTTGGTGAGGCATTAATAAATCCTGATTCTTCCATTTACAATTTACAGGTGACTGTGATGATTGTGAGAATTTTCCAAAAACTGGCTTCTGGTTCCATTCATTTTAAACCTTGTTTCTCCTCCTTCACCCACATACTTCTGGGGCCAGGTTCATAGGACACATTCGCCAGGGCATCATGACACAGCCTCTGACCACACACCTTTGGGTCATGATGCCCTAGTGAATTGGCACAGTGGTCAGTGGGAGAGTTGCTGGAAGCCATTGCCACACAGAACATCTACTAATACCTAAAAGATAAATGGAATAAAGATAAATGGATATATTTCTATGTGAATATATTGCTAGGCCCCCTGCTATGACTTATAAAAGACCTATGTAAGTGAGGACCAAGCATTTAAGCTTCTCCAGCTTCACAGAAAATCAGCTTCCAGGTGCTAGGAGTCTTTGGAAGTTCTCTTTAATTTTTTTCACTTTTCAAGGTAAAATAGCAATCGGGATTGCTAACAGTGAGAATGGGGAATGAGATGGGTGGTTTGGGAGAGAAAATAATATATGAAATAGCTATGAGAATGGAAATAGACTAGGGAAATATAATTATTGAGCAGCATTAGGACCCACCTGAAGTTCATGGGAAGGAATTTATAGAGAAACCAGTAGGCAGGATGGTATACTGTACTGCAGCCATGTTTAGCCACACAAGTATAGACAAAGAGTGGGTGGAGAACTGGATTTGAGCAGGGGCATCATTTACCAAGCAAATATTAGGAAGTGAGGGGGATCAAGAGAGAGGAAGCTGTAGGCAATAGAATGATTCTAATGCTGGATATGAATTTTAACCTGCATAAGGAGAGGGGAGGGGATATCAGAGGTTGACAGTTAGTGGATAATGGTAGAATCAATAGATTGACAGGCCTTGTGGATCAAAGGATCGTTGGAATTGAATCCATGAGGGGGTAAACTGGAAAGATACAAAGTGGTGGCAAGAAATGGGATGCATGGTATTGAGATATGGATGAGTTGCTGTTATTGGAAGTGACAAAGCCTACAGGGTGACCGTCAGACTAAGTGGCTAGGGTGGTGTTGAGGACTGGCTCACTAAGAGAGACATTTCAAGGACCAGAAAGGACAGGGTGTTGAAAGGATCATTTATATGTGTATCAAAATCCCAAGAAATAAGACAGGAGTACAGATGAGTTGAGTGACAGTGAACTAGGTGCTCATACCATCAAGAAATGAAGGAGAAGAACCTGAGAGTTAGTACATGAAAGCAACAGTGAATAGCAGTGGGTATGTAATATGATAACATGAGATTCAAATCTGGGAGGGATTAGGGAGTGATGACCCAGAAGCAGCAATGAGAACCAGAGAACTCACTGCCAGACACAGTGACAGTTATGGAGGAAACACAGCCACCAACTGAGAGGGCTGAAGAGGTAGATATATACTCAAAAGAGAGCCTCATTTTCATTTTGAAGGAAAAGTTCTGAAAGTACATTGGATTTTGCTAAGTATGGACTGGAATTCCAAAAGGCACACATTATAGTACAATTTCAATGTCCATCTATAATTTCCTGGCTATGATAGTGGATAAAGGTTTATCTGGGCTGATGCAGAGTGTTACACATTCTTCTAATAAATGGGAAAAGTAAGGTTAGAGAATAGTATTGCATAAAAATGTATGTACACATAGTTTTTCTGAGGGTTAACAAGAAGTACCTGTTTTCCTCTGGAGGAACGAACTTTAATGTTGGAGGGAGAATTTTACCTTTATTTTATACTCTGCTGTAGTACAATATCGCAATGCATGATGATGTGAGACAAAATATGAATACTTATTGGGTCTTTGATATTAAGGAATTATTTTTAATTTTTCTTAGGTGTGACAAAGGTATTGATTATGTTTTAAAATTTGTAATTTAGAGATACACATATAAATATTTACAGATCAAATATTTGTAGGTATTAGCCTAAAAATAATATGAAAGGGGTGGTGGGTAAGGGGTATAATAGGTGACTTAGATAAAATAAGATCATTCAGCAGTTAAGTAAGATTGAAGCTAGGTTATGGTTACATGGAAGTTCATTACACTACTCTACTTTTGCATATATTTCAAATTGTCCATGATAAAAAGTTTTAGGAAATAACTTTTAACTTATTGAACATTGCAATATATAATATCTATTCAGATCAAATTTTGTTTCAATTCCATGCTTTATTATTGCATTAAATTTGGGGAATGCAATGATATAAGTCTTCATGGTCCTAGTCCTCATGTTGTTTATAACTTAAAGGGGAAAACAAACAATTAGCAACCCCCTGCCCCCCCCCCCCCAGAATTATGAGATGTGGCGAGGAGGGCCTTATAAACCATGTTGAGTTTGGGTTTGGTCCTGAAAAATAATGAGAAGCCACTTCAGTGTTTTAATCAGAGAAAAGTATTATCAGTTGTCTCCATATTATTCACTCTAACATGAGGAACTGATTGAAAAAGGGCTAAATAGTTGAGGAGTGCGATCAGTTACAAGGCTATTATCGTCTAGGCTTATATTGATGGAAGTTTGTAATATAAAGCATGAGCAGAGGAGGAAAAGTCAGCAAAGAAACTGAAAAGAAATGGTGGGTGAATAAGTGTGATGTCATAAAGCTAGAGGATGTGGTCTCAGGAGTCCAATACCAACCAGGGGTTAGGTAGGATGATTATTTATTGCCTAAACCACGTAAGCCATAATGGTGTATGATCTTGCCATTCCATCCCTTCTTCTCAGAAACACGCAATGGCTTCCCATGGCACCTAAGAACAATCTGCCCTCCTTGTGGCATTCAAGGCTCTGGTCTCATCTCACTGTGTATCTCTATGCACTGTATGCTCAGGACACACGGGTTGGATTTGATGGGATAAGTTGAGAAATTTTAAAACTTCTTGCTTTGGAAAACACTGCCCAGGCTGGGCATAATTATCCTTCTTTATCAAAATTTCTCATCCTTGTAAATCTTAGCCCAAACACCAACTCCCCCATTATCATCCCTAGTCTATCCATTTCTTCTTCCTGTGTGCCCCAAGTACATTAACTAGACCGCAGTTTTGCACTTAGGTAATTACTTCACTGTGGCTTTATGCAGTTGACAGTGGTTTTCCTATCTTCTCCCCAACTAAGTTAGAAACCTCTTGAGATCCAATAATGTATTAATTCAACTTTACCTTCTTTGATTACCTTACCTATCTTCCTTGATTACTTAACCAATACATATTTATTGGAATAAAATGATTTATCTCCTTTTGTGCATATTACAACAAAATCTAGAGTAATGATAATGTTTCCACAGAAAAATTTGAGTTTAGCTTAAATGCTCAACCATGTTATGAACATGTGTGATAACTTTAAGATAATGACAGGGCAAATTTGAGTGCATAAAATTCTTTATTTAGAACAATAAAGTATGTGTATATATAATGTAATTTCAAATTCAAACCTGTATAAAAAAGGGTCAGGACATAAACCTATTTTAAAAAGTACACATACAGTACATACACATACACATCACATTTTACAACCTTTTTTATTTAATTAAACTTCAGTCATAATAAAACTATAGAATAATGTTGACATACATTTACATTACAATATGCAAACTCCAATCTATGACTGAACTAGCAATATATCTGTGCATCCATCTAAATGTCTGAATACTTTAAGTCCATTGATTTAAAAAATAGTGGCAAGTGGACACTATAATCACACATTAATCCTTAGAATATAGGAGAATAGGGTATTTTGATTGGAAATTTTTATTTAGTGAGTCATAGCTCAGAAATCAAGTAACTGAAAATACTATGGTTTTTAGTTTAAACAATTTTATTTTAAAAAACAACATAATTAAGATGTAATTGGAGACGGCGGTTATAAATACATATACAATGCTTAGGAAACATTTTAGGATCAAGAATATCCATTTTAATATGGATTATTTCAAAACAGTATCTTGTTAGGAAATGAAAGAACCATTATTTTATCTTTACAGACAAAGGCATTTCCAGCAACACCATAAACTGTGTGATCAAACACCACAAATAAAGTGGTTGGAATTTCAATCTGAATGTTTATATTTTAATGCCAATGTCAGAATAATACTGTTTCAAAACAAGCTGGCTTTCTTTAAAATTCTTATCCCATTTTCCAATTCAACTGAAATATATTCCAACTGAAATATAATTTATGGTTTACCCATCTCCAAATGGATTCTAAAGTACCTTTTTGCACTTAACAACTTTATAAGCATCTTACATTTTCTGCTCTTAGCTTTTAAGAAAATGAGAGCATTTAAATGCTTAATTTGGTATACTTCCAAATGTTACACACATCTTATCTTTTCCTGGGTAAAATGTACTCTTGGTTTTCATTCTTCAGAGGTGATCCAAAAATGTTTATTTAAGCAAAGGAAAAAGCCATCTCTTGTGTAAGTGGTTATCCGACTCACCCTACAGGAGACTGATTTTCACTTTTACGAATGGACCCTATTTACATTACAAACAAGAACAGCCATAGCTTTTTATGTTCAAATTGCTTATTCACAGAGATCAGAGTTGGATATTTTATATGTGATAGTTTCAGCTCTATTTTATCATCTTTGTCAGTCACATATCAATAGGTTTCTCTCATACCTATGGTATGACCTGACTTCACCATATAGATAAATAAAAATTGAGAGCCAAAGAAGGGCAGTGATTTACCAATACCTGTTAATGGCAGAGTGGAAGCTCCTGACAATTTTTCCTAACATCCATCCCACTATGTCAAACTGCCTTCTTGAAAAATATATTTCTTAGTTAAATTAGAATAGGTAGGGAATGGCTAAAAGCCCCATACTGGAATTACATTTTGAAACCAGAACCTAGCTTCAGAAAAACATTAAGAAATATCCATGAATTCTGAATGGATTTTTCTATTAATTTAAAACTTCATTTGTATTAGAATACCAAAATATGCCACAAAGTTTCTCCAAAGTACTTTAATTCTTACTAAAAGCAGATATTTCATTGTGAACATACTTTATCATACATTGTCATTTTTCACATAGTTAATCCTTTTCAAAGAGAATAGGGTACTTGTTCTATTAAAGTATTGAAAAAAATAACTTTTTTTATTTCTGAGTTTCTGACTCATTAGAAACTGGCTGTGTGGTAAGCACATCAGATTATAATACAAAATCCAGCAACGCTTTGATATCACAGGGCAGGCACCGTTTATCAGTGCCAGTTTCTCTATAGATTTGGGTTCTACCACAGAGGTACGAAGCTTAATTATACTTTATACTAAAGTATAATTTAGAATCTGCAGACTTCTGAAACCAGTTTAAAAGACAATTTTGAAACATTACAAAAGAGAACTATCAGATACATGGCACCAATTTAAAAGGTGATTTTACAGTTTAAGATGTCAGTTGTGAGTTTTCCATGATTTATAAAGGATGTTCAGAACACATATTGGATAAAATAAAGCAAAGACATATATGTGTATATATATATATATTAATCTCCAAGTAGATATGACAGTTCATTCCCAAGCAACTACCAACCAAAGTAATGTTCAGCATTTTTCTATTGTTCGTGTATTTTACTGAATTTTAGTGTTTTAAAAATTGGTAATCCACACAACTCTCAATGAACCAATACATTTAATTAGGCAGAATACATCTCCCTTCGCCTACCATGCCAGATTTCATAACTTGCTGAATTTGTTTATTTAACTCTATCGATTAGGACCATGTCCTTGTGTGTTAAAACCCAGCTACCAGCTTTGAGAACAAAAGTACATCTATTATACTCTAAAGCTCATTAAGCAGCATTTTTACATACTTACAAAAACTGAACCCATTGCTGAAACAAACTATTAGATTGAGAAGTATCAATCTTCTCAATCGACACATGACCTACACACATACTCATGTTAATCTATGTCTATTTTCTTCTAAACAATCAATATCACACACTGAGACAGGTCCTTTCAGCCATTAAATTGATCTCTGGTTTTATTATATATAATCAGTTGTACCATGGGATATTTGAGGGACTGAATAAATTAATGCAGCTTCCCAAAGCATCTGGGTTGTATCTTAGAGACATGACTAGTGTTTGAGGAACCACAGCACTTTATTTATTTATTTTTTTAATTTATTTTTGGCTGTGTTGGGTCTTCGTTTCTGTGCGAGGGCTTTCTCTAGTTGTGGCAAGTGGGGGCCACCCTTCATCGCGGTGCGCGGGCCTCTTATTATCGCGGCCTCTCTTGTTGCGGAGCACAGGCTCCAGACGCGCAGGCTCAGTAGTTGTGGCTCACGGGCTTAGTTGCTCTGCGGCATGTGGGATCTTCCCAGACCAGGGCTCGAACCCGTGTCCCCTCCATTGGCAGGCAGACTCTCAACCACTGCGCCACCAGGGAAGCCCCACAGCACTTTAGAGAAGGGATCGTAGAAATCATCTGAGCTCTTTGGTATAAAAAAGAGCAAAGGCCACTTACTAGAGTTGTATTTGAATTAGCTTTGAACATAAGCTAAAATCCAACTCTACTACAAGTTCTTGGACTTTTGAAAACAAAGGAAAGATAGCAGTTTTCATGCCCTTCTCTATCACTGCATTGAAAATAGTCATGTGACGGTGATAGACATGGCAATGATGCTATCACAAGGATCAAGTTAGAATGGAAAGCTTTGGATTCCTTTATGTGTACGTTTGTGATATATTAAAAGAATCTTGATCAAAATAAGCCAAAAGAAATCATTCTTTGACCTTAGTCAGATGTTCCTTTGAAATAAAAAAAAAAATTGGCAAGGGAAATTCACTTAATGTCTTACAAGTTCTGGTTTAAAAATGCAATGTCCATCTTGGGAATTCCTGTCAAGTTCACTCAATATGACAAAAACGCTGTCGCATATTTTAATAGCAAACTGACATGCGTAACTACATAAAGCTTTCTTTTTATTTTTAATTCATAAACCTTAATGAATACAGAGTGCCTGATTTTAAATAATGGATCCTTTAAACAGATAATGGTGATTATACTATAAATAACTAAAGTTTCCTGATTCCCTGCATTCTTGAAAAAGCCAAGTCACCTAGTTTTCAACACCCATATTAGCATGTGAGTGTGGTTATCTAACCATAGATACTAAATATCATAATTTATATTTACTCTCTCCCACAGCAGAAATTGAAAATGCGGCCTCCATACATTCAGTGATTTCTCCTAAGTCCCTTTACATAACTCTGTAATAGTTTTAGAACAGAAACATTTTGTAATATAATTTGCAAGCACAATTTGTACACGCCATAGTGGTCAAGGGCAAAGGCTGACTTCACCAGGGGTGCCAGATGCCCTCCTCGGCAGACTGTTCTGCTGGAGTGTCCACAGCTTCTTCGTGTGATGACTCTTTCGGAGTCTCTCCTCTGCAAAGGCATCACTGGTGTAATTCAGTACTGGCTGCCCTGCATGACTAAAGTCAGACAACCATGTCCATTTGTCTAGTGGGACACGGTTGAGCACACTCTGTGTCAGAAAGAGACCAAGCTCAGACCCATATCATTCATTGATCAGCAGCTGTAAGACTGACCTGCGCCTACTCCCACCCTCTTTTCCCACTGCTTTCTAAATGAACAGTGGCTGATGCTATTGAGTTTTTGTTTTTTGAATTTTTTCTAGATCCCTTTGGTAAAAATGATGACCCCCCACTATCCAGGCTGAAATCTACTTGCAGAGACCAAGATAACTATGAACTGCAGGTTGTAACTGTAAAATAAAGCTATGTGGTTTTTCAACAATTAGACGTTTCTGGAGGCATGCAAAACGGTATGTGCAGTCTGGGACACGTGCTTTCTCTCCCAACATCAGCTGCAAGTTCTAATTGAGACCACAAATCCCCCAGGTCCTTAAAATAGAGTCCTGCTCCGTGCAAGTTCTTCTTTACAGATGATTAATTCAGTGCCAGTTTCACAGTAAAACACTTTGTTCCAATTTCTGAATCATCCACATAGTCATGGGTAGCAAGAACAGATAAAGATGCGGTCTGTCACTCCAGACAGAATAGGAATTTGTTTAAAGCTGCTTCATTTATGAAGCAAACGTGAACTGTTACCCGCCTAGAGAAGAAAAAAGAGAGATTATAGCATATCTGCTTTCTGCCTTCTTTTCATTCTCAGTAGCTGAATTCATATGACTACAGAATGAGTAATAGATTTACAATGTATGCTTCACTTACACAGCCTAAAATAACTTGACAAATGTTTCCTAGATGCAGTGATCAGTCACTCGCTGATCTCCCTAGTAACATTTCACATAATCTGAAATGACCTTACTGTTTACTGAGTGTCTCTTCCCATTAGAATGTAAGCCCCATGAGGACATAGAGCTTTTGTTTATCTTTTTCACTGCTGTACTCCAACACCTAGAACAGTGCCTGGTACAAAATAGATATGGGTGTCCCTGCTTTTTCAAAGTTCCCTTTATACCACTTTGCTTTTACAAAAGACCTACTTTAGTACCTGTTTGTTTTTTTTTTTAACATCTTTATTGGAGTATAATTGCTTTACAATGGTGTGTTAGTTTCTGCTTTATAACTAGTACCTGTTTTCGACAAACGAAAGAAATCCAAAGAGGATTTTTGCTTTTATGAAAAAAGGCAAAAAGAGACCGTCGCATTCAGGGTTTGTTCTGCAGTGAGCCTACAGAGGCAGCGTGCACCGCCAGCAGTGAGAGTGGCACCGCCAAGTTCCTTCCCCGGAACTACACTTAGCATCTCAGCATAAAGCCACCATAGCTTTGAATTGTGTCTATGAGCATCTGTGCTTTACATCGATTTATTTTATGCATCCCATTAGCAAGATGTATCCTAAGGTGATTGCTTCTTTGCTTTAAGCCATTTTGGTTGAAGACAGGTTTCACTGGAATGCTCTACTTTTGCATAGCGCTGGAGGGGGCCACTTGTACTCAACAAATATTTCTTTTTTTCTTTCTTTTTTTTTTTTTTTTTAAAGGATTTTCTTTTCTTTTTTATTTATTTATTTATTTATTTATTTATCTATTTTTGGCTGTGTTGGGTCTTCGGTTCGTGCGAGGGCTTTCTCCAGTTGCGGCAAGCGGGGGCCACTCTTCATCGCGGTGCGCGGGCCTTTCTCTATCGCGGCCCCTCCCGTCGCGGGGCACAGGCTCCAGACGCGCAGGCTCAGCAATTGTGGCTCACGGGCCCAGCTGCTCCGTGGCATGTGGGATCTTCCCAGACCAGGGCTCGAACCCGTGTCCCCTGCATTAGCAGGCAGATTCTCAACCACTGCGCCACCAGGGAAGCCCCAACAAATATTTCTTGAACATAGAGTGGATGAATGAATACTCTGTGGCTTTCATACCCCCAGGCACACCACAAATTATCTCCATTTCTGATAAGAGGGTTATCAATCTATGTAGCCTTGAATTTCTCTAACAAGGCTACGAAGAGGTTGTAAACAGGTGGTGAGGGGAGAGGGTCTGAAGAACAATGGCGGTGTTCAGAGTGGAGAAGTGGAGATTGATGGAGTGGCATGAAAGAGATATCTGGGACAGGTGGAGAGGCTGATCAGAGGCCACCCACAAATATCAGCCTCCTAGCCACAGATCAGTGCCAGTATCCTGACTGCCTAGCCAGGTTCTAGCAATCACTTCTCCCAACTGAGGAAATAGCAGCAGTAAGATCTCCTTTAGTACTGTCAGCCAAAAAAAGAAAGATAGAAATCCTGGCACCACATCCTGACAAAGCCTATGGGGAAGTTCATTTGGCTGCAGCACAGCTTACTGTACTTGGTGAAGCATGAAAGCCAGACTCTGTTTTAGTTTTTCAGTGCTTGTGTTAAACCACTGAGCTATGGACTCAGCTTTCAGATTTTTCAACTTTCAAGTGAAGTATTTGTACTTCCTTACCTTTTTTTTTTTTTAATTATAGGCAGCATTTGCATGCTATCTTTAATCACAACCCCTAAATAAATATGTATTTTGCATTTAGTTTCTTCCCTACTCTTTTCCTATTTTGTCCTTATTTATCAATCCCAGAACCAGAGATCACTGGTTTTAAAATGTTTGATATCATTACATAGACTATATATAAAACTTTATAGTATGAGTGATAAGAAGTACAGTGTTTTTTTCCAGTAATATGCTAAATGTATATTATTCTAATGTAATATATAAAATGTATGCAATCATTAAATGTAGTATATTGAAAATGTAAATATTTAAAATGTAATAATATACTAAAAAGCATATTACATGACAATTTACCAAACAGAGAACTCTACAAAATAGAAAACCTGTATTTAGGAAAGCAGAATTAAATACTGAAGGAAAAATTAACAGGCATTAAGAGCAAATTTCAGAAATGCAAATTACCTAGCAGATATTTTAAAAATAAAACTTGGTTAGAAAAGCAGAAGGAAATCACAAAAAAGCAAAATATATATATATATTTTTAAAAAGCTACAAATAACTTGAAACTCTAAACTTAAGCGTAGAGAAGCAAGATTGGAAATCTATTCTGATTATGTCTTTGGATCATTTAGCAAAGAAAACAAACTTAAAAGCCAACAACTGGTTTCCCATAGAACGAAACTACCATTTTTATAATACCGTGGATTCTGGCAACAACCTCATGAAATAAATAGGGTGAGTGTTATTATCGCCTCATTACGTTTAAAGAATCAGGGGTTGAAAGACAACTGACTCATCCAGGAACCTACAGCTAGTTAAGGTGCAGATTAGACCCAAGTCTAATCCCTTCTAATCCTCTGCATCACAATGTATCTACAGAGAGCAAGCTCCAAACCAAAGCCTTCAAAGCTCTAGAAATTCTTAGGAAATATGTGGTAAAGAGTCAAAGATCTGGCCATTGGTAACCAACCATTATTGAGTCCTGTGCAATAAATGTCCCAGCATAACTTGCCCTCATCCCTATTCCAGTTCTAGGATCGACTTTCTTCTGTCTTAGATCTACTGGAAACTTGCAGGTTGTGTTTCTTTAATGAATCTCTCCACCAGCCTAATTATAATAAGAATTACTTTCTAGGGACTTCCCTGGTGGCCCAGGGGTTAAGAATCCTCCTGCCAATGCAGGGGACATGGGTTCGAGCCCTAGTCCGGGAAGACACCACATGCCATGGAGCAACTAAGCCCGTGTGCCACAACTACTGAGCCTGTGCTCTAGAGCCCACGAGCCACAACTACTGAGCCTGCATGCCACAACTACTGAAGCCCGCACGCCTAGAGCCCGTGCTCTGCAACAAGAGAAGCCACTGCAATGAGAAGCCCGTGCACCACAACGAAGACCCAACACAGCCAAAAATAAATAAATAAAATAAATTAAAAAAAAAAAAAAAAAAGAATTACTTTCTACACTTACCATGCTGGGATAAGTCCCTAAACATCGCCATCTCAGTATCTACAAACTCATGCTATTTACCATCAACCAAACTGGGCCTTCTCCGTGATTACACGGTCCTTCTCCCAAGGTCTCAATTAAAATTCTTTGTGGATGACTTCCCAATCCTAAATCTATTATTTCCAGCCCTAACTGTACTCTGAATTTCCAGTGAAGCATATTCGGCCACTGGTTAATAACTACTAACGGCTCCTTCTCCCATTTTTTTCTAATGGCACTGCCATCTGGTTAGTCCCATAGGCTCCAAATCATCCCTGATTACTGCCTGTGATGTCAAGCCTCACATCCCATCAGGAACTAGGACTTATTGATTCTTTCACTGCAGTGACTCCAAAATGGCCTATGCTTTCCTATTTCCATGGCTGTGACCCTAGTTCAGGTTGTCATTCTCTCACATCTGTTTTGAAGATTGGCCTCCTAAGTGGACTCCTTGACTTCAGGTCACCACTCCCATCCATCTGGCCACGCCAACGTCTGATTACTTTCCTAAACCTCTGCTTTGATTGTATTACTCACGTCTTTTCTAAACCCTCCAACAACTCCTTATATTACTCAATAGAGTGTAAGCCCTGTACTTGGAATTCAGATCCTGTTTCAAACTGATGCCCATCCTTTCTCAGCATTTCAACCCTTTATGTGTACTTCTACTGGAGTCCAGCTGTACAAACTCTTGAACACAGTCTGTACTTTTGGCTCCCTGATTTAACTTATGCCATTTGCAGTATCTGGATTTACCCCTTCCCTATTGCCAGTAAAATTTTAGCAATCATCCAAGATCCAGTTCCATACAAATGCCACCTCCATCACCCATACAATAAAGCCTTTCTCCGAGTGATTTCTCTCCCCTGTTAAATAAGACAATTGTATATGGGTGGTACAATTCTATGGGATGCCATCTGTACCATTCATCATCTAGAGCTATGTTCAGGCCACATCCTGTACAACCATATGCAGTGGCTTTGCCTTTGATTCCTTATTGTATTTCTTTCTCAGCTCCTTTTATTGTTTTTTAACCAAAAGCTCCTTTAGTCTGTTTTAAAATAGGTTATTATGCATATGTCTTATCTCCTTTTGTAGGCCATAAGCAATTTGAGGACAGAACTAGGTTATATTAAGCTTTGCATCCAACAATGCACCCACTAGAGCTTGTTGGTGTCACATTTGTGGTTAGAATGAAGAGTAAAATTGTGCTATGATCTACTCTATTTCTTTCTCTTAAACTGTGCTACACGCAACCCAATAAATGAAAAATCCTTCTGGGATGCCACATACGTATACTTGTCATCAGCTAGTTGACTAAGTACATTTTTAACTTTTCGCAGAGATAATTTCACGTTTGATGTCAAATAAACACAGCTCTTGTATATTTTCTCTTAGAGGCAACTTCTTTTGTTTCTGGTTCATTATCTACATTCCTTCCTTGTATTTAAAATATCAAATCCTCCTCTTCATTTTCCAATTATAGGTTGGAGAACTATTCCATATGTTTTCTATTCTAGTGTTCCAATATTTGTCCTGGTTTAATTTGTTTTAGTTCGTGAAACTTCTATTTCAGGGAGAAATCCTTGCCACAAACCTGAGTCATTCCTTATATTATTTTCCCCTTTTTTTCTTAAGCAAGAAAATGACTATAATCCAAATTATATCCAATTTTTAAAATATATAATTACAACTCCACATTTCATTTCTATCTTGGTACTTTTTACTACTGTTCTTCTTATTTCTTGGCATATTTCCTCTCCTACCATGTCATAGTCTGTTCTCCCAAGCCTTTCCCTCCACCACATCCCTTTCCCCAAATTATACTCAAATTTCCTTGGCAGGTTTTACCAAACCTCTGTTGGTACAAGGAACAGGCTTTCTCTATACAATGCGTACTCAATAAATGGTTACAAATGATACATATATATTTTGACTTCGGGGGTTGCAGATTCATGATAATGAGCTGCTGCTTTTTTCTTCCTTTTATCTATCTTGCCCTCAGTATTTGAATTCTTACTTACTTCTACCTACACACGTCTATTTTTGTTTTTACTCCATAAATTTTATTCTCACATTACTGCAATTCTCTGAGGTATTCATCCATCTCTCCATTCATTTATTCAACAGATACATTCATCACTTGCATGTGCAAAGTGTAAACTATATAGTTTAATGGGATTCCAAAATGAAATTCAGAAACCAATCCTGTCCTCTAAGAGCTTATGGTTTAGAAGAGGACACAAAACGTCTACGTAAGTGGCTGTGAGTAAGTAATGTCTATGTAAGTAACGGTAACTAATACCATATTAATATTGTATAAAATGTAATACAAAATATAATTAGAGGGTCATAAAAGAGAGATGAATTTCATTTGGGAAGGCAGCTTTTTGGAGGTGGTGGTTCTGAACTGAGCCTTGAGAGAGCTTTGCAGAGATGGTGAGGAATAAGGTCATCTATTTTACACCAACTCCTCAATGATATGTGATGAGTTTATTTCTAAACAATTTGGGGCTTCTTTAACCTGTCTGATTTCATTCGTTTAATTATATGAGTAATATTTCAGATTTTAAGAAAAATAATTTAGCCATTTCCCATATGACTGTATTCCCCCTTGCTGTACATACTTTGCTGTCCTACTGACCAAAATCAGCAAATTAAACACACACATACACATACAAGATAAAAATAAACCTTACTGCACTTTTTAAAAGATTGTTTTAAAACATTTTATTGCAGTAAGAACACTTAACACAAGATCTACCCTCTGAACACAGTTTTAAATACACAATGTAGCTTTTTTTAACTCTAAGCATTATGTTGTAGAGCAGGTCTCTACACCGTATTTGTCTTGCAAAACAAAAACAACCTTAAAAAAAAAGGCCACTTCAGCAGAACTATCTTCCTTACTACTTGGTGAGATTTTCATTTAGTGTTTATTTATTCACTCAGTCACTTCTTCAACAGACATTTATTGAGCGCCTACAATGCTTAGGCAACAAGTGAGGCACTTGTGAGGAGATACAGCAAGAACCAGACAGCTTCAGTTCCTGTCCTTGTATGTTCCCTGACTAGTATGTGTGAGTTGCTTGACTACAGCTGCTTTAAAATGCCATCCTTCTTTCTCCTAGACAAGTGCCCTGGGCTTTTCCATCATAATCCATTTCCCAAATGTCACAGGACAAATGCCACAATTAAACACCACATCACCTATGTGCCAAAACAGGATGCCAGTGATGCCATCCAAAAGCAAACCACAGAGAACATTACTTGAGCCTTTAAGGTTCAATGAACCATTTAATGTGTAGTTGGTGGATGTCTGGCTTAAGGGAACTGAAACAGCAGACGGGGAAAAAACAGTAGGTTTGTACTGGGATTGGAGGTCAAAGAAATATGTTTCTTGGAATAACAATGATTTCAGCTTGGGGAATACTGCACCTGAAAATAAAAAGGGTCAAGGGAAGGGTTTATTCCTTTACAGTGTTTGACAGGAAACATGAGCCTAGAGAGAGCTAGGATGGGAGCAGAAGAAAGAAAGGGTGCTATTCATGCTCCAGAGGTGGTGATCAAGGGCATGATTCAAGGCAAAAATGAAGTCTGTGTAATAGCAGGGTTAAAGTGTTAGAGGCATATGCGACATAATTACTATTATTATACGATGTTATTTTGGGTTGTTGAAAAAGGATGTTTGATAAAAGTGAGTTCCTGGAGGAGACAAGAGGCTCTGTGACCCAGTTTCCCTGGGGAAGGTTCAATCTAGAGAGAAATCTCTGAATCTGGGACAGAAGGGAAAGCTGGAAGGACAGTGACCTGTAAGGAAAAGGTGACGCTCACCAGAGACCATGTCTATAATAATCGGGCGAGTAAATGATCCTCTAACTGCGAGGGAGTGCAGGGGAAGAACTGAAGATTTAGGAAGATGAAAGAACACTCATACACCACTGTAATAAATGGGGGTTCAGGAGCAGAACAGAATTAACAGTGAGTTGGCAGAAGTACAAATGGGAAGAGCATGCATGACGTTGGATCAGGTTAGTGCCATTCAGGGTGCTCCCTGCACCACGTCTGCAGCTTGGGAGTTGAGAAAGTAGACAGGAGAGGGGAGAGGAGGTATAAACATCAGCGCCCTCTGGTCATGTTTTCCTAGTCTCCCTTCTCCCCAGGCCCTTCACAGACCCACACAATCCCAACAGGTTATCTGTCCCCGGTTTATATTCAGTGTGTCCTGGGCTCTGGCCTGTGATGAGGCACAAGTATTACCAGTCATGTGGCAAGTGGCACTTTACCTTGACAATTTCCCTCTCCTACTGTATGGGATTTTGACCTTTTCTCCTTTTCCTTAAAATAGCAGGGCAATGTTTTTGATTTTTGCTTGTTTCAGCATTTAACACATGAGATACTTTTCCTATCATGTTATAGTAATCACACCTAATTGAAATTGATTTTATTTATTCTTCCTCTATTAATAATATTTTATTTTAGTCCTACTTTGCCCCTTGTCTAATTTATTTTCTGGCCTCAAAAATAGGAAACACTCAGAAATTCCCTGGTGGCTCAGTGGTTAGGACTCCATGCTTTCACTGAAGGCGCGGGTTCAACCCCTGGTTGGGGAACTAAGATCCCCCAAGTCCCAGTGGCGCAGCCAAAAAAAAAAAAAAATTGGGAAACACTCAACTGTTAATGCTTTGTATATCTCCCATACAAGATGAATCCACTAAACTGGAATAATACTGCTTGCCTTTCAAAACTTGAGAATGCACAATTCAATTATGTAACAGTTTCAGCTAACACACTGACCCCAGCTTGATAGAAGACTTAATAAATTTTGGTGTCTAGGATGCTGTATAGTTCTTGTTATATCTTTTAACTTGAATTCTTAAAACTTACCAATGTACGAAAGTAACAGTGTTGATACAAGCCACAATTACACTTCTTGAAACTCTCTCTCTTTTTCTTGCAACATACTGAAAAAGAATAAGAAACATGTTTATTTGCATTTAGACAGAGATTCTGAAGTAACCATGATCTGGGCATTGTAAAGGGCAGTTTTCATTTTTCTGTAAATACAGTAGCAAAAGATTGCAAAATTGAGTGGGAAGCTTACCTTCATAATATTAGTATAGGGAAGAGGGAAGACTTCATCTGCTTCCTCATAGTCTCCCCAAGTAGTTAAAAAATTCTCTACGCATGTGCAGGTACACATACAGAAAATGCTTATATGCACTTAATATGTGAATATGTACACATGCAGCATGATATAAGAGAAAATAACATGCCAAATGAAAACTATAACTGAATGTAAAATCAAAGCATTGGTCCTGGAGCAGTATGGGATAGGGTAAAAAAGTGATCAGCGTCAGCTACCACAAGTGGCAAGGTCTCACAAAACAATTTTTGTATTTGGCTTTGAAGAAAATACTGAGTAGGTTGAGAAAAATTAAGGGCTCTGAAAGCCAGAGTGAGGTCAAATATATGAAGTATGCAAGAGAAAAATCACTGAAAGTATCTTGACTAGGAAGTGATATTAAGAATGGGGTTTAGGGCTTCCCTGGTGGCACAGTGGTTGAGAATCTGCCTGCTAATGCAGGGGACACAGGTTCGAGCCCTGGTCTGGGAAGATCCCACATGCCGCGGAGCAACTAGGCCCGTGAGCCATAACTACTGAGGGTGTGCGTCTGGAGCCTGTGCTCCGCAACGGGAGAGGCCGCGACAGTAAGAGACCCGCGCACCGCAATGAAGAGTGGCCCCTGCTTGCCGCAACTAGAGAAAGCCCTCGCACAGAAACGCAGACCCAACACAGCCAAAAATTAATTAATTAATTAATTAATTTAAAAAAAGAAAAAAGAAAAAGAAAAACTCCTAGCTAACATCTTAAAAAAAAAAAGAATGGGGTTTACAGAAGAAAGACAAAGGTGGAGTTTAGAAAGACCGAGGAAAAGAAAGGTTCTGTGGCAGCAACTCAGTCAAGACATAATAAAGATATGGATGAAGATAATGACTATTGCCAAGAAAGAGCTAAGCATGTCTTGGCTATAGTGTGGAAAAGAGGAGAATAAGCAAACGTGCCTCCCGAGCTCCATGACCAGGAACGTGAGCAAGATTCTGCTGTTTATAGAAATAAAGAGAGCAGAGATGATACCGTCAGAAGGGTCATGAAGACAATTATGTGAAGGTGTTTCCCAAGTAAATGGAGATGTAGGATTGAAGAGGCAATGAGAGATCAGAAATGTGGATAAAACTTGGAAGACATCAGTTGGGAGCTGCCATCATGAGAGTGAAACACTTCTTAAAGGTGTTATGAGCACATGCACGGGATGTGAAGTGGCGAGGTCAAGCTTACTTATGCACACATTTAGTAAAACAAAATACCTTATCTCATTATCCTCTTCATTAATCTGTATATTTTCAACTGCCCTTGTAAGATTTGGTTGTTTCTTCTGGGAAAAGAACAGTGATATATACATATATTGTAAAAATATCAATATATCATGTGCTATTAAGAGGTAAACAGTCTCCACTTCTATGTTTTCATCAGCATGCAGCATATAAAAATACTTTTGCAATAAGAAATTATGAAAAATGCACGGTTTTATCAACTCAGCATTTTTAGGATGTTGGAGATGAAAGAATAATAAAGAAACGGAAAGATTTAAATAGTAATCAAATTAAAAAGACATTTCAAAAAGCTGAGTTGCAATCATTTAGCACATTTAAAAATTTTAGACAGGCTTCAAGACAAAGAGAAGAAAAGAGTAGAAATACAAAATAGCAGATCATACAAATGGCATTTCTAGCTGGTTTTAATCAAATCATCATATGATTTTTCAGCCTATTTCTTCCTTTTTATATTTAGTTCAGGCTAATAAAACCAGTTTGCATTTTCTTATGTATGCATGCTCAGCTAGAGGCGTGGTCTTCAAAGGATAATGAGGAATGGGGGAACCTTTCTAAGAGGCACGATCTGTGGAGGTTATGAATTAAACTATATCCCATCTTATTGTTTTCTTGGTAGGATCCTTTCTTAGAAAAGGTCAGTTTGTTAGCTAACCATTGATGTAATAGAGTATGAACAAATAAATATATAAAGTTCAGAAATTTTGTGATCAAGGGGGAAAAAAAAACCGAATAGCAACACTTACCTTCCAGTATAAGGCTCCAAAAGCAAACCCAATTACAAGAGAAAAGAATGCTGGCAATGCTACGGCTGCCCATTGTAGGCTGGAGTCTTCAATGGGATTTGAGGCCTTCCCTGTAATTTCAACAGTACAGTGGTGAACACAGTTTATCCATGCCAGAGGTTTTGCTCTCATCCTGTGGTTGTTCCCAACTGTTTCCGAAATGTACTCTTGACCTATCTGTTTAAAATATTTAAAACACTGATTTTCCTGCTTGCGCTACAAGTCGATGTAGTCTCCAAAAGATACAAGTTGAAAAAAGAAAGAAACCCCACAGACAGAAGGCTATTTGACTTGGTTAATGCGGCCCCATATGGAACACAGATGACGTATACCTGCAAATGATTTATATCATCAAGCAAATCCATCTTCCATGCCTTTATCTTCTAATATCTTCTCACTTTCTCACACTTCACATCTTGCCAAGAAAGTTTAAAGAAGACATTTTGCAACCCGGATCAAGGTCTGGATGCATGCATCAAGCTATGTTTGGCCTGCCTCAGATATTAAGTTAATACCTGTACCTTGTGGTTAGAGTACTTTTAGGGACCTCAAGTTTAGAATTATGGTGTCTCCTCATCACATCTTCAGCTGACATTTATTGGATGCCAGGTAGGGCCCAGAACTGTACTATGGAGTAAAGGTTTGAATTTTCAGATTTTCTGTGTTCGGAAGTCTGAGACTACTGAACATGAAAGAATGGCTGGAAGTACCAGTGTCTCCTTAAGCTGACTCTAAATATGTAATTTAGTGAGAGAGAAGACACACACATGAGTTTAACTTGGGACACCTCCCTTCACCCTGCTTTGCTCTTCCATGAGAAGCAGAATGATTCAGGAATTAAACAACACATCTCCCCCAAGCGTCTCTTGCTCCCAACACAAAACTTAACATGTTGACAGATTTTTCTGTCTATCATCTCCTTACAAGGAACAGCTTAGTTGTTTGAAAACATTGACACATATGTGTCAACTTGTAAGAGTTAAACTTTCAGTTTTCTTTTGAAGATGTAATACATTTAGAAATTGTACACTTTCAACAATTGTATGATCAAAATGTAAACCAATCCAAGGGAAAGTGACTGTTTTGGGCTATGATATTTTGCAATGATACTTGGGTACTGTGTCAGCCTATAGTCACCTATTTAACATATAAAGTACCTAAAGTACATAATATAAAAGAACCAAACCACTGTATGTGTATCAGCATTTAAGATGGAAAAATAAACTCACAGATTTAACTGAAGAGGCAAGAAACAAATGTTATCTATTATAGTGAGAACAGGAATTGCCCATTTCCCTACCATTGCTAAACTTGGTACAGGAAATTCATTAATTCTATGATTCTTATGTTTCCAAAGAGGCTCTCAAAACAGTAAGTTTGTGTGTGTGTGCTGGGGTGGGGAATGGAGGGGGATGTAGTGAGTCATGGGTGTCCCTTATACTAAGAGACATTGGGTAAAGTGGAATCTTCCATTCACGTAACCATGAATCACTTCCTTAAGACTAGACTGACAGCTCTTTTGGCCCACCTCACATCCTACAGCCCCATGGAAATATGTTTTAGGCATCTTAAATTAAAGCACAACATGAATTCTATCACCAAATTAAGCCTTAGTTATAAAATGGGATTTGGTATAACTGAAGTAATACTGTTATTCCAATAATATAGCTATTTTAAGGGTTATATAAGATTATGTGTACTTGTCGGGGATTTTACTACCATTTATAAAGGTGTTTTCTATGAGGAAATGGATTTGGAGTTAACACGCAATTCCGACCATTTTAGAAATGTTTATATCATTATCTGTAAATAATTTGGCTGTTTGTGTTTATATTCCAGTGACATGTTTGAATTCTCCTTGATGGCCAGCCCACTATGGCCCACACTGTCTATTGGGATTGCTGGCATGTGATTATGATTTGGCCAGGTGACATACATAGACATATACAGAGAGAACAAAGAAAGCTATTAATATTTTGTCCCTAGCTCCAATGGAAAACTAATGAGCTAAGATGGTGCTATGGAGAACTCCATTACCTATGTTTGGACAGCCAGATGCCCCAGAATCAAGGCAGCTAAAACCCTGCTCTTCTTGTTCTATCCAAAAGCCAAATCTTGAATTGCATCGATCAGACCAGAAGAAAGGCCACACCCACCAGCAATAAGCTTGCTACAGAGTGAGGTGTTCTGGGACTCCCCACTCAAAATCTTTCTCAGGTAGGAGGACAGCCCCTGAAGGAGGTGTTTCTTTAGAGGCTAAAGAAAGCTCACCTCCCTCTACCAGAGCACTGTGACTTTTTAACCACTTTAAACTTCCACCCCTAGGACTATGGCCCTGAACAAAGTTCTGGAATCTGACTAACACGCAGCAGGAGTCCTCCGGCAGGAGAGAGGGAGGGAGAAGGGAGGGGGTCAGACCCACAGGAACTGAGCTTCCCTCCCACAGAGGTGTCACCTCGCTTTCCTTATTTCTCTTGTTAATGCAAATGGCTTCACAGCCAGGCCTTGGGTTCTCTTCAGTGATCCTGCCATTCCTCTTCCAGGGAGAGAAAAATTGATGTTATCAGAAAAGGCTTGCTTACGCCTCCAGGGCATGACTCCCAATACTTACTACTGCTGCTATCCGCCAGGAATCAATGAGGCCAGGGATCAATGAGATCTGAATTATGTGCCTCAAGGCCCATATGAAGGGTATTTATTAGGGCCAAAGCTTTTCTTTTATGAAAAGATCGCCCCAGAAAGTGTATGGGGTGGTGGAGCTCATCTGGACAGGATTTGAGTAATCCCAAATTCCTGGGTTGTTTTCATGTTAATTGTATCTCATTATTATGAAAGCTGTCCACAGTTCAAAATTTGGGGGAACTGATTTGTGTGGTTTGACTAATAACATCAGACATCTGTACAAACACAGAACACAAAAAAACTGTGCTACAATTTTGCTGAACTCCTTTGTAGAGTGAGTCTGCTTATGGGGACCATGCCTATGAACATGGCTCTCTCCTTGGTCCTTAAAAAGTATGCAACTCAGTATTCTCCCTTGATTCAGATTCAAAGCTCACCACAGGCTTGCCGGCACTTCAAAGCTCACCACTGACCCAGCCTTGGTGCTAGATCTCATTGTTCTAATAATTAATGATGAACATGTACTATACATCAAGCATGGCTCCAAGTATACATGTGCTAACTCATTTAAAACTCACAGAAAACCTGTGAAGGAGAGATTATCAACCTCCATTTGATTGAGGAGTCCAGAGAGATTAAGACAGTTGCCCAAGGTCACATAGCTAGCCAAGGTCTAGAGCTGGGATATAAACCCAGGCAGCCTGACTCAAGACTGTCTAGAAGATGAGTAAGTTAATGCCAAAGTAAGGATTTTCTTCCCTATCATTTAAATATACTATCTGTAAGAATCTCAATCATTTTAAAAACATCCTTTTAGCTTGGTACAAAGGATATTATTGTAACTTTGAAAACACAGTTCCCTTTGGATAACTTATACACTTGTACATTATCCCATGATTCTCCCTTATAAGCTACAGAGAGGGCACTTACACCTCTGGATTCCTCCTTCATATGCACTGGTCCTCTGGCCAGCATGGCCACATTTGGGGTCTGTCTTATCCCTGAAAACTAGCATGCTTTCTTCAAATTTCCATGACCCTACTCCCGAAAAAGTCTTACCTCCTTTATGCTACAACTAAAAGCTTTTACATACTTCTATTATACATATTATATTATAATATAAATAATATATATTATAAAATACTATGACTATTTTTATTTGTGTCTGTTTCTCCTATGAGAATGTACACTACATAAGAGCTAGTCTTGTGCATGGGTATCTAAGTGCCAATGGTTAACAATGGTTGGAGTTAATAATAAGATATCTAGAAAAAACACATATTTTTAGATAACAACCCACTTTCATATTACCCATGAATCAAAGAAGAAATCACAAGAATTGAAGTATTTTAAAGGTATGATAATGGACACAACATATCAGAATGTGTAGAATATAGCTAAAGCTGCTTTTAATGAAATTTATACCTTTAAGTGCTTATATTAGAAAAGAAGAATGGTTTAGAGTCAATGATCTACTTTTTCTACCTTAAGAACTTAAGAAGTTTGGGGGCTTCCCTGGTGGCACAGTGGTTGAGAGTCCGCCTGCCGATGCAGGGGACACGGGTTCGAGCCCTGGTCTGGGAGGATCCCACATGCCGTGGAGCAGCTGGGCCCGTGAGCCACAATTACTGAGCCTGCGCATCTGGAGCCTGTGCTCCGCAACAAGAGAGGCTGCGATAGTGAGAGGCCCGCGCACCGCGATGAAGAGTGGCCCCCGCTTGCCGCAACTGGAGAAAGACCTCGCGCAGAAACGAAGACCCAACACAGCCATAAATAAATAATAAACAAATACTTTAAAAAAAAAAAAAAAGAACTTAAGAAGTTAGAACAAATTGAGCAAATTAAACCCAAAGTAGAAGTAGGGAAATAATAAAGATAAGATTAGAAATCAATGAAATACAAACAGAATTTAAGAAGACAAAACTTCTTCTTTGGAAAGATTAATAATATTCATAGTTAGTTAGTAGGAAAGACCTTAACTGACTAACACACAAAGAGTCTTTTCAAAACTTTTCAGATCCAGGGCTTCCCTGGTGGCGCAGTGGTTGAGAATCTGCCTGCTAATTCAGGGGACACGGGTTCGAGCCCTGGTCTGGGAAGATCCCACATGCCGCGGAGCAACTGGGCCTGTGAGCCACAACTACTGAGCCTGCGCGTCTGGAGCCTGTGCCCCGCAACGGGAGGGGCCGCGATAGTGAAAGGCCCGCGCACTGCGATGAAGAGCGGTCCCCGCACCGCGATGAAGAGTGGCCCCCGCTTGCCCCAACTAGAGAAAGCCCTCGCACGAACCGAAGACCCAACACAGCCAAAAATGAATAAATAAATAAAGTAGCTATAAAAAAAACTTTTCAGATCCAATGTGTTATGTGATTCAGAATTTTAGATCTTAGAAGGTTTTGTCCTGTAAATATTGTATATTATATAATATCTTCAATGAGGTCTGGGTAGCACCCTATAATCAAACACATTAATATTTCCTAGTGAAATGCATAGATATTCACTTTTAGAAAGATAAATATTATAAATAGCCTCATCACAATTCAGGTCAGGTTTTGTTGGCAAAAATTCCAAAACAAATTGGATTTTAGAGCTTTTTCTTTTAATTTCTGAATTGTAGCATTGCTATTGTGGATTTGTATTCAATTGATTACTCCTTTTTACAGATAGGTCTTTGATGTCCTTGAACATATGAGAGTGCCCCATTACTAAGTCTTAAGGGATGACTTTCTTAGCTAAGATCAAAGGATGAATTTTTTCCTCCTACAGTTGCCATGAGGCTAGAGGATCAGGATATTTAGTAAATCCAATGACCTTTATAGTGACCTTTGCCTACATTTGAAAAAAAGACATTAGACTTCCAGGTAACTGGGTTCTTCTTCACCACTGAGGACAGAAATTTCAGAGAAAGAATATTCTCCCCCAACATGTAATTTTATAGTAAAATAACAAAAATCATCAGATTTCCAAACACACAACAAAACAGAACAGAAAGTATCCTTGGAATTTTATACAACCAGCACTTGTATTTTCCATTTTAAAATTCCATTTTTGTCAGGCAAATTCCACGTGAAATATACTTTAAGTCAACAATGAAAAAAGTTTATAAATCATACATCTAAAAGTAATTTCATGCCTTATTTAAAATAATCTTAGCAGAAAATTTATTACCCCGATTAAACAGTATCTCTAGCTATAGGGAAATCCAATTGTACAAACCTAATATTTAATTCTCAGGAAGATCATAACAGGAAGAATAGCAACAGAACAGCGTTAATAGTAATGATTGTAGAAATTTCCTTTAAAGCCCATGCAATACTCCTACAGATGCTAATCGGAGCCATGCATGCATTAAGTCAGATACGTGTACTTACTATTACTGCTACTGCTGTCATTCCTAAGGGAACTGGCTGCAACAGGGGGTAACATAAATGGTTTTGTGACACTGACTCTGGAATCTAAATAGAAAGCAATAATGTGTCAGTGTTGCATGGTGATTTACATAAATTACAGAGTCCTCAAAAGGTGAAGTGCAATATCAGAGTACTTTCCAGGTCTGCTTCCCAAATCTAGATTATTCAGATTTGAGAAGGGGACATTAAGAAGACTGGAGGTGAAGAATAATATAATTGTACATTACTAGCAAATATCAGATAAAAATATGACTATCTCATATATTGTTTACTCATGCACAATAAGTGTTGTTTTGGCTTGAACACCAACAAATCTACAACTGTTTGTTTCTTTCATGCCACTGATATTTGCTTTTATATTAGACATACACACATCTTTCCCTAGCTACACATATATTTGAGTCAAAGGTAGATTCTTACCTATACATATAAGATTCAAACTTGCTTTTTATACTTATATTAGAAATGCTTATATGTCTTACCTTTTTCAGGACTTGATGTTGAAGACATCACACATTCACTAGTTTTAGAAGCCACCATCTTCAAGTCCTTGAAGGCATCGATGGATTTATTAAAAATTCCAAAGAATTTTTCAGGAGTAAACAGCCTAGGTTCTGGGCTCTTAGATGATTTTTTTACATTCTAGAAGAAGAAAAAAAATAGGATTATATTTTTCAAATAGTCTATAGATTTAACTGATGTCAAGGAAATAGACTATAAATGTGTCCTTGAAAGATTCAAGTGAAACGGACACTTTTAGACAACTGTTTTAACACATATAATTCAAATTGATACTGCAGGGTAAATGATCCCATCCAGTTCAGTCTGGGGCTCAACTCCGGATAAAAGGAAGAGGGTGGTGGTGAGGGTGAGAAAGGTGAATACAACATCATAACAATGAAATAATCCTAACAACAAATTACAGACACTGTTCTTTAGAGATGCTCATTAAAATTATTACTCCTCATTAAAAAAAAATACCCCTCCATAATACATGCTCCAAATAGCCAATAATTTAAAAGTCTGACGATAATAAGTACTGGCGAGGACATGGAGCAGAGAGGTCTCTTATAAATCACTGGAATGACATAAATTGGCACATTTGATATTGTCTAGTAAAGTTGGACATGTGCCCATCCTGTGACCCAGAAATTCCACTTCTAGGTAAATATTCTGAGGAAGCTCTTGCACAACTGCACCAAGAGGCATATAAGAAAGTTCTTCCCAGCAGTGTTTATAAACCCTTACACCAATAAACAGGAGAGTGGTTTAATAAACAGTGGTATATTGAATCAATGGAATGCTCTATAAACAGTAAAAAAAAAAAAAAAATTAACTACAGCTTTATGCATCAATGTGGATATATCTTATAAACATAACGCAGAGTGAAAGAAGCAAGTCTCAAAAGAATAAAAAGAGTACGATTTTCTATAAAATCCTCCAAACAAGTCAAAGCTCAATTTTAGGAATTCATAAATACATGATTATCTATAAATAAAAGCAGGTAATAATGAGTTAACACCTATGTAGCACTTACTATGTACTACTCTATGATTAGTAAATGGACATTCTCTGGTATTTGGAATGCTCTTCCAGACATTGCCATTTACTGACCACCTAACTCATCTTTCAGGCCCCAGTGCGTATGTTATTTCCTTCATGATACCTCATCTGATATACCCTACTTTTTGTGACCTCTACTTCTTATCAGTGCCATTAGAACACTATTTGTACTGATATGATTGATATAAAAAGAGATGTTAACTCTCTAAGAGATGTGTTCATCTTAAAAAATTTTTTAATTAAAAACTTATAAATTAGAAATCTCACAAATATGCCCCCATCCCTGCCATGACCAATCAGCACAGGTTTTAGAGAAGAGTAATAAAAAGCAATCCCAATGAATACAAAGTTACCTCAAATGAGTGTTCTTCCATGCACTCCACAAGGTCATCGACTATTTTCACAAGTTTGTCTATGATAGAGTAATTACTCAAGCCTTCAGAAATATTTGAAAACTTGTCCAGAAGATCAGTCAAGCTGACTGACAATTGTTCCACCATCTCGCTTATCCAACAATGACTAGGCTGTAAGAAATTGAAAGAAAAGAAGATAAAGCACCTATTTTAAGTACAGTAACCTTGGATTACCCTTCAAAGCCATCAATGTTTCAGTCATGGACTCCTGGACAAAGGATTTCCTTATATCAACACAGGTTAGTTCTTATGTTTTATTTAACTCATACCTAACATCTGTTTCAAAATTTACAAATGCATAAAGATCACAGGAAACTGTTGATGGTAAAGATTTTGCTCTTCCATGGAAGTAAAATTAAGACAAGAAGAGCCAAGACAGAGCCTTTGACAAGGTTCAGATACTAATGGAATTTAATTCTATTGTAAGATATTTATTTCCTACTTACTGTATTCTAAAAAGAACTTCAGGCCCAGAGGAAACTACAAAAAAATTATTGTGGGAGAGAGTCCTAGTCTTCAAGGAACTTCCAGTCTTTTGGTGAATTGGAAAATGAATCAGTGGATTAATAATAACTTATTTTTCTAAAGACCTTGATAGATTTCAAGGCTTCTTCATAGATGAATTCCCATGCGTGTTTAAAAAATAAAAAGTAGCCCTGGCAGAATGTGGTCTGAGAGAGAAGCACGTTTGCCTTAGTGGCAGGACCACCTACATAATTTGTGGGCCAATGGCAAAATGGAAATGTATGTATTGTTCAAAAACATGTTCAAAAAAATGATTAAGAGTTTCAAGATGACGACAGCAGAGCATGAAACCAAGCGTGGAGCCCCCTGCCCACGAAGCCAGCCCTGCCCACTGGTTAGAAGCTCAAGCCTTGGAGTCAGGCATAACTGGGTTCAGTTCTGGCTGAGAGACTCCAGACAAGCTACATAAATTCTCTGAACCTCACTTTGCCTCTCTATAGAATGGGAATAATGGAAACAAGGTAGTTTTGAGGAGATGAGGTACATAATTTGAATGTAAGTTTCATGAAGGCAGTATTTTTATAAAACCTTGTTCTCTACAGTGTCTCCTGGGGCCTAGAACAGTGTCTGTCATATGGGAGTTGCTCAGAAACTACTCGCTGAACTGATGTAGGTGTGATTAAAAAATGAATGAGAGGGGCTTACCTGATGGCGCAGTGGTTAAGAATCCGCCTGCCAATGCAGGGGACACGGACCTGGTGGTGCAGTGGTTAAGAATTCGCCTGCCAATGCAGGGGACACGGGTTTGAGCCCTGGTCCGGGAAGATCCCACCGGCCGCGGAACAACTAAGCCCATGAGCCACAACTACTGAGCCTGTGCTCTAGAGCCCGTGAGCCACAACTACTGAAGCCCACGTGCCTAGAGCCTGTGCTCTGCAAGAAGAGAAGCCACCGCAATGAGAAGCCCACACAATGAAGAGTGGCCGCCGCTCACGGCAACTAGAGAAAGCCTGTGCACAGCAACGAAGACCCAAAGCAGCCAAAAATAAAAAATAAAATAGTCCATCACAGGGGTCCATGTTTTTCTGGAAAGGGCTATATGGTAAATATTTTAGGCTTTCTATGCCAAGAGGCAAAAATCAAGGATATTGTGTAGGTCCATTTATACAAGAGAAAATAAATTTCCACAGATTTTTTTATTACAAAGTTTAACAGGTAATGATTATACTTGAATATAATTTCTTTTGCGTAATAATTGAATTTAGGGCTTCCCTGGTGGCGCGGTGGTTCAGAATCCGCCTGCCAATGCAGGGGACATGGGTTCGAGCCCTGGTCCGGGCAGATCCCACATGCCGCGGAGCAACTAAGCCCGTGCACCACAACTACTGAGCCTGAGCTCTAGAGCCTGCGATCCACAACTACTGAAGCCTGCGTGCCTAGAGCCCGTGCTCTGCAACAAGAGAAGCCACCGCAATGAGAAGCCTGCGCACTGCAACAAAGAGTAGACCCTGCTCTCAGCAACTAGAGAAAACCCTTTCTGCATGCAGCAGCAAAGACCCAGTGCAGCCAAAAATTAAATAAATTTAAAAAAAATTGAATTTAATTTCTTTTGTAATACAGGTCTACCAGTAAGAAGAATGGAATGCTTTATTTTGGGTCAACATTTTGCTTGGGGTTAAAAGCCTTCTCTATCATCAAAGAGACTGTAAATGTTTATCTGTAAAAAACAAACTCAGGGGGCTTCCCTGGTGGCGCAGTGGTTGAGAAGCTGCCTGCCAATGCAGGGGACACGGGTTCGAGCCCTGGTCTGGGAAGATCCCACATGCCGCGGAGCAACTGGGCCCGTGAGCCACAACTACTGAGCCTGAGCGTCTGGAGCCTCTGCTCCGCAACAAGAGAGGCCGCGATAGTGACAGGCCCGCGCACCGCGATGAAGAGTGGCCCCCACTCGCCACAACTGGAGAAAGCCCTCACACAGAAACGAAGACCCAACACAGCCAAAAATAAACATAATAAATAAATAATAAATAAAAATTAAAAAAAAAAAAAAAAAAAAACAAACTCAGCTGCCTGTCCATATAAAAGCAGGCAGCAGACTGGATCTGGCCTATAGGGTATAGTTTGCCAACCCCTGCTATAAATGGCTGTGGATCAGTAAAAGTTTAGATTATTAGGAAAAACTTCTTAGTATGTTAGAATGGATTATAATTTTTTAAAATTAATGTGACATCACTTAAAATATAATAATTGGTCATAAATTCACATACTTGGTATATTGTAACGTTATCTTCTCTCTCATAAAGATCTTTTAAGTAAAGGTCCTGATTTATTTTTTTAACTCTGTTAAAATGTTATAGTGAGAAAAATAAGATAATTATTGGCAAAGATAAAATGGTCTTGGCTTATTAAGATCCTAAATAATTTAAAATGACTCCTATTGTAATGAAAATGTTGTAATCAGAGAGAGTAACTGATGCCATGTAAAACGAATAAAACCACTAAACTTTATTTCTTTACCTACCAGCAGAATATCTCTGTGGGGGAAGGTCAAGTAATTTATGTATTCTAAATTATACAAGGGGGCCATTTTATATTTATTTAACAGAACAGTTTTAATTAATATGATTCAGCTGAAAGGGAAACTGTCTTATCTACAGATAGGTAAGCTGCAATTTCTGGAAGCATTAAATGCCATTCAAAACTTTTAGGGAGTGTTGGCTCTGGCTTCAGATAAGTAGAATAAACAAACCCCTAAATGGGAATTAGTTCAATTAGGCCATTTCATTTGACTCATCAACCAAGTTCTCAAAGACTGTGTTTCCAAAACATGTTGAGAATGAACTCTTTGTTTTGTAAAATTAACGCTTATCTCAAGCATATGCAAGTTCATATTTGCATCGTTAACAAGTCTCTTTACAAGCTGTCAGTCTCTCTCTTGGGGCTGACTGCTCTCCAAGTTTCCCTCTGTTTAGACAGTGATAATTCCTTTTAGATAGTCAGCCCTATCAGCAAGGCACAGATTTCCTAGGATATAGGAAACAGCACATTCTGTAAATACTGCCTTAATAGTACTTATTCGGTAGAACAGCCTTCACCAATTCGTTCATTCCGTTGAAATTGTGCAAATTTTTCCACAGCAAGCAGATCTCATGTATTAATCTTTTCAAACTCTGTCCTTGCTCCACTTTGTGAATAAGCTTGCCTGTCCTTCTCTCAGATCCTCTGACGTGTAGGAACCAAAATCAAATTCCCTTGTTCTGAACTAAGGTACTCCTTTTGTTTCTGTGGTCTTTGCCTTAAATGAACAGGTTGGTTTTGTTGTTGTTGTTGTTTCTTTTTGGTTTTGTTTGTTTTTTGTTGCTTATTTTGTGGTTAAAGCAGAAAAGAGTTTGTTTATGTTTCTTATTTTTAACTGGGAACTCTGGGGTGCTTACTGCCACTTCTGTTTGTCTCTATTTTCAAATGAACTCTATGTTTACATTCCATATTCAAGTTCTTATTTAACTGTGACTACTTGCCCCATGGCCACCCACCCTTGTTTTCACATACCTAATCAACAGTCCAAGCAATCAACTTTTCCCAGTAACATTTTCAACCCTAAACCTCTAATTTCTTAGTTAAATCCTGGAAATCCCACAGTCTAATCCTAGCCCAATATCTGCCCTTTTAGAGTTATGAAAAATTCGTTGATATTTGACATAAACTTCTGGACTACACTGCTGAGAAATATATTTCTAAACGTCTTTAACTGTATTTCATTCATTATTCATTCTTGGAAAAGACTAATCAATTCAAAGTTCTTTCTTTTCACTAAATTTGTTTAAACAGTTATAATTTAGCTTTTAAAGATTATTGGATTTATTAAAGATAAAACTGAGGTAAACAATATTAAATATTAGCCAGTTTTAACTTGTCTGCCTGCAAGAAAGGAAACCAGTTTTGACAAGAATATCAGGCAGTTTCGCATTTTCTTTTTAATTAAATATAGTCAATGATTTGCAGAGAGAACAAAACTCAGTGAACTAAATATTTCATTTGTGAGATGATAGGAAGTCACTCTGTTTTTCACCTCTTCCAAGATTATGATTAGGAAATAGATAATTAAAAGTTTGAGGGTCACAAATTTAATTTTTTCCTTCACCTTAATAACAGGCATTATTGTCGCTCTTTATCTTTCAGAGACCATTTTAAACAAATAGTTTTATATAAATATTAACTCACAACATATATCAGAAGAATATAAGATATACATAATGTTCTTTATTTCACTAGAAGAATGTGAAGCATTAATAAAGTTGATAAAGTCACACAGGATGTCAAAGAGGTGATGTAAGGAGTACCTTTCAAATTCCTGAACTACACATAATTTAATGTTTTATTCACCTATATACATACAAAAAGAAATATAGTTTTTGTTTTGAAAAACTCCAAACTCCTTAACTCCATACTCTTAATTTCTTACCTTCTTTCTTGGTAGCCTCTGTCTTACATTTTCTGGGTCAATTATAGCAGCTCTATTTAGGACTACTAGAGCAACACATGCTTTCTATTCATCTTTGTATGTGTGTGTATATATAAATTATATATATATACACACATATATAACATGTATCATTCTAGAATGCTAACTGAATCAATGATATTGACTCAATGTCCTTGACCTGCTAGCATGCCACCACAGAAGATTTGGGTAAAAACTGTGAACTTCCTAAGGGATTTTAAAATACAATAAGCACCAAATTAATGATTTAACTAAACAATTAAAGATATAAAAACTACTACAATTGAAAGCATTCTAAACATAACCAGGAATATGACCGCTTCCAAAAACCAACAATGAAAATTTAAAATAGATGATATATGAATTTCATAAGATGTATGACATAATACCTCTGTGGACCCAGAACTGGTAAATTTGAGTCGCTGGCTGAAATAAAAACGTCCTGGGGACTTGCTAAATCTGGCCTGCTTTCTCCTCTCCATCCCCTGCTTCATTTAAGAAACTGTTCTGGTTTAATAGTTGAAAACATTTGACACACTCTTCCACATCAGTCTTAGATGAAGAGAGAGTCTCTAAGAGCAGTCACCATAAGCCTTTTGGAAATAGAATCTGAAAGTGGACAAAACATACCCTAACATTTCTTCATGGATGCACTTGGCACTATTTTTCCATTTGGTAACTGTCTTAGATACGTGTCTGCTTCCTTAGTGGGCCTCAAGTAGTTGTCTGCACTGTGAGGGATTTCTCCACAAAGGAGCTGGGGTAAAATATCCATTAGAGACTCCGAGGGAGGAAAGGCCTGGCTCATAAACTATGCGGCTTCTGAGGAATATTCACAGTGAGTCTTCACCCCATCTTCTAATCCAACCAATCTAATTACCAGCATTACCACCCAGTTTGATTGCTTTTGTTTTGTTTTCTTTAATGAGTGTCAACCCTCAATTTTGCCAGAATTAGAGGTATGGATGCCCAGGGCACAGAAGCATTCCTTTCTTTCCTCTTGTGCTTCTAGCATTTACCTCCTGGCTGGGCAGACAAAAGAATCTAGAGCCATGCCACTGGAATCACAACGGTTTAGATCTGGAAGAAATGCTGAAGACCATCTGGTCCAGTCCCACCAATTTCATAAATGAGAAAACCAAGGCCTAAAGCAGTGAAGTGGCTTGCCAAGATTACACAACAAACTTAGAACAAATATTAGAAACCAAGACTCCCAAGCACTCGTCTAGTTCTTTTATCAGTGAATACAGTCAAAGCACATACAGCTGCAGTATTTTCTGCTGGGTTCTCCATGACTCATGTGGTCTAACATCTGGACGAGGCACACTGGTCCTTAACCTCAATTAAGAGATTTCTTAGGAATTGGAAATGGCTCTGTCTCATTTCAATGAATCCAGAGTTATACTACGGAAAGCAAATTTCTCCCAGCAATCGTTGCAACCAAAGAGCAAATGCTAATCGCCTTTCGCGAACTCTCTCTGCTTTTTACTCTTAGGGCTAGAAAGCTGACACTCTCTGCCACTCTCAAACATTCCATGGGCAGGCAGATTTAAAACATTCCTACAATAACACTTTGTAAAATATTGTGTGCTCACATTACTACTGTAGAGTCTCCAAAATCTTAACTCCCTTTTAGAGGAGCTGGGTTTTGTCGTTATTTATTTTAGTCTTCTGTCTAAACAATTAATTTGGGTTTTCAGTGTTCACTGTAGACATCTAACTTTGCATTTTCTTGTTTGAATTAAAGTGATGTAGAAACCTCAATCTGATTAAGATGGTAATCAGTCAAAACACTATAAATACGTGATTTTCCCGGCGCAGGCCTATAAATGGCCTCTGAACCAGACGCAAAATAGCACCACGAGGAAAGATCAGCATGGGGAGGTGAGGGCAGCAATGATGAACTAGAGGCTGTGTCTAATTCTAACTCCGTTAACACACTTTGTGATTTTAGGCAAGTCACTTATTCAGAGCTTCAGTTTCTCTATAAAATACAGGGGTCTAATCTGTGCTGGCTGACAGGGGGCCCGTTAGCCACCTCCAGCTACTTATCACTCAAAATGTGGCCAGTGTGACTGAGGAACTAAAATATTAGTTTTGCTTAACTAATTCAATCTGTTGAAAGTTAAAAAATCAATACTTGATTTGGTGACTGGAAAACTTTTAAGTATGTTTGGAAAAGCTTAGGTATGGGAATATACATTTTCAACTATAAATTTTATAAAAAGCTAAATGAGTAAATATTTCTGATGAACATTTAATGTCTAACTGGAGTGTACTGTAGGTATGAAATACACAGTGGATTCTGAATAAATATAAAAAAATGAAAACTATCCCACTGATAATTTTATATTGATTGTAAGGTACAATGATAACATTTTGAATATATTGGACTAAATAAAATTTAATATACTTAATTTTTCCTGTTCCTTTTTATTTTTTAAAATGTAGCTACCGGACAATTTAACATTACATATGCGGCTTCTATCAGATAGTAATGGTCTAGATGTTCTGAAAGTATCTTAATATAATCACTTATGTATTAAGATGGGCCCTGTAGTTTGAGAATACAAAAGAGCCACTTAAAAATCGTATTTAATGTTATATTTTATTCATTTACCTAACATTTTACACTTACTCCTTTGAAATAAATACTCTATTATATGAGAGATAGAAGTAGTTAAGTACAGTGTCTACTTGACTGACGTCTATTTCTATAGGGAGCACATCAAATCATAGGGGTGGATTCTGAGGGGTGGATCCACACTTACAAATAGTGAACTTGCCCTGCGGCCACAGCTGATTGAACAATAGTGCCCTCCTGAGCCAGATGGGTCAATCAGAAAGTCCCTCCCCAAAACTGGTAGTAATGATAGGAACTGAGAACGAGTCTCTGAGCAGGGTCAAAACTAATATGTAAATGTGGGAGCTCTGGGGCAGCGATATGCCCCCCAGGTGACTGGAACAGAGAAAAATTCTGCACAGCCAAAACAGAATGAGGCAGAGATGCAGAGATGGGGAAAGGAAAACCTGGTAGCTTTGCAGTCCTGGCTCCAGACACTCCATGAGGCAGAGATGCAGAGAAGGGGAAAGGAAAACCTGGTAGCTTTCCAATCCTGGCTCCAGGCCCTTCATGAGGCCTGGCTGCATCCCTATCCTTGACTGGAATGCTATTCTCCAGTCTCCTTATAATAATGGGATTTTTTGTTTTGTTTTGTTTTGTTGGTAAAGCTTGAGTTCATTACTGTGAGTGAGAACCAAAGGAATATAAACAAATAAGATGGGCTCCTCGAGATTTGGAAATCACGCATTTTTTGCCAACAGTTAAATGTTTACTGGTAAGTAGTTTTTGAGTAGCTACTACCTGCTTAAATGGTAAGGAAATACAAAGGAGTAAAAGATTGGATCCCTAATCTTTAGATAAAATACAGCAAAAAGAGAAAATATAACAACAAAATAATTGTGATGACATAGGACAATCACTGTACGTATACTATATCTTGGGTTTTTCATATCTTAATTATTTCTCACAACAGTACTTTGAGACAAGTCCATAACGCATACAATTTTAAACAGCTATGTAAGCAATATATGATCAAGTACCCCAAATGATTAGTTTCTGGACAAATTCTATAGAAATTCAGAGATAATAAACTAAAAGGTAAGATCTACAGAGCAGATACCACATCAGTGTTGCTGACTACTTGTCCCCCACCAGCACGAAGCAGATGCACAAAATAGGGGTGATGTCAATTTTTACTGGCCAAATGATACAGGGAAGAGAGCATGGTCTGGAACAGTAGGAAATGGTCTTATGAGAAAGAGGGATCTTAAGTTGACCTTGGAGGCGGATGACCACTAAGATGCTTTTAGCCCCAGGGTATTGTGTAATTCTGTGGGTAGAATTTGGATGAGAGGATGGGAGAAAAGAACATTCCTAGCAAAGGGAAGTAGTACTAGGCAGCCTTGGAATTGAGACTAAGCAAGGTGATTCTAGGAGGCAGGGATGCATCTGGCTGGAGGGGCGAGTTTGGGTTGGGGAAGTATGGGTATTAAGATGAGGTGGTTGAGGTGGGGCAAGATTAGGGAAGGTCAAGAACATCAGATTCAGGAATTTGGCTTTCAGCCTTCAATCACCGAGAACAATAAGAAGGTTCTTGATTAAGGAAATGACTCAATAAAAGTAGCCTAACAGAAGGCTCACGGAAACCAAGATTCCTCAAAATTGCATGATACAGCTCTTAGACCTAAGAGTTTTTACACAATGCACACATATCTAAAAGAAGCTAACAGTATGACATTGAGGTGCAGATAATGTGTGATGAGTTACAGTCATTTGCCTCATCATCAAAATCTTGTAGATTCTATTCAATTGGTGCCTCAGGGAAATTACAAGTGATTACATGTTAGGGCACTTTCCTCCTTCCTTCCTTCTTCATTTTCTTTCAGCAGATAATTTATTAAATGCCTATCATATGTTGGACACTGAGGATAGAAGAGCAAAATTATACAATTCCTGCCCTCAGGAAGTTTACAGGTAAATGGAAGATTATCAACTAAATAATTCCACAAATAAACGAAAGCATTACTACTCTGAGGAGTGCTATGAAAAGAGTTTCTAATAGGAAGATATGGCTTCCTCAAGGAGAGAGAAGGCTTCCTTAAAGAAGTGAAATTGAAAATGAAGGAGTCAGACAAATAACAAATGCTGGAGAGGGTGTGGAGAAAAGGGAACCCTCTTACACTCTTGGTGGGAGTGTAAGTTGGTGCAGCCTCTATGGAGAACAGCATGGAGCTTCCTCAGGAAACTAAAAATAGAGCTACCATAGGATCCAGTAATCCCACTCCTGGGCATATACCCGGACAAAACTACAATTAAAAAAGATACATGCACCCCTATGTTCAGAGCAGCACTATTCACAATAGCCAAGACATGGAAACAACCTAAATGTCCATCGACAGATGAATGGATAAAGAAGAAGTGGTACATATATACAATGGAATATTACTCAGCCAGAAAAAGGAATGAAATAATGCCATTTGCAGCAACATGGATACAGCTAGAGATTATCATACTAAGTGATGTAAGTCAGAAAGAGAAAGACAAATACCATATGATATCCTTACATGTGGAATCTAAAATATGGCACAAATGAACCTATCTACAAAACAGAAACAGACTCACAGACATAGAGATCAGACTTGTGGTTGCCAAGGGGGAGGGGGGGAGGGAATTTGGGGTTGGTAGATGCAAACTATTACATTTAGAATGGATAAACAATAATGTCCTACTGTATAGTACAGGGAACTATATCCAATCTCTTGGGATAAACCATAATGGAAAAGAATATGAAAAAAAGGACGGTCTATATGTGTATAACTGAGTCACTTTGCTGTACAGCAGAGATTGGCACAGCATTGTAAATCAACTATACTTCAATTAAAAAAGAAAAAAAAAAAAAGAAAACCATAGAAGGAAAAAAGAAAAAGAAAATGAAAGATTCAGGAGTTACCTAAACAAAAGGATTGACCAGCACTCTAGGTACAGAGAAAGGCATGCAGGAAAGGAACAGTGGCAGCAAGGAACACGTGAGGTTGAGGGACTGAACAAGAATTTGGAAAGGTGCCAGATCACGAGAGCCTTGGAGGCCTTGTTTAAGGAGCTCCTTTTCCTAAGAACAACCATTCAAAGCATATGAAGAGGAGGGGTAAAATGATCAGGTGTATTTGTTTTGTTTTGTTTTTTTAAAGAAGAACGATCCTGTCTTCTAAAGAAGAGTTGAAACCTCACATAATAAATCCTGGAATGGCGAGGGAGATGAGAAGAGCCCAGAGGGAGCAGACCAGGCAAAAGAAGGTGGGGAGAATTGAGACAGTGAAATCCGTGCAGACGGGAGGAAGGGTGCTACAGAGGGAAGATGGCTGGGAGGCATATTGTTAGGAGAACATTATGTGTGGCCAATGGCTTATTTGTTTAACCTTGTCTTTAAAAGAATAATGATTAAAAACTGACATGACAGTAAAGACTGTTTCAGGTAAAAATTATCAATAGATGCTAAATCCACGAGAGAAATTTTGATGAAGAACTGTACATGGTCTTCAAGTATCTCCCCAAAGATTGCTTCTTAGTTGTTAACGAGTAAATACACAGAAAAGGTGGAACACCTGAACCAGGAGATCAAAACATGCAGCACTATGGAGAGAAGATGGACATTGTGTGCCTTTGGATGTGATAACCTGAGGACATGTCATCACTTAATGTAGCATCACGGCTTGGAATGCTTATTCTGAATATAATCATTAAAAAACATCAATTGTTTCAAAGAGAAATATTTTATCGAAAGGGGAGGGCTGTATAACTCAAAAATTTCATTGTCATAAAGACAAAGAAAGGCTGGGTAGTCTTAAAGTAAGACCAAAGAGACACGATGCATTAGTTTCCATGAACTTAGTGGGCTTAAAACAGCACAAATCATTATTTTATAGTTCTTGAGGTCAAAGTGCAAAATAGGTCTTCCTAGGCTCAAATCAAGGTGATCACAGGGGCTGTGTTTCTTTTAGTGGCTCTACAGAAGAATCCCTTTCCTCGCCTTTTCTAGCTTTTAGAGATCTCCTGCATTCCTTGGCTTGTGGCCCCTTCATCTTCAAATCCAGTAGTGTAACATCTTCTCTCTGGTCCCTAACTCCTGCCTCCCTCTCATAAGGATTCATGTGATCAGACTGGGCCCACCTGGATACTCCAGAATACTCTCCCCATCCCCAAATCCTTAATTACATCTGCAAAGACCCTTTTGCCATGGAAGGTAATATAGTCACAGCATGAGACATCTTTGGGGGACCATTATTCTGCCGATCATGGATGATATAAAAATGCAAATCATGATCCTAGATTAGATCTTGTACTAGAGGGAAAAAATGCAAAAAAAAAAATTGATAAAATTGAAATACAGCCAATAGATTGAAGTATTTTAGTTACTGCTAAATTTATTGAAGCGGACAACCATACTGTGGTTATGTAAGATAAAATCCTTAGGAAACACACACTGAAGTATTTTAGGGGTTAAACAGCCATTTTGTATACAACTTACTCAACGGGTTTAGAAAAATAACACATGTGCAACACAGAAAGTAAGCATTTAGTAAAGCAAATGAGGCAAAATGTTAAAAATAGATGAATCTGTATTAAAAGGTATATGGGTGTTCTTTAAATATTCTTACAACTTTTCTGGAAATTTGAAAGTATTTTCAAATAAAAAGTTAGAAGAAAACTGATAAATATGTAATTTAACTACAAATGGATGAATTTTTTTACTCAAATACCACAAGCAACTCATAGTTTATATCATTTTAGAGAGGTCAGAATGACAGCAGATGTGTGGCCCAAATTCAGCAACTCAGTTTTTGTTCTTTCTATAACAACATTACTAGTAAGTGGAAAGGGTCAGAAACGTTTAGGATTTTTTAGTTTAGGAACTTAAAGGAAATCCTAACAGTCTGACAGTATTATAGTTTCAAAGAGTTTAAAATAAAATTGGTAATTATTGTTAGATTTAAATACCAACCAGTGGATCACACCCTGCTATTTGTGAGAGACAATGTGCTGGGTAATTTTCTTAAGAGACCCTTAGAAAAGTAACCTCCCCTTTTCAGGAGTATTTAGCTTATTTTTAAAACAAAAGCAAAAAATAAAGTGTATTCTATCCTATTGCTTTCTTCTGCCTAGTGCCTCTGGCAGAATTTTACTGCTTTGGCCCCAGAGAATCTTTCTGGTACCCATACTGGTTCCCACTCTACCCTCTGTTGTATAAAGACAAAAGATACAGCAGCTGGGGATCTGACCACTGACAAATAATCAGGGGACTCTCCACTGGGAAACTCCTCTGGTCTTGGCAGAAACTAACATTTTAAAATGAAGGTAAAACAAAGCGTAAGACCCCCTATTTCTACCCAAAGGCCTATGCACGGGCTTGTTTTTCTTGCTAACTGCGGTAGCCAAGAACAGAGTTTCTCCAGTTGTGCCAGGACAGTGTGCCAAGACCAAATAATAGCGGACTTTTCTCAATTACAGAAACAAGAAAAAAAAATAGGTGGAATGAATCAGCTTTATTTTTACAAGTTTAGCTCTTGTTATCACTAGCCGATACTGAAATCTATGATTTAGCACAATCTATGATTATACTAGCACAATCTATAATTTATACCAGCACAAAATAATCTATTTCGCTATTTTCAGTTTAACATATTGTTTATCAAAGAGTTGCATGATTTCTCTGAGAGAGTTTGGCAATCCCAGGCCTAAGTGCTTCTATAGTCAGGAGCAGGGTGCATCTTTATTACTTAGATGCCTCACTTAGAACACTTTCCCTTGCTATTATAATTATTTAGATACCCACATTAAGGGTTAAGAGTCAGATGACCTAGGGTTTCTTTTTAAGGCTCTATCACTTTCTAGTTGTTTAACTTTGGGCAAAATGCTTCTGGGTTGTAAAGCTCAGGGTGTCATTTGTAAAATAGGAATCACAGTAGCTATCCTGCTTTCCTCACAGGGTTTTTCTGATCATCCAAGGAGATTAAAAACATGAAATCATTTTGAGAATAGAAAAGCATTATGAAAAGGCCAGCTACTCCCCCCGCCCATTATTATTAAAGTTTTTGAACATAAGGCTAATTGATGTATATTTGTTTCTTAAAGTGTCTCATAAAGTGCTAGCTCCATAGTGTTTCCTAAACGGACACTGGCTGAGTGAGTAAGCAAATGATTAAGTTTCAGGCTGCTATAATGTTACATTATTATTTCCAGAGAACTCTCCTAATTCAATAGGACAGACATTGACCTAGACTTGCTAGGTCAACAAAGAGGATAACTTGTTCAACAAGAAGGTACATGTTCTAAGGAATTCTAAGGAACGTAGTAGATAGTAAATATTTTAGCATAAACTAGTGAAAAGAAATATGCCTTTCAAGAGAATGGTCTTGAAATGACAACCTTATAGTCTTTGAAAGACGTTTTAAACACAGCACTGAGTGACGTGCTTAACATACTTGGACTGGTAATAATTTTGATGGACTCGTCCACAGAAAGGACTCAAAGTTTAAGACAACTTGCACAAAGTCGATGTGTAATAAGTATTTTTGGTAAGTTATGGAAGGATGTCAAGTTGCAGAGCAGAGAGTAACCCAAATGATTTTAAATTAACTCAAAGGAACAATACAGTAGTTAAAATGAATCAACATGGAACATGTTATACGTCAAAGGCATGTTGCAAAATATAAGCAAGTTGCAAAGTGACACATGCAGTATAATGGCATTAACATAAAATATGCAAAAAATTTGGTATCTTATGAATGGATGTACAGTTTGCAATCAAAGTATTAGAGCAGGGCTACTGGGGGCTGTTGCACTCAACACAGCTCCAAGGGGATGGTATCTTCAGGTCAAGCCTTGAAAACATGCATTGGAATGAAAAATTCCAGCTCAGAATACTTATTCCTAAGAGACAAAGTGAGCACTAATGGGTATAGGAAAGGGGCATATATGGGGCTTTAGTTATATTTATCATGATTCACTATTAAAAAATACATTTGAAGCAAATACTGTACAATGGTACCATTTGACAAGCTATGTGATGAGTACACAGGCATTACATTATTCCCTATGCTCAAAATATTTCTTCATGTATGAATACTGACACTATGTAATGAGAAAAACAAAATTGCTTAGTTACAGTAATAAAGGAGTACCTATAATCATAGCCACATATTTTTATTGTAAGGTTTTAAGAATCAATCACATTGCAAATAAATTCAGAGATAAAACATTTTGGGTTCTCAAATTAACTCAAATTAAATAGGAGACTTATATAGGACCTTTTCAGGTATGAAAAGAATTTACATAATTTTACACTCAAGCCTTTTTTGGGGGAAGACTGAAGGAAAAAGAGAAATCAGTGGCTAGCTCTAAGGAAGGTGATCTTATTTACTTTGGGAGTACAGGTGTAAGACACATGTGCTGAAATGCCCACCCAAAACTAAAGTTTAGCAGTTGCCTGAGGAAAAAAAAATATGTAAGTCAAATTCCAAAAATACCTTCTTCAAATTCTGACAATTAGCAAACTCCTAAATGGCAGATAATTTCCTATCTCAATATGAATGATCCCATCTCTTTTGTCAGCTACCAAAATGAAACCCAGAAATGTACAGTTTACATACCAAAACGTCCATCCCGGGGACATATTTGAGGGTTATCTTATAGTCTTTTGGAAGATTTGCCACCTACAGAGACCAAAAAAAAAAAACAAAAAAAAAGGAAAAAAATATCTGTAAGAAAATCCATACATATCAGTCATATTGTTTTTAGTGGTTTGGAGAAAAACACCTACAAACCTATTATACTTTTAGTTACTACTGAATTTCAATATTTACATACATAGCGATTTTTCATTCTTGATTTCCCTTTGCAATCAAAGGCACTCTCCAGAAATAAAGTGATAATACAAATCTTTTTTACTCCAAATTCTGTTCTGGGTGGCTAAGTATAATCTACTGAGTTTTGGAAACATGATTTGAATTTCAATTTCCATCTGTGGTCTTGGAATTTCCCTCTAGGATTATATTTCTATTTGTTCCTCCAAAGGATGCGTAACACAGTATATTTTTCTTGTAAGTGGTTTACCAAGTGATATGTCAACATCACCAGGGAATCTGTAGAAACACAGTCGCGGGCCACACCAGACCTACTGAATCTTATGTAACAAGTCCTCCAGGTGACTCTGATGTACGCTCAAGTTGGAGAACTACTGTTCTACGTTGATCCTAGAAAAAAATGTCTGTGAAATTTCAAAAGATCAATGATACTTATGAGTGGCAAATGCTTTATCACTTAATTAATTTAGAAAGATTCAGTTGTGTGATATAACTTAATCCACTTAGCTGGTGCTGAACGTTTGAGATGCCTCAAGTGTTTACCTAGCTTCTTTTAAAGGCTTTCAAAGACTATCTAACCCATTTCCACCAGTCACTGTGGCATAAGTGGAACAAGCACCTGATTTAGAATCAGGGAATTTGGAAGAAATCTAAACTGTACTTTGGTTTCTCTCATCTGTAAAGTGGAGATAAAAGTACCCATGTCTGAGAGTCAATTTATGAGCTGAGATGAATGAATGTGCCAATCAATCCATATTCTTCACTGAGAGCTATACTGGCAACTGACTTCCAAGGCACACATCCTGGTAACTTAAAGAGTTCTAGGTTCACTTGTCTCCTTTTCTACATATAGTACCACCTCTTACATCTCACCCTTCTAGCACGGATAAAATTTCCATCTGTATCATATGGCCCGTTTATAATATGTATAAACTGACTTAGCCCATTGAGTCTTAAAACAATATACAATGTAAAAAAAGTGGTTTTGCTTTATTATATCTCAATGGGTCTATCTTGCCTTGGTGGACTCATTTTCCCCTTTACCCTGTCTCTAAAATCATTACTATTCCCCATAGTAAGCTGGGATCTTGTGCATGTTTGCGAGACTAGGTCATCTCTGACAAGTCTCCCAGAACACAATCCATATGGTTTCTTCTTGGCTTTGCCAATAGCTTCTGGAATCTGAGAACAGTTTGGTGAGAAAAGAATCTAGTTAAAGGCATAAGCAGTCAGAGGGGAGCCAAGGAAGTAGCTGATCCCACTGTGCATGCTACAATTCTACTTCCAATGGTACCATCTCCCACGCATCTCAGCCTCCAGCCTAACACTTACCAAACATTTATGATGTGCTGGCACTGTGCTTATCAAGGGCTTATGTTGCATGATCACATCCAAGCCTCAGAATCCCTTTCACATAGTATCTCTATTTAATGAATGAAGAACTTAAGGCTCAAAGAGGTCAAGAAACTTGACTAAGGTCACACGATTACTACGTGTTAAGTCTGTACTAGAACTCAGGTCTCTGACAGCAGAGCCTCCCTTGCCTCTTAGCTCAACTACATAATTTCATCTATCTACCCTCTGCACACTTGTCCTAGGTATTTTCCACTTGTGAGGCTCACCATCAACCCTCCTCATGCCACCCCCAATAAAACAGTAAAGTCCTTGCTGCTTACTGAAAACACATCTGGGCTGCCACAGAAGGTGGCATTTTTTTTATCTTTAATTTCGGGGTGACTCTCTTACTCTTTACATTTAACTTTCTTCCTCTTGGTCAAACTTCCCACCATGCTTCCCTAATTTCTTTTGTCTTGTGGATCTTCATCCCCATTTTTGAAAAGCAAAAGGACCTTGTTATTTTATGTAAGCCCCAGTGGAAGACACAGCTGACCTAAAAGCTGGAATCAGAATGAGCAGCAACATTCTGTTTTGTTATGAACCAACCATGTAAATGAAAGTCATTCCAGATGGAGAAACATGGCAAGAAGTGGCAGGTGTTCTGAACACAAGCTGCTTGACAATCTAGCCGTCCTTAAGCACAATTAACATTATCAGAAAATAAATATAGAATTGACCGAAATGGTATTCAGATAACTTAGGATCTGAGTATGTACCGAAAGGGCAGAAAAAATGTAAGCGATATGCTGGCCAATTCTGTTTTATTAGTAATCTATACATAAAAATTGGTGCAAAGAAATCAAAGAAACCTTACAAGAAGTTCTCTGACGAACACACTGAAATCTCCACACCTTCCCACTTGGGGAGTATATAATAATAATTTCTGCATTAAACTGATTTACTGATATTTAATTTCTGATGGAACTGAAAAGTAATACTATTTTTGAAAAATGCTTTACAATTTAAACAAGTTTTCATACACAGTCTCTATCACAACCCCAGAGATATGTGTTATTAAGCCTATTTCACAGAAGAAAACACAGAGGCTCAGAGAGGTTAACTGGCATCCCAAGGTCACAGTCATCAGGAGTACCTATTGGAGGTAAGGACACAAATCTTGGCTCTGTGTGCTGGTCTCAGCACAGTTATCTACAGATCACTCTCTGCATTATTACTTTCTTGGCTTGCATTGGTTTGTTTCCAATTACATTTGGAAGAGAAATTAGGAAGTCAAGTTATATATTTTTATGGCTGCTTCATGAATTATTATATTACTTTCCAAGCATTTATAGTACGTTAAATAGCATTCAGAAAGCACAGATAACCTTGTGATAAATTCGGTTTCTCTTATGTATATTGAACACTGTGGAAATTTGATAAGAGTAGAGGGAGTCTTTGACCTAGAACTAGGAAGATAAGCTGCTCCTTCGAGGCACTTAGTTTGATGTAGGACTCATAGCACAGGTCCTGGGGACACACTGCTCAGGTTGGATCCATGTCCTGCCACGTGCTAACTCAGAGATCTTGGGCAAACTACTTAATCTTCTTTAGCCTCAATTTCCACGCGTGTAAAATGGGAATCATAGAATCGAGCTACTGGATTTATTAAGACTAAAAAAGGATTACATAACTTGTTTAAAATACTTAGTGCTTGAGGGTGGTGTGTGAACGAGTGTTTATTATTAATTGCAAGGGAATGGGACATTCTAGGTATAGGGTTATATGCAAAGACAAGGACATGGGAGACCAGGGACAGATCATTCAAGCTCTAGCAGGTAGGAGATAAGAAATAGCCCGGGAGGGGCTTCCCTCGTGGCACAGTGGTTGAGAATCTGCCTGCCAATGCAGGGGACACGGGTTCGAGCCCTGGTCTGGGAAGATCCCACATGCCACGGAGCAACTGGGCCCGTGAGCCACAATTACTGAGCCTGCGCGTCTGGAGCCTGTGCTCCGCAACAAGAGAGGCCGTGATAGTGAGAGGCCCGCGCACCGCGATGAAGAGTGGCCCCCGCTTGCCGCAACTAGAGAAAGCCCTCGCACAGAAACGAAGACGCAACATAGCCATAAATAAAAATAAATAAATAAATTTAAATAGCACTTGGCAAACAAAGAGAGGGAAGAAAAAAAAAAAAGAAAAAGAAATACCCCGGGAAAGCCATTGTTAGTGAGGGACCTGAATGTCGGGCCAAGGAGGCCAAGAGGGAGGCACTGAGGTTCCCCGGGACCAGTGCCACCACCAGAACCCCACAGCAAGTCACTCCTGCCTCAGGCACACCGCTTCTTCCCCGTGGAACCTCTACTCCTCGTCTGTACGATGAAGAGGGTGAAGTAGGTAACTATGAAAAATTCAGTCTGATTTACCTTTCTCATGGACTTAAGCAGTGGTGCTACACTGCAGGTGTTTAAGCTGGAAGGGAACATGACCGTCAATTTAGGAAGGTTAGTCTGGAGGGATGGATTGGAGCAAGAAGAGAATAGAGACTGGGGGCAGTTTAGAACACCACTAGGAAAGTACTGAACATGCATAAAATATTTATACAGAGACCGGAAGCTGAAAAAGCAGAGACGTGGTTTAGATTCCAGGGAAGCATACTGTTGGTAGGGTGAAATGGATACATAACCAAGGCTACAGATTTTGAAAAAACCAATCTATTCTAGTAAAATATGTTCAGGGCAAAAAATAAAATAAAATAGAACCTAACTGGTGGAAAATTTACCAAAGGTCCAATTATTCCAATGAACTTTGTGGTTTGGAGTGTGAGGATGTAAATACTGTGCCAGATCATTAAATGCATAAAACTGCAAAAACAAGTCACTTTGTGATGGGCTCACTCTACTACTAGATGGGCCCATTTGTTATCTTTTTTTGGATGTCTTAAGGACTGACCATACTCAGTGACATGAGGAGGTAAAATGCATACGAGAATGGCATGCAGAAATGCTGGAAACTCAGCCAAGAAAAAGTCTTTGCAAGCCAAACAGGCACTGGCTGTCTACCATACCCTGCAGGTATTTGGACTCAGGAGAAAAAGAACTCAAAGTCAGAACATTTAACACCCTCTCTAGATCACTTATCTAAAATCTTTCGATTTCATGATTCAAATGTCATTGAGGTCTCTAAGTCTCATGAAATCAGTGGCTTCCTGGACATCTTTAGTGAGACACACTTGTCTCAGTTGTTTCTCCCAAGTTCTAGATAAGAATCAAAATGTAGTAGTAATAACTCATGATTCCCTTGACACTACATTAAATGTTGCACATATGTGAACCTTTCTGAGGAGTGAGTCCAGTTTTCAGAGTGTTGGGAGACCCAGAGAAGTTTAAGAATCACTGCTGTAGAGCGAAAAACCTTCTACGCTTATATTTTAAATATCCCAGTTCACTCCTGCAGCAGCTTAGTGTAATGCTGGTTGTTCAGTCTTCAGAAATAACACAGGACAAAGATTTTTGCCTTTTTTTTAAAAAAATTAATTTATTTGGCTGCGTTGGGTCTTCATTGCTCCACGCGTGCTTTCTCTAGTTGCGGCGAGCAGGGGCTACTCTTCATTGCGGTGCGCGGGCTTCTCATTGTGGTGGCTTCTCTTGTTGCGGAGCACGGGCTCTAGGCATGCGGGCTTCAGTAGTTGTGGCTCACGGGCTCTAGAGTGCAGGCTCAGTAGTTGTGGTGCATGGGCTTAGTTGCTCCGCAGCATGTGGGATCTTCCCGGACCAGGTCTCAAACCCGTGTCCCCTGCATTGGCAGGCGAGTTCTTAACCACTGCACCCTCAGGGAAGTTCCAGCTTTTTGTCTTTTTATTTCTCCTTATAAGCCATCTCTTGTTAATATTGACTAAAAATCTAACTAACCAGGTTAATTACCTTTTTTTTCCTTTAATAACAACTCAATTAGTGATTTAGAAAAAATTAACAGGACAACTCATAAAGACTTTTCTGGGTCATATTTTCTCAGTGAAGAATATCTAAATGAAGTTAGATGACCCTCATTCTCCTTTCAGATAGAAGAGATTAAAAACATTTTTGGTTTATTTCATAGACACACCTTATAATGTGGATTCCAATTAAGTAGTACTAATTGAACTTCTATAATATGACTGCTTCCTAATCATAAGATAAGGTGACTACTACCTAGGAAATAAAATTCAAGAGGATAGAATGCTAATTCTTAAATTGCAGTTGATATTGACATCTTAAGTTAAAACATCATAAATTATGAACTGGGTTCTTATGCTCTAGAGATGGGCAGTTAGGGGTTCAAACCTCTATTCAGCTCCCTATTTCCAGGTGAGGATTGTCAGGTTACTAACCATCACCAGGCCTCAGCTTCCTAATCAATAAGCTGTTGGTAAAAATAATTACCTCCGTCCTTCCCTGGTGGTGCAGTGGTTGAGAATCTGCCTGCCAATGCAGGGGACACGGGCTCGAGCCCTGGTCCGGGAAGATTCCACATGCCGCGGAGCAAATGGGCCCGTGAGCCACAATTATTGAGCCTGCGCGTCTAGAGCCTGTGCTCCACAACAAGACAGGCCGCGATAGTGAGAGGCCCGTGCACCGCGATGAAGAGTGGCCCCCGCTTGCCACAACTAGAGAAAGCCCTCGCACAGAAACGGGGATCCAACACAGCCATAAATAAATAAATAAAATAAAATTTAAAAAAAAAATTAATAATAATTACCTCCTAGGGTTGTGATGACTAAAAGAGAGAATCCATACAAAGTGCTTTGCATGGTACCTGGATACTCACACAATAATGATTACTTTAAAAAGTCAAGGAGCAGGAGATTTTGTACCTAAGTGGTTTATCTTATAAAGGAAGAACAATTTTTTCTTTATGATAAGATTGACATGCTTGGTAACATAGCCCGCTACTTGTCAGTTTTTATGAATATTATTTCTAATACGCTTCTGTCCTTTCTTTGCATACTATAAGTCCTAAATTTAGCTTTAAACAGAGAAAAAAATTTTCTACTGACCACAGGAGCAGAAATTTAAATGCTAAATATTGCAAACTAATCAAAACTTTAAAAACTCTCCAGCTATCAAACCATTGTTCTTCAAGGGTCAAACAAAATTATGTGAGACCTCTGCTTTTAAAGAGAAGATATGCTTAATAAAGCTCAGAGTTCACCTAGAAATGGGAAGTCTCAGAGACTCCAATCTTCCGTTTTAAGGCAGTGGTAATTCTATCCAAAGAACATCGTATTTGAAGAAGACTAAAACTTCCGCATCATTCAAAACTGTCCAAAGTGTGAAATTTGTTATCTAAGTATATTTTTATAATCTTCCATTATTTTAAACTCTAAGAGTCATGTATTAATATAATCTACTAAAAATAAGTGCCTACTTCAAGACCTGGAAAACCACGAATTCTTGACTTTTAATTCTACTCTACTGATTTGTAGACTGACCTTGAAAAGACAGAGTAATTTCACCTTTACAAGATGGGGCTGGGACAGCAACCTGCCTTAAACATTTTGAGGAAGACAAATAATTACTCAATAGATAGTTAAAGATAAAAAGGTTTTTAAAAAAGCAACCAAGTCATATTCAATTAAATTCCCCCAAATGAAGGAAAAAATATCACAAATGAAAGGAACAGCAGAAAGTACAAAAGGAAAAATTAATTTGAACTATTTCAATATTTGGATTCCTCCTTATATTAACACTTAACAATCATTAAAAGCTACAGCTGAACCATCCCGTAGATACAAGTTTTTAGAGTTTCATTCATCCCCTTCCCAGATACTTGACCCTTTCTTTAGGTAGGTCTGAGTTTGCCATTTAAAACAAGTCCTGCAACATTTTTTGGAAAGCAAAATGTTCTGTAAATAGATGAACTATTATGCTGAGTAAACATGCCAGAAGGATTTCAAATGAAAACCATGGGGATTGCAGGGGCAGTACAAAGTGTCCAATAAGAAATTTAAAAGAAAATGACAGTAAAGTCATAAATCGTGTGCTTCTGTGACATGAGAATCACCCCAAGCAAACAAACTCAATGTTTGTGGGCACAGTGCAAGGTGCCACCTAAAGCAAAGGAGGAACTGGCAGAATGGGCAAAGGAATAATTTCAGCTGAAGAAATTACTGTGTAAAACAAGGCAAAAAGGTACTCTCAACCCACTTTCTTTTTCTCAAATAAAATGTACCGAAGTTATGTCTGCAAAGAAACCAGATCCTCTTGTTCGATATAACCTCCTTTAGTCAAGGCATAACTGAATCTTTCCAAAAGGTACAACCTAAAAAAGTATCACCATGGAATAAAAGAATCTCAGAGCTAAAAAGGGTCTGCCAAGTTATCGGATTTAGTAGTTCTTATCTTTTTGGGTGTCACAGACGTCTCTGGGAAGCAGATGAAAGTTATACATGCTCTTCTTAGAAACACACATAAGGCACACGTAGGCATAATTTAGAGCTCATTTTGCAAGAATTTCAAAGTTTATGAGTCCTAGATTAAGAACTAAGTATTGATAATGTCCTAGTTCCTCATTTTCAAAACCAGAAGTTGAATCCCAGAAAGGTCCAGGGACTTATTTGTCCAAGGTCACACAGCTGGGTAATAGCAGAGATGGTATTCAAAAACACCCCGGTAAGCCTGACCTACTTGAAGATGCTTTTTTGCCCCACTGTTCTCTAGAGAGAGGCTGTGATTATCTATATCCATAAAACTCAAAAGTAACTCATGTTGCTGCTAGAATTAGTGAAATTAATGAGTTTTAGGCTAAGGATGGGAGCACAGTTTTTTTTCAGACATGGAAACAACCCAATATTGTAAGTATTATGGCCTAAGTGGTCTTGCCACTTCTATACAAATAACTACCACCTGGCATATTAGTCAGAAACATTAACGTTCCTACATCTCATCTCCACAAGCTGTGATTCCGTATTTCTGAGGCAGGGCCCTGATAGCTATACTTTTAACACATACCCTAAGAGATTGTGACTGGATGGTTCTCAAATGATATCCCACAAACGCTGATTTAAAGCAGTGGCTCGCAAACATTTTTTCATAAGCTCAATTGTTTTTTCAAGCCAAGTCTTATTTAGAAACCCAGACACATAAATAATAAAAGCAGAGAGGCTAGGTGAGCTCTTGAAGCCAGTTTGAAAACCACTGTCCTAGAAGATACAGCAGAGGTAATGGGACCAGGAGCTGGGCTTCACCACTATTGGGTCTCAGTTTTCCTATTTCCGAAGTACTTTGTCTAGATTGTCTCTAAATTCCCTTCCGACTCCAGTATCCTATGACCCCACAAATGTCCCAACTACCATTACTGACAGACAGTATTTAGCAGGCACTTGCTATGTTCCTAGCACTGTTCTATTCACTTATTTAATCTTTAAAGTTACTCTATGAGGTTAAGTACAGTTGACCCTTGAACAACATGGGTTTGAACTGCATGGGTCTACTCATACTCTCTTTTTTTTTTTTTTTTTTTTAACAGTTAAGTACGGTAGTACTACATAATCCATGGTTGGTTGAGTCTGCGGATGCAGAACCACAGCTAGGGAGGAAGCTTGTATACAGAGGGCCAACTACAAGCTGTGAGAAGGATGTTCCACTGCTAACCCCCATGTTCTTCAAAGGTCAATTGTACTGTTAATCTATTACACTGATGAGGAAACTGAAGCACAGAGAGGTTGTGATAATAACTGTGGTAAAAAATTTATATATACATTCTCTTATTTAATCTACACTACAAAATGGGAAGTAAGAACTGAGATTTAGAAACGTAGTTACTTATCTAAGGTCAAAGAGCAGGTGAGCCAGATTCTAAAATCCATTCTTTTAACCAATAAATTAGCATAGGTTGGGTCCCACGCTACACCAGAAAATCTTTCAAATGGTATCCATTTACGTGTGGTTATTGCGGACTGAGTGATATGCACTCATATATTCATAGAGATGGGTTAGCTCCCAAACTAGATTATAAACACTCTGAGACCAGGGATTATTTTATATCTTTCAATGTCCTACTCTATGAAATACTGGCTGGGCATTAAGTAGGTCTTTATTCAGTTAGAAGTGATCTTCTAAGTCCTTTTTTGTTACTAACTTGATTTTTTTCCCCAATAATCCAAAGTAAACACACTAATTTCATTTAGATCAACTCTTGAAATTAAAAAGTTCCCCTCTGAGTCAGGTGCTCGAGGGGTGACAGAAAGACTTTTTTCAGTTTAATGATTTTTTACATTTGCCCTTGGGGGAAGGAATTATATTTTAGTGTTAATAAGTATCTCTTTCCAGGCACTTCTTTCGCCATGCTTCCTGCCATTTTTCACTGTACCAACTGATAGGTAACAGAGTGAAAATAAGCAGATGGTCAAAGACAAGAGTGGAAAGTCTTGGAAGGTGCTTATAATACCTACTTATGCCACTTGAAAGTATCGGTTTGACATTTCACAGGAAGTGGTGCTCATTAAGTAGTATTCCTCAAACAGCAAAAAATAATGACTATAAGTAATTTTTCTTAAATACCATTTTAATTTTGGACATGCTCAGCGTGTGGTCAGATACACCATCACCTTCCATCCATGACTCCTTGCCCACATATTTGAAATTGGACACCTAGGACCACTTCAGACCTCCCCACTCATCTTAGCTCCATGGTTCCACCAGCAGCCCCATGAGAGCTGTAATTTCCCAGTTGTGGCCTACTTTAAGCACATTTTGGAGACTCGTATTAATCTAACATTTATATAAATCCATACAACATAGATAAAACTACTCATAATAAGAAATGAGATTAAATCAAGGTCACAATATTTTGGTCTCTAAACTGTGACAGAATAGACCATCTAGAGCACTGGTTCTTAAACACCCTTTAAGGAATGTCTTTAAATGTAGATGCCTTCAGACCTACTGAATCAGTGGGGCCCAGACACCTATGATTTTCATAAGCGCCACAGGTGATTATGATGCTGCACAGTGGTACACATCCTTACTTCATCGAACAAACGTTTCATGAGTGCCTTCTATTGATACCAAATTTCGAATATAAACATTTTCTTTTTAATATAGTTTCTTGGGTCACAAACTAACATGCAGCTTGAGGGAAAGGATCATGATACATGTTTTGAAAAAAGTACTTCATCACCCCACCCCCATTCTTATACCTAGCTGGGCATATAGTAGGCAAATGTTGCATTGCTTTGGTCACCAGCTCCTCAAATAAAACATGGTGATACATCTTCAGGCACTGCACCAGAGAATTTTTTTTAAACCTGGACTTTGTAAGTATCCAAAGAAATCTGCATGGGGTGTGTGTGTGTGTGTGTGTGTGTGTGTGTGTGTGTGTGTGTGTGTATTCTTAATTCTGCTTTGAGACTAAGCCAGCAACACTCAGATCGTAGCATTAAACTTCTGTTTTGAAGTTTGGCTATGAACCCAAAATAAAACATATAAACCAGGAAATGCATATCAAAATAGGGAAGATAAATATCTCAAAAAATATACTTTTCTTTCTTTCTACATACTACAATCCTCATTTCTTTCCTATTCTCACATCACGTCCGTTCCCTAGACAATATTCAAATAACTGAGTGCCATTTGGCTCTTTTGAACCAGGAACTTAGAAAACTGCTTCTCAAACTTTGTTCATCCTGAAAGCACACACTGTAGCTCAAGTGAGCATGTACAATCACCGCTAGATCGTGAGAGTTGGGAGGAAGGCATTTCAGGTGCTGTGTTATGCTCTCCCTCTCTGTGGTTTGCATCTTAAGAGAAGCACGGCACGAAGCCGGCAGTGACCAAGGGGCACGAGTGTAAAACGGCTTTTCCTGAGGGAAGAGTTCCAATGTGATGGACGTGGGAGATGAATCTGGTCAACATTTGGGCAACAAATGACTCCAACTGTGTTTACTGAGGGAGCAAACACCCACCCGCATGTGACAGGGTCTTCAAGCTGTTGGAAAGGGGGAGAAAGACGATCTCAGATCTTTTGTTAGGCTCGTTAGAGAAGAGTAGGAAGGCATGTGGAAGGGAAATAAAACACTTTTAAGAGATAATGGGGAACAAGCTAGTGCTGGCATATCAGCACAGAGAACTCGCCAGTGTCCTTCACTGCCTGTGAAGGAGATGAAAAGACCAGCAAAGAAACAAAGCCACTTCCGTGGGGTGCAACAGGCCAACTTTACCAACAAGATGCTCCATGACCTTAAATATCTCCCTACCTGCTCTCTACAAACTCTTTAGAATAACTCAGTGACTTCTCTCCTGGTCTTCGAAAAATACTAATTTGGGGCAAGAAAAAAGGAAATCTTTTTCAAAAAGTACAAGAAAAAGAGTCACAGCAATTGAAAGCATTCCTTACTTACCAATTTTGTAACGTCTTTCACATCATCAGTCACACGGTTCCTGCAGATCCCTTGAGTTTTGACGAGAGGATTAAATAGGAGCAGTTGAAGATAAATGCAAGTGATAATCCAAGTCTAAATGAAAACAGAAAACATGCTGGTGATCATCAGTGAAAATCCGTAGTCACTAAAACTATTAACAATTAACATCTTCTGCCTTAATGTGGAAAAGGGAATCTACCTTTTTTTTTTTTTTTTTTAACGCTACTGGCTTAAATACAATTAGATGCAATTAGATGCTGAGCTTTCAAACTATGCTGACCAAATTTTTAAAAAATTTTCTGTTAAAATATGGTTTGGATTTTTCATTTCAATGACAGTATTGTTAACTTTTGTCAAAAGCTTTCTACGGGCAATTCCCCAATGGCAATTAGGAATGAACTTGTAGCAACATGTGAAGGATTTATCACTTAAGGTGTTTTCTAAAAACTAGGGAATGCATAAAATTCATACCTTAAGGCACCAAAAGAAACTTTCTCTACTTTAAATGTAGACTGTTTGGCAAGTAGCAGCAAAACCCTGAGCAGTGCTTTAATCTGATAATCTAATAGTATACCCAGTTAAAGTGAGGGGGAGAGAGAGAGATTTAGATATAGGACAGAATTTAACCTAATTTGTGAGACATCAAAAGAATCACTGTTTTGAATCACAGCTTTTCAGCCATTTATTGGCAGACCATAACCAATATGTCAATTAATAAGGAAAAATATTTTCTTAGTCAATGGGAAGACATTCTTGAATCCTAGCATGAACCCACACTCACACGCCCCCCAAAACACCTCTCTTTGAAAATAACTCTTTCAAATATGTAAAATAGTTACCTTTGTGCATGGCTTATTTTTTCTTATTACACTATATTTTATGTTTTTAAAAATCTGGGCATCTATTTTTTTTCTTCAGTATCTTTACAACACATAGCAGAACCTTGAATATAAAAAGCTCTTAATAAATATTTGCTGGATGAATCAGTGACCAAGGTAAAAAAAAAAAAGAGTGTAATGCTTCAAATTTGATACCTGTTTATTGAGCCTGTATTATGAGACAGGGACTGAGCCAGTCACTAGAGAAACAAAGGTAATAAGACACCCTTGAAATGCAGATGCAGGTAAGTAGGTGACACCCACACCCCGTGATAAAATGCTTTGGGAACTCAGAGGAGGAAAAAATTAATCAGTTGACCTTAAGGGAGACAACTCGTAGCAGAAAGACAGTGCCAAGAAAAGCCAGAGAGAAAATGTGACTCTGGCTGGATTTTAGAGGACAAAAGAAGAGTTTGCAAGAGTTGACAAGGAAGGGACAAGTATTCCAGGAAAAATAAACAGCATGAGCAAAACATGGAGATGTGAAGATATTTTAAAATGTGAGAGTTCTTTTAAGAGTTAACATTCATCCATGGCATCTTAAAATTACACAAAGGCCCATCTGCACATGGCTAGAAATCTTTCCTATTTATTATGTAACCAGCCATGTATTATATGGAACTGGATTATTATTTTCAATTAATATCTGCAAGCTAAATAGATTTTACACTGGACCAAATTGTAATTATCATTTACTAAAATTTCTAAGACTACAATGCTACCTACATAGATAATAGTGGCTTTGAAACAAAACTAAAACCCTTTTATTGTTTTACCACTGTAATCTACGTATTTCAGCAGTAATCCTGCTTAATTTTAAGGCTACTTTGAGCACTGTGGGGTCCCACTTTTCATAGCAGCATCTCCCTTGGACCAAAATGAAGACTGAATTGTGTAAATGATTTGTTTGGGGGATGATTCTTCTTTTTGGACAATCCCAACACATAAAATATCCTCTAATATCCCTTCATGTACGTAAGTATAATTGCTTAAACTCAAGCTTTCTTTTATACTGTCATTGCTAAGACCTAACCCTCCCTTGAAATATATTTCTCCGAGATCCTCTTCCATGATATGATTTTGGAATCTTCCCTAAAGACCTCTGTAAATGGCCAATCTCACTAATAACCATACTCATATTCTAGGCTCTAAGAAATATAAAGGCATGGGGTGGGGGAGGGGGAACTGGAGGAAGGTGGTCAAAAGGTACAAACTTCCAGTCATAAGATAAATAAGTACTAGGGACGTAATGTACAACATGATCAATATAATTCACACTGCTGTACGTTACGTAAGAAAGTTAAGAGAGTATATCCTAAGAGTTCTCATCACAAGGAAAAACATTTCTATTTCTTTTGTATTTATATAGATTTTGTATCTATATGAGATGGCAGATGTTCTTAATATGGTAGTCACTGAATGATGTATGCAAGTCAAATAATTATGCTGTACACCTTAAACTTATACAACGTATATGTCAATTATATCTCAATAAGACTAGACGAAAGAAAATAAATATAAGGGCAGAAATTCTGTTGACTTCTCTCTGCCATGTCTTATGCCTGACACTGAAGAAACTACACAAACATTTGTTCACTCATTCATTCATTCAGCAAATATTTATTAAGCACCTAGTGCTACTGTGTGCCAGGCACTGTTCTAGATGCTGGGGATATATTAGTTAAAAAAAAAAAAAAAAAAAAGCAAAAATTCCTGCCATCATAAGCTTAGCTTCTAGTGAGGGAAGGCATACCATAACCAATAAACATAATAAATAACCAGATTATATAGTAGGTCAAAGGTGTGCTGTGAAAAAAGAAAAATTAGATCACACTAAATGGGATTAGAATTATAATGCCTACTCTGCTCTACTAGCAGCATGGTCTTAGGTTCAAGGTGACAATCACACTCATGAGGCATCAGAGGCTTCACGCAGCACCAAGTGTACTACTGAGCTGATATCTGATGGGGCCTCATTGGGAAGGCAATGTTTTATCAAAGATTAGATGGAGCTAAGGGAGTTGTCCAAGCAGGTGTCTGTGGGAGAGTATTATAGACAGAGAGGCTAGTGCAAAGGCCCTAAGGTCTATTTTGTGTTGTTGTTGTTTTCAACTGAATCTTTCAAGATATTTTATTATAAAAGTAATATATTATCATTATCAAACATTTGGAGAAGAAAAAAAACTTAGTTGGAATGTCACTACCCTGACAAATTTTAGAAAGTATATCTTTTTTCCCCATTATTATAAAATAAATGCATACTCATTGATTTAAGGAATCTGCTTTATTTAAGGAACAGCAAGAATAAACCAGGGGGGCAGTGAAGATGATGATGTCAGAGAGAATGGAGAGGCCAGATCATGTAGGGTCTTGTATACCCACCTGGACTTTTGACTTTTACTGTGAACGAAAAGGGATTCATTGCAGGATTTTGAGCATAGGAGAGATACGACATATTTAAAACTTTTTTTAAAGAGATTGTTTGGAAGTTTCTTACAAAACTGAACATATTCTTACCATATGATCCAGCAATCATGCTCCTTGGTTCTATCCCAAAGAGCTGAAAATCTGTGTCTATACAAAAACCTGCACACTGATTTTTATAGCAGCTGATTCAAAATTGCCAAAATTTGGAAGCAACCAGGATGTCCTTCAGCAGGTGAATAGTTAAATAAACTGTGGTATATCTGGGGAATGGACTTTTACTCAGCACTAAAAAGAAATGAGCTATGAAGCCATAAAAAGACACAGAGGAAAAAAATGCATATTACTAAGTGAAGAAGCCAATCTGAAAAGGCTATACACTGTTTTGATTGCAACTACTATGACATTCTAGAAAAGGCAAAACTATGGGAACAGTAAAAAGATCAGTGGTTGCCAGGGGTTGGAGGGGAAGGGATGAAGAGAGCACAGAGGATTTTTAGGGCAGTGAAAGTACTCTATATGATACTATAATTCTGAATACATGTAATTATACATTTGTCTAAACTCATAGAATGTTCAACACCAAGAGTAAACCCTAGTGTAGACTATGGGCTCTGGGTGATTAAGATGTGTCAAGGTAGGTTCCTCAGTTGCAACAAATGCACCACTCTGGTGGGGATGTTGATAACGGAGGGGGCCATGCATGTGTGGGGGGCAGGGGGCACTGGGGAAATCTCTGTACCTTCCTCTCAATTTTGCTATGAACTGCTCTAAAAATATAAATTATTTCCAAAAAAAAAAGAGATCACTTTAATTGCTGTGACTTTAGGCTAACAATAGGTAGAAACAGAGTGACCAATTTGGGGCTATTGCTATAATCCAAGCAAGAAAGGGTCGTAGCAGTGCATTGCCCAGAGGTGGTTAGATTCTGGATGCCTCCTGAAGATTGAGCTGATAGGATTTCCTGACAGTTGGAGAGTGCTTTGAGAGAGAGTCAAAGACAACTCCAAGGATTCTGGTCTGAGCAACTGGGAAGGATGGTGTTGCCATCAAGTGATATGGGGAAGGCTGAGGGGTAGAGAAGATTTGGGGGGCAGATCTGGAGTTAAGTTTTGAGTGTGCTCAGTTTGAGATGAGTTTTGAGACATCCTAGTGATGAAACTAGGTCAGGATATTTCAATCTGGATTGAGGAGGGAAGTTTGGGCTGGATATATAAATATGACAGCTTTTGATATATAAATGGAGTTTTAAGCAAAAGAGTGGATGAGACCATCAAGGGAGTGAGTACAAACGGGAAAAAGAACAAAGAACTGGATCCTATGGTGCTCTAACCTTAAGAGGTCTGGCAAAAGATTTAGAACACACAAAGGAGCCTGAGAGAGGAGCCAGAGGAGGACGAAGAACCCAAGTTAAAAAATAAAGAAAAAAAGAAAAAGTAAAAGTACCTTAAGGAGAAGGTTAAACTATGAAACTACGTCAAATACTCGCAATAGGTCAAGTAAGATGAGGACTGAGAACTGGTCACTGGATTTAGTAGCATAGTCACTGGTGACATTAACAAGAGCACTTTTATTGAAGCAGTTTGGGAAAGGCCAGGCAGGAGTGGATTTAACAGAGCATGAGAGGTGAGTGATTAAAACCAGTGCATGTAGACAGCTCTTTTAAAGCGGTATCCTTCAAAGGAGAGCAAATAGATAAATGAACAAAGAAATAAGTAAAAACAAAGTGAGATGGGAGTTGGTGAGGAATTAAGTTGGGGGGAGGGGAGAGTCTTATTTATAAGATGGTAAAAATACCAGGATGTCTGTATGCCTACGGGGATGATCCAGTAGGAGGTGCAATTGGCACTGTGGGTCAGAACAGAGAGACATCAGATGTCCTTGAGAAGACAGGAAGGGGTGAGATCCTGTCTCAAGCAGAGGGCCTGGCTTTAAATAGAGTACATACTGTAGTTCATCAGTACCATCAGGCAGGATGTCTGAATGTGTATGCAGATGCTTGTGCTTTCTGAATAATACAGTGAATAACAGTTTCCACTTACTGAACATTTACTATGTACCAAACATTTTGTCTAGCTTACCACAAACAAAATTTAAGTTTCATCTATCCTAATTCTGAAGATGAAGAAACTGAGGTAGAGAGAGATTCAGTGACTTCTAAGTGGTGAGATCAGGACGAAAACTCAGGTCTGTCCAATTCGAAATCCTGTCCTCTTCACTACCTCATACTGTCACAGCACTTCAAGAAAGCTGTTACATCACTGGTGAGGACTCTGACGCCATCTCTCCAAGACTTTAATAATTTTTCAAATATCACGCATATGGAGACAAGTTTGTTCCCTATTCCAAGCCAAAGCTGAATATTGTACATTTTTCAGAACTTTTAATTTTATAATTTTTATATATGTTCTTTGATAGTTTAAAAATATATATTAATACAGACTTCTATAATAATTGCAAAATAATTTCACCAGGGCAGCATTTTTTTTTTGGATCAGTTATATACAAACATCTGTATGGATGATTTTGCTCAATTTGTTGGAGTCTATTTGGTTAGGACTAAACTTAAATCTGTTAATACGTTCAAATATCCCTGAGAGAATATAAATTGGTGCAGTCACTATGGAAAACAGTATGGAGGTTCCTCAAAAAACTAAAGATAGAGTTACCATATGATCCTGCAATCCCACCCCTGGACATATATCAGGAGAAAACTGTAATTCAAAAAGATACACGCACCCCAATGTTCACTGCAGCACTATTTACAATAGCCAAGACATGAAGACAACCTAAATGTCCATCAACAGATGAATGGATAAAGAAGATGTGACACATATATACAATGGAATACTACTCAGCCATAAAATAGAATGAAATAATGCCATTTGCAGCAACATGGATAGACGTAGAGATTACCATACTAAGTGAAGTAAGTCAGACAGAGAAAGACAAACACAATATGATATCACTTATATCTGTTATCTAAAATATGACACATGAACTTATCTACGAAACAGAAACAGACTCACAGACATAGAGAACAGACTTGTGGTTGCCAAGGGGGAGGGAGGTGGGGGTGGGATGCAGCGGGAGTTTGGGATTAGCAGATGCAAACTGCTATATATAGAATGGTTAAACAACAAGGTCCTACTGTATAGCACAGAGAATTATATTCAATATCCTGTGATAAACCATAATGGAAAAGAATATGAAAAAGAATGTGTGTGTATGTGTGTGTGTGTGTGTGTGTGTGTATATATATGTATAACTGAATCACTTTGCTGTACACCTGAAATTAACACACTGTAAATCAACTATACTTCAATAAAATAAATTAAAAATAAATTAAAAATAAAAACCAAATATCCCTGAGAAACTTATATTTCATGAGGCATTTTATTTTAAAGCTATTAAGTAAACTGATATTTTAATTTAATTTTGTATATACAGTTAACCCTTGAGCAATGCAGGAGTCATCCGTGTATAATTTATAGTCAGCCTTCCCTATCCCTGGTTCCTCAGCATCCGGGGATTCAAACAACCTGGGACCATGTAGTACTGCAAGTATTTACTATTGAAAAATATCCACATATAAGTGGACCCATGCAGTTTCAAACGCATGTTGTTCAAGGATCAAGTACTTTGCTACTGATGAGTATTCACCTTTCATAAAATTCAATCATTCACTCAGGCATAACTAAACATTAGGATGGGGGAGCAGTCAAGGCAGAAATGTACTGAGAATTCTGCACAGCAGTAGTAATACCTCCCTATCAGTATACTTGGGAGAGGGCCGAAATGAGGAGCTTACTTCTTTAAATGGAAAAGTATTTTTTCCATATTATTCTATGCAGAAATTTTTCTAATATATAGTACACACATTTCCCTGATTTCCTAAACAGTGGCTAGAAATATTAAACTTTGCTTCTCTTTCATGATTCATTTTCATCAAATAAAGGGAAGACTAAATGAAATAAGCCAGACACAGAAAGACAAATATCGTATGATCTCACTTATATGTGGAATCCAGAAAAAGAAAAGTCGAACTCATAGTAACAAAGAGTAGAGCAGAAAGGTGGGTGCCAGAGGCTAGGGGGTAGAGGAAACTGGGGAGATATTGATTAAAGGGTACAAATTTTCAGTTATAAGATGAGTAAGTTCTGAAGACCTAATGTACAGCATTTTGACTACAGCTAATAATACTATATTGTTTACTTGACATTTCCTAAGAGAGTGGATCCCAAGTGTTTTCACCACACACAGAAAAAAGGGTAACGGGATAGTTTGACTGTGGTCATCATTTCACAATGTATCCATATATCAAGACATCCCATTGTGCACCTTAAATATATACAATTTTATTTGTCAGTCACACCTCAATAAAGCTGGCGGGAAAAAGCATTTTGGTTATGTAGCTGTGACTGCCCACCTCCAAGGAGCTCCAAATTTTACTGTACTTGTTTGAACGACTGCTTTTACAATTTTATTTTCATTTTTGTTGGTTTGTTTCTTAGTTTACCTATTTCTCCCATACTGTCAGGTCATTATTTGCAACATATTTTTACTGTTAATGTGCCCATCTCTAGCCTCCTGTAGTCCCGGAGGCAAACACAACACATGGCCCATGGGGGGTGCTTATAGTAGGCAGAATAATAGCAAAAAGACGGCCACGTCTTAATTTTCTTGGAATTTGTGACTATATTGACTTATATGGCAAAATGGACTTTGCAGATGTGATTAAGCGAAGGACCTTGATGTGGAGAGATTATCCTGGATTCTCTGAGTCCCATCTAATCACACAGGTCCTTACAAACTGAGAACGTTTCCAGCTCTGGTCAGAGAGATGCAGTGATGGGAGAAGGGTCAGAAAGATGTGACACGATAAGGACTTGACTTGCCACTGCTGGCACTGGAGATGGAGGAAAGGGGCCAGGAGTCAAGAAATGCAAGTGGCTTCTAGAAGCTGAAATAAGGCAAGGAAACAGTCTCCCTTAGAGCCTTCAGGAAGGCACAGTGTCATCGACACCTTGCTTTTAGCCCAATAAGCCCCATTTTGGACTTCTGAATCTCCAAAACCATAATATCATAAATCTGTATTGTTTTAGGTCACTAAATTGGTGGTGATTTATTCCAACAGCAAAAGAAAAATAAATCAGAGCTCAATAAACTTACTTTCTGGGTGAATTACTGAATGAATGGAGCAGTGTGCAATGTTCAAGCTGTTCCTGGTAAGGAAAACATACTGCCCCGCCAGTATTCTGGGCCTCCAACGCCTGCTTTAAGCAAAGCAGCTCAGTTTTTTTTCTGTTCTATTTGTTCATGCTTCTGGGTAAAATTTTGTTTGAACAAAGGTTTCCAAGGGCAAAAAAGAAAAAAAGTTCACGCTTTTGAAAACTGGTAGTGTGATGGCAGGGTATAGAAGATGGATCCAGAAAACCTCTGAGCCCCACCATGTGACCTCAAACAAGCCAGTGAATCCTTCTGAGTATCTGTTTATCAGTCTCTAAAATGAGAATGGTTTTTGCCTTACCCGTTCATGGAGTGGTGGTGAGAATCTTTTCAAACCACAGGTGTTGTGCAATGATTTGCTGTGTGGATTATAGGTTTTGGATTGTCTAGAAATCAGGGAAACAAGTGCTTAAAAACCATACAAATAAGAGAGTCCGGGAAAGGGCTTCATAGAATCAATCTTGCATGAACAAAGAGTCTGACCTTTAGTACATGGGTATGTTGATGCTGATTTGGGGGTCAGAGGCATTTTTCAATTTATTTCTTAGTTCTCAACTGTGTTGAGAGTAGCTTCGGTTAATAGACAATTGACTTCCAATGGAGTTTTCTCTCTCTTCCTCTTTCTCTAACTTCTGGAGACTCCAACAAGGGTATTTGGGTGCCTGAACATGTGGGCAGGTGCGCACACACACACACCGTATTAGATAGAAAGCTGAAGCAAAATGTCCCTGCGTTTGTGACTTCTGCTCTAAAATGTATCGTTTCCATTTGGGTAATCATCTCTTGCTGTTTTTTCTGTAACACTCTCTGCTTCTGCATATGACATTTTTCTTTGGCTACTTTGTTTTTAGCATCGTACAACTCTTCTCTCTAGGTCACGCTTGTTGTGTGATAACCTCTCATTTCACGATAACCTCTCACTGCACGGTCACATTAAACTAATCTTATTGTCGGCAGTTCTAGATTTTTTTAAATTTAGAGGCATGCGTCAAAAGTGTCCCCCATGTACTCTGCACAACACACAAAATTCCAATAACCCTTTCATTGCTAAAAGTTGCCTTCAATTTATTTACGTGATGAAAAAACTAATGAGAAATCCTTATGCACTGTTAGAACTAAAATATGCAGTAGAAACAGTCGTGGCAGAGGGAAGAAATAGTGACTAAAATACACACTCAATTGTGAATGACAGATATAGCAGGTCTCTTTCTGGGAGCAGGTTTTAACAGTGGCAGATGGTACTGAAAAGGAACTTTAAAAGGGAAAATTTACAGGAAGACAAGGCTGGAGACTCTGAAGGCAAAAGTCTTCCTTAAATCTCATTTTTGTTGAGAACCAATCTCAATAGACCCCAGTGGAATATTCACCCATTCATCAATTCTTCCTGAGCATAACAGCCTTCCTTACAATAAAAAGCCACATGCCAGAGAAAGGAACTGCAAAGCCCCCCTAAAGCAAACTATTTACTTGATCTGAACATGTGTTATTACACAGAAGTCAGGTTGCAGACTCCTTTCCTTTAGTAGAAACTAACATGCATGCAGCCCAAGAACATCAGGGCAACATATGCTGTTCAGGAAACCAGAAGATTCCAATCTTCTAAACTTGGGGGAAAAAAACAAACTTTTCTATGACCATGAGAAGTGGTTTTAAAATATTCATTGACAGGATCCACGTTACAGACTTTCCAAAGTCGAAAAGGTAAGTGGGGCATCTGTGTAGCTCGTTTTCTTTATGCAGAGAACTACAAAATAGTACTAGGACTGCCCTTAACAAAACAGCAGCTGCTGCCAGAAACAACATTCATCTCTTCTTTAATTTCGCCTGCCAGCTAGCCAAGCAGGCAGTTCCCTTGCAGCCCAAATGTGCTTTGGAAGAGAGCCAACTGGCTCAGCTACCCAGAGCCAGGAAAGCAAGTTACTAAGATACAGGTATAGGAATTAGTCCTGAGTTCAGATTTTCTGTGGTCATAGGAACCATACCCTCCCAAAATAATCTTAACCTAAACCAACAACAGACTGTCGGTCAGTGAATAACGGTTTAATTCTATATGCCTTCTTCCTTAAGATTTTTTATTGCTCAACAAGATTTTACCATTCAACATTATGAAGGAAATACCTAAGCAACCTACACTGACTCAAATTCTTCTCTACTGATTGTCCAGTAATCTTGAAGGGTCAAAGGAGACCGCAGATTGGTCGTTTTTAGTGCTATGAGGAAAGGAGACATTAACAGGCCAATTAAGTGCAACTCAAACCAGCTTGAAGTCCAAGTTGGTCCACTAAAATCCTGTAAAGTTACTCACTCTTCTGCCTCTCTCAATGCAGATCTTTTTGAGAAGGAGAATATTTGGAAATATGGGTAAGTATGCTCTTATAACAAAATCTGAACATCCTAGAAGTGAATTGCTTAATAGAAAAAGGTAGACAACGGCTTTAAGGTAAAAGGAGAACTTAAGGATTTCAAGGTATTCAATCTATAGGAAAAAATGGGGAGACGGGGAGAATTACCCTGTGACAGTTCATCCTTATTCTATATTTAAATGCTACTTAATGACTCATGCGAAATGACTCACATATATTGTGAGTCAATATATTTCCCACATATATGTGGGAAATGACTCACATATATTGACTCCTACTAAGGGCCACACATAGCAGTTTGCAGACATTATTTCGTATGATCTTCCCATCAACCAGGTAGATTATTTTTATCCCATTTTGTAGGTGAGTAACACATGGTTCAATGAGATTAAGTAACTTGTTTATGGCTACACTGCTAGTAAATCCCTGGACCAAGTTTATTCTTTTAATTTAATTTTATTGAAGTATAGTTGATTTACAGTGTTTTAGGTGTACAGCAAAGTAATTCAGTTGAATATATATATTCTTTTCCATTCTTAGGTTATTACAAGATATTGAATATTGTTCCCTGTGCTATACAGTAGGTCCTTGTAGTTTATCTATTTTATATATAGTAATGTGCATCTGTTAATCTCAAATTCCTAATTTATCCCTCCCTCCCTTTCCCCTTTGGTAACCGTAAGTTTGTTTTCTATGTCTGTGAGTCTATTTCTGTTTTGTAAATAAGTTCCCTTGTTTCTTTCTTTCTTTTTTTTTTAAGATTCCACATATCAGTGATCTCATATGATGTTTGTCTTTCTCTGTCTGACTTACTTCACTTAGTATGATAATCTTTAGGTCCATCCATGTTGCTGCAAATGGCATTCTTTCATTCTTTTTTATGGCTGGGTGACATTGCATTGTGTATATGTATCACATCTTCTTTATCCATTCATCTGTTGATGGACATTTAGGTTGTTTCCATGTCTGGGCTCTTGTAAATAGTGCTATAATGAACAATGGGGTGCACGTATCTTTTTGAATTACAGTTTTCTCTGGATATATGCCGAGGAGTGGGATTGCAGGATCAAATGGCAACTCTATCTTTGGCTTTTTAAGGAACCTCCATACTGTTCTCCATAGTGGCTGTACCAATTTACATTCCCACCAAGAGTGTAGGAGGGTTCCCTTTTCTCCATACCCTCTCCAGCATTTATTATTTGTTGACTTTTTGATGATGGTCATTCTGACTGGTGTGAGGTGATACCTCACTGTAGTTTTGATTTGCATTTCCCTAATAACTAGCGATCTGGAGCATCTTTTCATGTGCCCATTGGCCATCTGTATGCCTGGACCAAGTTTAAATCAAGACTAGAAAGAAAAACACTGGGCCAATCAGATAATAAAACTGACTTCATTTATATCTAATGAACAATTAAGTTTCATGTACAATGCCTATGCTGTGGACAGCATATAGGTCTCTTGAACTGCATCAGTTTCTAATTGAAACAACAATGTCAAATTATGACCAGGCTGGATTAACAAGTAGTGCATGTAAATCAGGTTATACTTGCGGTAGCTTAAAAAAAAAATGCATAGCTAGAGGGAGAGGAGAGCTCAAAAAAAGTGATAAGTTGTTCTTTCTGATAAGAACAAAACTGAGTGCTTTCAGACTTCTAAGAAGAGCTATTTATGCTATTTATTCATTCAACAGACACATATGGAGTACCTGATAATTACAGAAGGTAAAGATACAGAAGATATGGTCACGGCCTCAGGACGCTCAAGCTCTTGGCAAACACAGCAGGTGGAGTATCTAAGAAGGGAAGGGCCCAGAGGGACAGCTAAACCTGACTTTGGGGTCGGGGCGGGGGGGTGGGGGGAGACTGCGGGAGGGGCTCAGAGATAGCTTCTGGGAGGAGACATCTTTTTCAAAGGTGACTGGAAGGTAGCCAGGTCAAAGGGAGCTGGGGTGAAGACCCCTGACAGAGAAAGTAAAGAAGCAGGTGCCCACAGAAGTGAGGGAAGTGAAAAATGAGTTTCAAGGAATAAGCAACAATAGACGAGGCTAGAAAGATATGCAGAGGTCCTCCCAATTTTGCTAATTGATTTGGATTTTATCTTAAAGGCACTGGGGAGCTCCTGGCAGACTCTAAGCAGAGGAGTATCAAGATCTGATTTATTTTTGAAAAGTTTATCAGTCATCGAAATGAAGGATACATGGGGTGGAGGGGGGCAGCCAAAACGCCTGCGGGCAGGAGGTCAGTTAGGAGGTCAATGAAGTTATCCAGAGGCCACATGAGGAGGGCCTTAACTAGCAAATGGCAGTGGGAATGGAGAGAGACAAGTTTAAGAGGATGTAGAAGTAAAAAGGAAGAACTTGGGTGACTGACAGAAGGCGTGTAGGGTATCAGGGGGAGAGTCACAAATGACTTCTGTGCTCCAGTTTGGGTGACTGAGGCAGAAGTGGTGCTATTCCCTGAGCCAGGATATGTAGCAGAAGTGGCAGCTGGGGATTGGAAGTTATCACACAAAACCCTGGAGAATACCATTATATAAGAAGAAAAAATTATCTGCATAGGAGACAAGAGAATGAGAAGCCAAATACATGAGAGGCAAATCAGTTGATTTGGGGGTACTGTGGCCAATAGGAAAAAAAAGTACCAAAGGGAGAGTATAATCAATAAAATAAGCACTAAAAATATGTCAACCTGTTGGTTGTTGAAGAGGATCTAATGGAGCTGACCTTGATGAGGACAGTTTCCATGGAGTGAGACCATGCAGGATGAACCATAGGGGTCAGTGAGAGTGAGGGAATTTCAAGGGCATACTACAACAGAGTGGTAATATCTGGAAGGGCTAGAAAGTTCAGTTCAGTCTTGGTAGATGAGAAGAGACATCTCTGAAAGAAGGGGGCTAAAATGATAAACCAAGCCTTCTTCCTCCTTAAATAGCCTGTGCATGGGGGAACTCACCTGTGGTTAAGGAGACCCAGGTTAGCTCAGAGACTTTGCCCCTGTGTGAAAATACCTACAAAGGACTTCTACCTCAGGCTAGAATCTAGGGTCTAGGTGTTCAAGTTTTATTATTTTTAATAGAGGCATATGTGATAGAATAAGTATTTGTGCCAGCAGTATAGATTTCATCAGAAACAATGGTAATAGATAGGTCATTAGCTATTCATAAATATAGGTCTTCAGCAGTTTTGTAAATGCGAGGGAGGGCTTCCCTGGTGGCGCAGTGGTTGAGAATCTGCCTGCCAATGCAGGGGACACGGCTTCAAGCCCTGGTCTGGGAAGATCCCACATGCCGCGGAGCAACTAGGCCCGTGAGCCACAACTACTGAGCCTGCGCGTCTGGAGCCTGTGCTCGGCAACAAGAGAGGCTGCGATAGTGAGAGGCCCTCGCACCGCGATGAAGAGTGGCCTCCGCTTGCCGCAACTAGAGAAAGCCCTCTCACAGAAACAAAGACCCAACACAGCCATAAATAAATAAATAAATAAAAATAAATTTAAAAAATGGTTAAAAAAAATGCAGAGGGAAAGGATGTATTTTACAGAGATGAGAGTTGATGACTAATTCTAAACAATATTATGAGAAGATGACATGTAACAAACCAAACTGGTCTAGAAAACTGGTGGGTGCGAGTTCACCATTGAACCTAGATTTACATATCTGTTGCCAATTCTTTTTGCTGTAAGTGTTTATTTTCAAAAAAAAAAAAAATAAGAGCAACAGGCCCTCAACATTGGCAAGTACAGGAATATCGCCAGAAAAAAAAAAATGACAGTTCTGAAATCCACATACCCAAATTCAGCACTTCGTGGGCACTGATTCTTTGGGGATGGCATTGTTCACTATTATGTCAATTAGTTGCTCTTAAAATTGAACCACGATGACATGCAATCTGAGGGTTGTAGCTTTCCAAAAACAGCTACAAAAACCTAAATCATGATTTGTATTCTTCCAACTATGTGACTCTCTTCTGAAATTGTGATCTCCTATAAATCAAAAGTTCTGCAAAATCTGTACAATCTTTTGAACTCCAAACAACTGAGAGATGGAAAATGAGCGTGGGCTCCACGTGCTATCTGACTCCATGCACTGAATTTGGACTGAATGCCTAAACTTCCTAGAACTTCTTGTGTTTTTTTCCCCTATGGCTGTAATTAAATGTGCTCAGATGTTTTGTCAGATCAGCTACTGGGAGTCTGACAAGTTTGGTCTCACAGGCCCTTTTTATTTTTAAGAAGACTCAATCTGAGGAAGCAGCTCAGGAAATCTCCAACAAAAGTTTTTGTTTGTTTGTTTTCCACCTGGGTTTTTGGACTACAAATAACTAAATCTTTATACTCTGCTGGAACTGTTCCAAGTAGCATCAAAACAAGGGGGTCAAAGGCCTGAGCTCAAAGAACACTCACAATCTTGATCATTTTCTCCATCACATCAGATGACAAGCCAGATTTGCAAAGGTCACTGTATGAGCTTCCCTGATTATGTGATGTGTGCTGGACATACCAAGTGCCTCTGGTTGAACTGAAAAAACTGTTGAAATGTACCCCTTCATGGAAGGTGCCCCAACTGAAACAAGGGGAGTTGCTGTCTTATGTTTAGATCAAAGTGTAATCATCTGGGGGTATTTATTTAGAATGCAGATTCCTGGGCATCATGTGGAATCCAAAATTCTGAAGGTCCATCTCAGGAATGTGTACTTTTAACAAGATTCTTAGGTACTCTCTGAAGTCTTAGACATACTATTTTAGGCTGTAGTAGCTCATGGGTGCTATATCATTAGAGAAAACAAAAATGTCTGAAAAGGTAAATGAGGTTGCATTTGGTTCAAGGGCTACATATTAGATACTCCTGATTTAGAGAAACTTGGAAAAAGAAAAGTTAAGTAATGAGTGTAGAGGATACTGTGAGTTGACTCAATTCCCATTCCCGCTCTCTCTGAGCATATTCTTCTATACTGTAGTGGCTGCAAAATTAAAATCTCCATGTCTTGGACTCCATTGCAGTTAGCTAAAGTTGCAGGTATGACTTAGGTTTCAGCAGTCAGGCACAACTCTGCAAGATTCGATATGGAAAGAAAATCCTGGAGAAGAGAAGCTGGATGGATGCAGGGCAGGCATTTTGCTGGGTGGTAGTGAGGCAGTGAGACCCTGCCGTCAGCAGCGGTCCTGGCTGTACAGCACTTGCTGTTATGTAGCTGCTTTACAGATTGCCTTGGACTTAACTGTGTTCTGGGTTATGGGAGTGGTCTGAAATCTCAACCTGTTGTTCTAGCCCTTCCAGTGGTTTTATAACCCATTAAATAAACTTCAATATATCCCTTTATGTTTAAACTAGCTAGAGTAGATTAATTGTCTGCAACTAAACCCTAAGCACTAGGAGAGAAAAATCCAAGTTACTGAGCATTTATTTCTCATAAAGGTCAGTATAAACTTTCCTTAGGAATTTTCCATTAGTATTTCAAAATTCAAATTGTAAAATAACAATCATTTAAATTTTATCTTTAAAAGGCAGTTTTAAAAAAATGTATTTATTTATTTATGTCTGCCTTGGGTCTTTGTTGCTGCACGTGGGCTTTCTCTAGTTGCGGCGAGTGGGGGCTACTCTTCAGTGTGGTACGTGGGCTTCTCATTGCGGTGGCTTCTCTTGTTGTGGAGCACGGGCTCTAGGTGTGTGGGCTTCAGTAGTTGTGGCTTGCGGGCTCTAGAGCGCAGGCTCAGTAGTTGTGGCGCACGGGCTTAGTTGCTCTGCGGCCTGTGGGGTCTCCCTGGACCAGGGCTCAAACCCATGTCCCCTGCATTGGCAGGTGGATTCTTAACCACTGCGCCACTGGGGAAGTCCTAAAAAGGCAGTTTTTGATTGACAATCCATGAGAATGTTAATGCAATTCTACCACCTGAAGCCCAGCAAAGCATCTGCCTTTGACGTGCTCAGGACGTGTTCCTCTGATAACAATACACTTCAACTGCAGGTTCATTGCTTATGAAGAGAGGAGATGATGTTTAGAGAAGAAGAACATCAGCAAAGTAAGATGTAGATTCAAATCCTGATTCTGTCACTTACATGCTGCAACCTTCAACAAATTATGGAACCTCTTTGAGCCCCGGTTTTCTCATGGTGATAACATTTCTTTGGAATTTTGAAAAGATTAATAAATAAGACAATGTTATAGTAGACCATGACATGACTGTTAATGCTATACTGGTATACCTTGGAGATACTGAGGATTCAGTTCTAGACCACCACAATAAAGAGAATATTGCAACAAAGCAGGCAAGTCACACTAATTTTTTGGTTTCCCACTGTGTATAGAAGTTGTATTTACACTAATGCCATCATCTATTAAGTGTGCAATAGCATTACAACTTAAACAATGTACATATCTTAATTAGAAAATACTTTATTGTTAAAAAATGCTGACCATCATCTGAGCTTCAGCAAGTCATAGTAGTCACATCAAACATCACTGATCACAAATCACCATATTATAATAATGAAAAAGTTTGAAATACTGTGAAAATTTGTGATACAGAGACACAAAGTGAGCAAATGCTGGTGGAAAAGTGGTGCTGATAGACTTGGTCCAGGCAGGGTTGCCACAAACCTTCAATTTGTAAAAAAAAACAAAAAACAAAAACCACAAAACTGTAATATCTGGGAAGCACAATAAAGTGAAGTGCAATAAAACACGGTAGGCCTGTAGTTATTATTTTATCACTACTACTAATTTTTTAAATGTTGACTTTTAAATTAAAGGCTATGCTAACAGTGGATGTCACAATCCCATTTATGTTCTGCTTCCCCCATAGATTAAAGATCAGCACAGCAAGGTGATAAAAAGAGGTTGTGAAACTGACCCTTGGGCTTGGATTTGGGATCAGCTCTCCCAAAGCGGGCAGGCCCATCTCTACCTGGAGCAAAAGTGAGACTGAATTGTTTGGGCAATGGGTGAATGTTAACCTGAATAGTAGAGTTTCAAAAGTCAACTTTAGCTTCAGTAATAATCCAAGATGGCTTAAGAAAACAAAGTGTGTTTACTCAAGCACAGGGAACGGTATAGAGTGGGGGGCTGGGAGGCAGTGATTCTAGAATCAGGCTGCCCTAGCTTTAATCTCTACTCTGCCACTGACTAACCTTGTGGCCTTTGGAAAGTTATTTCATCTTTCTGGGCTTCAGCTTCCTCACCTGTATTATGGGCCTAATAATAGAACTTACTTCACAAACTTCGCACAAAGGTATATACACACTTGGTATATAGTATCTGACAGCCAGCTCACCCTCATAAATGTCCATGATGGTTAGTATCACTGCTGTCTTTTCAACCACACCTGGAACAAGCATCCCCAGTAATGTCATTTCCAAAATTGAAGCCTGGTGGTTCAAGCCACAACTCTGAGCACCATCCTTGATCCTTCCCATTTCCCCAGTTTCATATCCACTCTGTCAAGTGCTATTAGTTCTACCAGCAAAATACATCCTGAAACATTCACTTCCCTCCATCTCATCTTGTACCACTACAGCTTGTGCCGAGCTTCCCTACTCCTGCCTGGAAGACTGCAAGGACCCTCTAAATAGCCTTCTTTGCTTTCATGCTTGCTACTCACAAGATTGTGGTCTTCAGGGAATGCAAAACATCACCACCTGCTTACAGCCTCTGAATGCTTTTCCATCACATTTACGATAAAATACAAACTCCTGCTCAAGGTATACAAGGCCCTATTTAACGCAGACTTGCCCACCTCCATGATCATTCTCACCATGCCGTCTTCCCACACCATACTCCAGCTACACTGGCCTCCTTTCTGTTCCTGAAACACCGGGAATGTATTCCTGCCTTAAGCCCTTTGCACTTACTATTACAAGCTTTCTCCCTCCTGGGCTCTGAAAGAGGCAAGTCGTTCTGATCATTCAGGCTTCAGTTCAGATATCACCTTCTAGGAGAAACCTTCTCAGGTGACCTGCCTTAAGCAGCTCCAGCACTCTCAGATCAATTTTATTTCCACCGAAGCACTTTTCATCAGAAATAAGAAACTGATGATAACCCAATTCGTTTACTCTCATCACCTGTTCCTTCTGACAAGTGTGCAAATGGGGTGAGGACGAGAATTATACTATTCTTGTTCATCATTCTTATCTCTAGCACCTTGAACTGCTCAAATACTCCTACCATCAAATTATCTTTCATATGGTACAGACCATTGTGGTAGCACTCTCTAAACTGTCTGAATAGAGAATAAATTCAGGTATGTGAAATGGGGCACACATGAAGTCAGGACAGTGTGTGTTTCACTCCTTAGCAGATGGTGGCCCTATCACACAACGGAATTGCAACATTACCCACCAGCTGTGCTTGTTACCTGTCTCCTGCTGGAGTTTGAGTCCCATAAGGCAAGTACTTTCCGTCCCTCACTGTTTTGTCCAGAGTGGGTAGAGCAGTGCTGAGTACAGACAAGCCTTTCATAAATATTTGTTGAATGAATGAATGAAGGATAAACAGAAGAGTTTTGCTCATCCATTGGGCATAAACCACTGTCCTCCTTCCTATTCTTGGGTCCAATAACTGCTAAACCTTAATGATAACAAGGGTGAGTAATGTTGCAACATTCTCTTAATTATCCAAAATGTGACATTAGCTAAATGCTTCTCAGTTTGAACTTTTAAACTTTTTCTTTGCACCTTTAAATACTTCTCGAGCCCCATGAAAATGGAAAATTAGGATATAAAACCAGGGATAGACTGTAAGCGCCATGAAGAGCAGGAATAATGTGTTTTGCTCACTGCTGTAGCTTTAGCCTCTAGCACAGCGATCTGCTTGTAGTAAATGCTAAATAAACTATTTTTAATGAACAACCAGTGGAAAATGCCTTCACTGGCAGATGTGGCCAAAATGTGATAATAACCCAAAGTGCAGACCCGCCTGTAAAATCCCCAGATTCCCTTTCTAAAGGAACTAGATGAGTATCATGTGTAGTTACTTTCCTTTACTGACTCAACGGGGGCAAAACAAAACAAAACAAAACAGAAAAACAAAAAAAAAAATCCCACAGACCTGGAATACAGACACTTTCCTACAGTAAGTTCAGTGGAAGTCTCTGAGAGGTCTACAATTCTGCACTTTATTTAGAATTCAGTATAAGATGCATCTATAAATTTCTTCCTCTCTCCCAATGAGCTGCAATCCATCAAAATTTCTAAAGCAGCCATGCATAAAAAATTATTCATGGTGATTATGCACTGGGAAACACATGCAAGGAATATGATTTCACTTGGGAGCAGGCGTGTTCAGAGGTGATGACATAGGTTAAGCTTTTAAATGCTAATCTTATCTCTTCTCAAAGCACTGGATGACTCTTATCTGTCATCCCTACCAGAGAAGGCAAAAGAAAAAAAAAAAAAAGCTCACACTCACAGAACTAAATTATTTTTTTTTTACGTCATCCAGACCCATTCCTAGTTTGACTAAAGAATAAAATCAACTACCTTTGCTTCAGAGTAACACAGGCATAATATCACTGTTCCCCTCTGACAAGACTTGTTTGCAAGAAGCAGAAAGTTGCATGCCAGACTACTCAGGAGTGGACTCAAATGACACTCCCCCTCACCACCCCCCCTCCAAAATAGGCTTTATTATTGCATTTTCATGCTAATAAGCATGATTAAGTGGCAAACTCTTTTATTCCGATTTTTCACCATGACATCATGGAATTGTGCTGAGCATTCTCCATAATATCACTATGTAGGAAGAGACTCCAAACTCAGCAGAGAAAGGAAGATGTAGGACAGAAATAAGAAAGGAGAAGACTTTTTACAATGTATCAGGATGTGAGTGGTGGCATCACACAGTTTATTATTACTATTTTTTAAAAGGTTCTGAGTTAACAATCTTCAAAGTAAATGTCAACTATTTTGTGTTCTGAAATTCTTCCTCAAAGATGACCTGGGAAGATTATCAATTAAGCTTCCTTGTTTAATAAAACAAAAGAAGAATATGGAAAATGTACTTTAAACCTTCAAGTCCTAACTCTAAATAATGCTAGGGGAAAATAAAAAGGAACTTTCTCCTTGGGTCAGGAAAGAAGATGAGTGAGTATCCATTGCAAGATTATCCTTTGGGCTTTTTTCAAAGCAGCTGCTTTGCTGTGGAATCAAAAGTGGCTGGAGGAATACATGTAAACAGGAAGACTGCTTGGAAAGCAAAGAGATTCTCTCACCATATAGGAGAGAATGGGAATCTCAGGAAATGAAGACAGGGCTGTGTATCCAGCTAAATGAAATTTAAAAGATATGCTTCAGCTGCTGTATGATTCAAGTGCCAAATCTGCACAAGCCATTTTGCACATCCACTTCATTGTTTAATTTTTGTGTGTCATCTCCTCTTCTCATTTATGGTCCTTTTTGGAGATTTTGTTTGTAAATTGAGACAGGAGGTAGATTTCGCTACTTGTAATGTGATTATTATCCAAAACTTGAAAAAGTTTTATGGGTTTCAGAAATGATAACCTTTCAGTTTACACACAAAACCAAGCAGCTTACCTGATTTAAAAAACAGAAAAAAAGAAAAGGTAAAATAGGCCATGCTGTAAGGTTGCATAACTTTAACAACTTCAGAACTTTTGAAAACTTGGCGTCAAAATATTGGGTTGGCCAAAAAGTTCATTTGGGTTTTTCTGTAAGATGTTATGAAAAAACCCAAACGAACTTTTTGGCCAACCCAATAGTTTTGTGAATGTTTTAAAGTACAGAAATCTAAAAAATGTTAACTTTAGAGTACTGAATTGTAAAGCAGTTGTATCATTGCCTTGGGTCACTAAGATGATGACTTCTAATCACAGATGAAATTTGGAAACATCACTTCTTATTAAATCCTTCTCCAACTTTCTTCCTCCACACTTAAATACGTCTTTGATTTTGAGTAATGAAACATCGCTTTTGCTAAATTCCTTAATCACATCAGTCTTAAATCCACAAATATCATTTAAAATGAACCATCTAAATTTCTCATATTGTCTATTGTCTCATATTTCTTTCATCAATTTCTTGCTAGAGATTATACACATCAGAATCTAAAACTACACAACATCTTTTCCTTGTCTATTGCACTGGCTAAGCATTAACCAACACAAACTGTGTAAAGAAAATATGAAAGGAAGCTTCTTGAACGTGGGTGAGCTGGAAAGAAGAATTCATTTACTCTATTTATAACAGTCTTATTCATTATTATGTATCAAGAAAAACATCTTACCTAGGCAAAAAGAGAAGATGTCGGCAATACTAATACTAAGCAAACAGACTGGGTTTAAGACTAACTAGTTGTAAGATGCTGAGCGACTTGCACAACCTTCCTAAGCCCACATTCCTCTTCTGTAAATGGAAGGATGATATAACCACCCTCATAGGTGGAGAGAATCAGGGGAGATAAAAGTATGTAACACACTTAGCTCAGGACCTGGCACCTGGAATGAGCATCAGAATCATCATTTTCTTCATCAGCAGCAGCAGCAGTATTATGTACTAAAATCCCTTCTGGCTCTTACACCCTCTATAATCTTGAATTAGCAAGCACCATCTGGCACCTGCTATTCAACCTATTGTATTATTTCCTTAAAAATGGCCACCAACTTGCCCCACCTTCCTCTTTTTTAATCCATGGTCTCTACCCTCTTCTACACCCCCAAGTGGCCCACTTCTCTCTCCAAACAGAATTATGTTTGAACAACGTATGTTTGTGCCAGGTGGTACTGCATGCACAGTTATATGCGTTTCCTATGTATGACATCAATGCGTGATAGTAATGTTCCTCCTACCTTCCAAATCACCCTCCTTGGTGCCAACCCATGTGTCAATTAAGGTCAGCAGGCATAAAACTGTAAGTACTCAGATCCATGCTTAGAATGCTACAGTCAAAGATTCAGTCAAAGATACATCTGACGCGATTCATTAACTCATAGTTTGGTTCCAAAAATCTTTACTAAGATTTTGGTGTTGTACCACTAGCTGGGGATACCAACATGAGGCAATTTAGCCAGGCAGACAGGTAAGTAAGAAGATAATTTCATTGTATTGTTTTCAATATATGATTTTTTTTTAATGCTATAGAAGCACGGGGTAAGATCACTAAACACAAGGAAAGTGGGGGCAGGGAAGAAGGGCAAACAGACTTCAGGGAGGACTTCCGAGAAGAGGAACCATCTCAGCTAGACCAGCTGGACGATGAAGAGGGGCTATCAGGGCTTTCAGGACCAAATGCAGTGTGGAATATGTCACTATTTCACTGTACTTCGTTAAGTGATGCCAGCATGAAATTTACCACTCAGGGAGCAGTAGAGATAAGCAACAACCAATCACAGAGAATCTTGTACAGTGTGTTGAGGGTTTGGACTTTATCCTGCAGGCAAGGTAAAGTCAATGGAGGATTTTAACCAGGGTAGTCACATGGTCAGACTTCCATTAATAATCTAGATTGTGTGCATTAGAGAGAATCTTTAAAATTACAGAATTCACTCTCCATTTTTTTGGATAACAAAATGGATGCCCTCGGAGGGATGAACCCCATATCAACGCCACATAGTTGAATTTAGGATGTGGATCTCCTATACAGTCAGAAAGTGCTTGTTCTGACTTTCCTGCCTTGCCCCCCCCCGCCCAAGTGCCAGGACACACATTTTCAAGGAAAGATGCAAAACTAAGTCCCTTTATAATCCAGCTCTTCTAAGTGACTTATAAAAACCAATGATTCTGTCCCATTCTCCTTTGGGCCTTAGAAGAATGGACGTAGACTTTGTCCTTTTTCAACATTTAAAAGAGATTTTTGCTTTTTGGTTTCACTTGAGTCTTGGCTCAAATTGTTGTGTTAGATCCTACTCTAAACTGAACCCAAAGTTACTTCACACTTATCTGGGTTGATAACTTAATTTTTGAGGTAGTGATAGTCAAAGATTCAGTCAAGAAACCTCTAGAAAGAGCGTTCAGATTATACAATGTCAGAAAACAGGAGCTGTTTTCTGTCTTTCACAAGCGCTTTGAACAAGTCCATCAAAAGGAACATAACAGTTTAATGTAATGTACAAGAATGGAATGCTTGTTTACCTGAAGTAATGGACTGATAAAAGTAACGTGCGTCTGTCTTGATTGATACAAAACTTACTTGAAGATTAACCTGAACAATCAAGCCCTTAAACTCTAAATACCATCACCCACAAGAAAATAAAACCTGAATTCATAACACAAACATTCCCAAACTGTTGATCCTACACCTTTACTAAATTCAACACATGCAAAGAAAAAAAAAAAAAACAACAACAACAGCAAAAAAAAAAAAAAAACACAACCAACTTTGAATGCAAAAATGAATTTTTCTTGAAAGCAGCTAGCATTTACCTAGGTTTTCTGGGTACCTGGCATGAAATAGCCCTTCTCATGTACTGGCTCATTTAATCCTCAAAACCACGTGAGAAGTTAAACACTATTATAAATGTCATTTTAGAAATGAGAAAATCAGAATGTTAGAAGAATTAAATGATTCAAAGTCATCCAGTTTGAAGAGGTGACTCCAGATCTATGCATCTCCAAAGCTATTAATACATACTATATAAAGTAGTGTGAGGCTCATTTTGGAAGACATTAATAAACTCAAAGCTTTCATGTGTTTAGAAAGTTTGAATTTTTCATTACTCAAGGCTTAGAATAATAAGTATGACCATAGGCCTCTGAATGGAACAACACACACAATAACTGGTGACGTAGCCAAGACATGTATCAGCATTCTTGGTTACAAAGGGGGATGCTGACCCAGATCCAGACCCTTACTAATCTCAGTTCACGGTCACACAATCCAATTTCCCATAATCACCCATAATCTCTCTCTGCTTTTCAGAGACAACAGGTTTAAATAAATTATAGCCATCACACAAGTGGAGCAAACAGACACAGTACACTGATCCATACTGATCTGTTAGCTGGTAGAATCCAGTCCCTAAAGATTAGAGATACTACTTATTGAACATCAGTGCTGGGTCAGCCAATTTCTATATATTATCTCATTTAATCTTTGTATTCTTCCAACCATGTAATATTATCCTTACCACCCCATTATACATACGAGGACACTGAGAAAGAAAGTAAACAACATGCACGTGGGTCTTGGTGAATAACAGAGCTAAGGACTTAAGCCTCATTCTAACTCCAAAGTCCATGCTCCTTTGAGTGTCTACATGAGGCCAATGAGTCAAACATTTGTACAAACACAACTTAGTTCTTAATAGTATAGCAGGAAAACGTGTTGAGTCTGAAAAGTACTTTTTTATAATAGTACAATTCTGTGAGTGACAATCACAAAGCAGGTATGCAACATCCTATTTCCAGGTTAAAAAGCTACAAAGTATTATTATTCCATTTTACAGAAGAGGAAATTCAGTTTAAGAGAAGGTTAAGCAAAGTTAAATAATTTGCTTAAGATCCCTTGGCAAGCTAGAGCCAGACGTAAAACCTTGGTGCTTTTGACACAAAAGCCATGCTCTTTCCTTTCCCCCTTGACAAGTGGTTGTATTTCTGTTGATGCAGAAAATGACTTCTCCTCCCAGATAGGGAAAAGTAGATCGCTCACCAATTCATGGGAAGGACTCATGTTCTGTCCCCCCAATTCCAAGTATAGCATAGAGTTTAGGAATGTAGGCTCTAGTTCCAGACCGCCTGGTTCATAAGCCAGCTCCACCACGTATTAGCTCTGTGACCTTGGGCACAGGATAGAAAGAAGTAACTTTGCTCTAGGTAAACTATCTTGCGATTATAATTATACACATTTAGCTCTTTTTCAGTTTTTGGTTAAAGTAGGGAATGAAAACAATTATTCAGGACTAAAGTGAATTCCAAGCCTGAGGTATTTGGATAAATTGCTTGAACTTTCCCTTTCATTCTGACAATGGAGACTTTGTAATTAAAGTCACTTTCTTAAGAAAGGAGTCACCACTGTTGATAAGCTTACCATTTGTTTAATGCTGTTAGGATTTCCTAGGTGCCTGGCACTGGACTAAGGGCTTTTTGTGGATCATTTCATTTAATCTTCACAACCACCTTTGAGAAATGTACTCCTGCTCTCCCTCTTTGGCAGATGGGGAAACTGAGGCTCAGAGGATTAGCCAACCAAAGTGGGTCATCTAACTGCAGTCTATTTGGTTCATCACACCTCTGTTCTGTTGTTTCCTTCACCTGTGTTCAAATGATTTCAGGACCTTTTAGCAAACAACTTCATTTCCGCTAAACTGATAAATTACATAGTGATGCTGCCGCTAAGGGTGCTCCAACAGTCAATTGTTTCCAAAAATAGTAACATCAATGCAGAAAATGAATTTTTACTATTCATGCAGTTGGACTGACAAGGAATTACAAAGCAAAGGGCACAACTTTAATGGCTGGTAGCTTTAACAAACAGACATAAGCATAAAGACATTATTAAGTAGTTTTCTAAAAATGATCACCGCCACTTAAAATTGTGTTTGGGGCTTCCCTGGTGGCGCAGTGGTTGGGAATCTGCCTGCCAATGCAGGGGACACGGGTTCGAGCCCTGGTCTGGGAGGATCCCACATGCCGCGGAGCAACTAGGCCCGTGAGCCACAACTACTGAGCCTGCGCGTCTGGAGCCTGTGCTCCGCAACAAGAGGTCCGCGCACCGCGATGAAGAGTGGCCCCCTCTTGCCACAACTAGAGAAAGCCCTCGCACAGAAACGAAGACCCAACACACCCAAAAATAAATAAATAAATAAGTAAATTAAAAAATAAAATAAAATAAAATTGTGTTTGGAAACATCATGAAACTAGAGCAAACTGATTAAAGTAATCCCCAAAGCATCTTTTATCCCCCAAGAAGTTATTTTGCAACACAATTTTCAAATATTTAAAAACCTCCCCTCTGCCAAGAAAAGTACCATTTTATTTTGAAAGACAGCAAGGTTTCAGCAGTAATTCTTAATTCCATAAATTAAAATGGCATTTTTCCAGTTTACAAGGACCTCCCACACAACAGGTCAGCTGAGGCAGGCATTCGATGGCTAAGGAGACTGAGGTGGGAGAGGCTGGGGACCAAGCCCTGGCTCCCTGACTTGTGGGAGTGCTGCTGCTCTGCACAGCCATTTACCCTCCTGGGTGGTACTGAGGAGCTCAATCAGAAGCAACCCCTCACTCTCCCCGGGAGCCCTGCTTTGCCTGCTGTCAGCCTTCCCCTTATAGGATTAAAAAACCATCATCTTCACACGCAAATTTTTTTTTAAAACAGGCTTGAGGGGGCTTCCCTGGTGGCGCAGTGGTTGAGAGTCTGCCTGCCAATGCAGGGAACACGGGTTCGAGCCCTGGTCTGGGAGGATCCCACATGCCGCGGAGCAGCTGGGTCCGTGAGCCACAACTGCTGAGCCTGCGCGTCTGGAGCCTGTGCTCCGCAACAGGAGAGGCCGCGATAGTGAGAGGCCCGCGCACCGCGATGAAGAGTGGCCCCCCGCTCGCCGCAGCTGGAGGGGGCCCTCACACAGAGGCGAAGACCCAACACAGCTAAAAAAATAAATTAAAAAAAATAAATTCAATGTTGTAATTCTTGAATTTCTCTCTAATTAAAAAAAAAAAAAAAGAGTGGCCCCCGCTTGCAACTGGAGAAAGCCCTCGCACAGAAACGAAGACCCAACACAGCCATAAATAAATAAATAAATAAATTTAAACAAACAAAAAAAGGCTTGAGTCTTACAGATTGTATGTATATGTATATTTAAATATGGGTTCATTCCATTGACGTGGTTCAATGGAATCTAGTTTTTAGAATTAAACAGGCTTGGCTCCAAATCCAAGCTCTTCCACTTACTTGCAAATTTTTTCCCTTTTAATCTTGGGCAAGTGTTCTTAATCTCTCTGAACTTTAGTTTCCTTATTTGTTAAAAAAAAAATGATATCAATAATAATATCTGCTTCATTACTTTTTTTTTTTTTTTTTTGCTAGAATCAAATGAGATATTCCTGTGCAGTTTGTGGCCTGGCGCCTCATCTATTGCGAGTAATCAACGGATATTAACGTATTAACTAGTCTTATTACTTCATTCTTTCTCTTATTTTTTTTTTTTTGGCCATGCCCCCTGGCATGTGGGATCTTAGTTCCCGGACCAGGGATCAAACCCATGCCCTGTGCATTGGAAGTGCGGAGTCTTAGCCACCGGACTGCCGGGGAAGTCCCCTATCCTTTCTCTTCTTAAGCAGCTTGTCTTTTGGCCTATTTTGTATAACTGTTGCCTTTCATAGAAAGGGGAGAATGATAAAGGGGGTAAAATTGGAGGAAAATTTTGTTTAGTTTGCTAAGAGTGCTTGAGAGTGTTAAAGAAGGTAGATTGTGTATAAATAAGGCAGTTAAGGTATTAAGCTCTATTATTTTAATTCATTTATTCATGCAAGCCCTATAGCCAAAGGCAGGAACTGTGAACAATGAATTTATGTCTTACAGCATGTGGATTTGGTGAAAGGTTCCATGATTCGCTCTTCTTGCAGAGAAGGAACTTATTATTTACTAAGAGCAAGTCCGTGTGCCCTTACACAGCCTATCTCACTTAATCATGACATCAGTACTACCAGTAGTTATTTCTGCACCCATTTTAAAGATTGGGAAGGAGAAGTTCAGAGAGAAACACTTACTGAAAGGCACACTGCTGGTAAGCGGCCGAACCACTACTACATTTGATTCAGTCCAATGTTTTCTGTATTCTAACATGCCCACCAGTTTCACTTAGTAAATAATAGTGCACATTCACTGAAAATTAATACTGTAAATGGGGAACAAAGTAGCCTTTCTAATCATCAACCAGACACATCTGTGTATAACAGAGCCAGGATAGTAGTTAAAATTTGCCTTCTGTTAAAAAAAAAAAAAAAGAAAAATGCTTCTAGAAAAGGTTATTGGCACTTAACAACCTGAAATCAGGCATTTATTTATTCAACAACATTCCATCTGTGTTCACTGAACCTCTAGTATGAGCCACTCTGCTAGGTAACTGGAATCACAAGATTTTTGTTGCCAACTATTACAGGCAACGGTTTTTAATATCTGAATTGTGTTTGCTTTTGATTTAATGTTCCTATAAGCAGAACATGTATCTTTGAGGTTCTAAATAGGCCGCACTAATACTCTGTGGTAGTGTCAGCTAAATCTCTTTGGGTGTTAATCATGACCATAAAACACCTGGAGTTGGCAAGTTAAAGACCTTTTCCTCTTCTGTGAATTGGGGTTTAAAAAAACAGTACCTACCTGCCAGAAGAAAAGTTATTTGAATTCATCTTGGAACTGTTTTCTACTAAGTGCCATTTTGGCATGATCTTATTATCAGGGTGATTTGATTTTACAAAACAATCATGAAAGTATTTAAAATGGATACACATTTAAATGTCAAATGCTTGACACAGACTGTAGTAAATTTCATTCCTTCAAGCTGAATCATTTATGTGTGACATTTATACAGAAATGCAAACAATAAATGGTCAAATCGATAAAAGTCTATGGAATTGTTTAAGAATAAGAAAGATCCAAATTTCAAACGGGGAACTATTTTTTATGGTCCACTATTTTCTAGTACTGTTAAGATGTAGAGTACCATTATGGCCATAGTACATTATAAACAAACATGTCCTAAACTTTTGAAGTATTTTCCTGGGCAGGGGTTAAGAATTAGAAAAAACAGAACTGTTACAATTTGTTGCGTAACAATGGAAGGATTATATAAACCCTATTTTGTCGTTGGATGCTTTTCTACATAGAATTAATCTCATCCAGTACTAAAAACATTATACTAATATCCTACTTTTGATTCTTCATGAACGTTTTCTAACTACTTTATTATCCCTGCATTTTAGCAACCCCTTTGCACCACCTGGAAGCAGAAAGCACCAGTCCAGCTCCTTTACTGTGATAATTTATCTTTCTAACAAACAGTAGAATGACCTGTGTTAGTTCTCCACCTAACAGAACACATCAGAGATCTCTGGGTAGGGCCGGCTGAAGATAGCAGCTTTCTAAAATCGCCAGAGATCCAAACTAAAGTAATGACAGAGGTTTTAGTCGGTCATCAAAAATGGAAATCCCTAACGTGTTGACTATTTCAGAAGTGTCAAACTGTAGGTTTAACACAGAACCAGAAATAACGATGTGTGACTGCCGGGGTTTGTTTTGCAATCCTTGGGTTTTCTAGATCATATTAGAAACCATTTTATATGAAGCACCTCTACCCTGCCTCCCTCCTCCCATCTAAAGTTCTGCAGTGAATGTAAATTTTAACAGCCATCCATGTGGACAACGCACCCCAGGAAGGGTGCAAGGCCTTTATAAACACAACCTACTTTCTTTGCAACACTCTTCTTGGAAATCAAGGAATCTGTGTTTTCACAAGGCAGCTGTCTAGGAAGGCTTTGCAAAAGGGACCCCAAGTAAACAGTGGAAAACTCGGCACAACGGGGTTCCTCACAATAGACAACCACTATTAAGCTGTAATTTTTAGAGGCGACCTGGTTTACTACCACTCAAACACTGGCATTTAGAAGAAACAGGCCAATTACGAGATGTGATTCAGCCCTGGACTTTAGTAAAGGCACTTAAATGGAAAGGTCCTTGGCTTCAGAGATTTCAAGTCAAGGCGAAAAAGAGGCAAAAGTGCTAAGCACCCACAGGGCTTTTAAACAAAAGATGAACTTCTGCTCCTGAAAGGGCAACAGAGTATGTGTATGCAAGACAAACAACGGCCCCCTTCAGGCTGTGCTCTGTCCTCCCTGGTCTCCAGTGGGTGCACAGTATGCAGTCAGAGTACATTATACAGTGGGGATGCCCTTTCTGCAAAGGTGAAGGAGGCTGGGGCTTACTTTTTCAAGTGAGCACTGACGATGGCTTTGCTCTCGCTCTCTCGTCTTGTGCGCCCTTTTGCATGGTCACCCTAGAGAACAAAGGCATTCTTTGCAAGGCCACTGTCAGATTTTTGAGCTGCTGTCTGTGCACCAGGAACACAGAAAAGGCACCCTAACTCCCTCCTTAGAGACTACATTCTAATCAGCAGCACTCCAAGCCCCAAGGCAATAGCTACACCTGCAAAGTCAAGTGCTGAATTCCTTCATCCAGATAAATGAAAGATAGCTACTGCTGTTTTTAAGTGTCTGGATCATTGCCTCAATTCTGAACATGGTTTTAGCAGGAAGTTCACTAGATTTTGCTGGTGCTTAGAGCAGAAGAGCATTATCATCATTGTCACAGCTCTATTTTCTGCGGAATCCATGGTCTCTTGCGTGGAGGAGGGGGTTCAGACCCGCAAAAAGTCAGGGCAAGGAGAGACTGAGACTCGGCAACGTGCCATCCACAGAAACCGTCTTTCCCGGAGGCAGAAGGGCTGCTCCCTCCTTTTTCAGCCTCTGTGTCTCCAGCTGCAGACCTCTCCCCTTCACTCTTCTTCTCAGGGTTAACTCTAGGGCACAATATTACTGAGGCTCAGTGACTTGCCCAAGACTTGCCCAAGACTACGAAGACCCAGTGACTGGCCCTGGAGCCAGAGCCAAGTGCAGGGTCCGTACCTCTGATTCCCTCCACAAAAGTTCTTTCCACTACAGGATCAAATTCTCTCCATTTCTACTCCACGCACACAGCTATTGGAGACTGCAGGGGTAGAAACAATAAGCAAATATGGAGAGGCAGACATTCATTAGTTATGTAAGATGACCTCCTCTGGCTGTCTGACTTTGCCTTATGATTCTTCTTCACTCAGAGGATTTAAAGATTGGAAGAGAGAAAGTAAAGAGCCCCTTCAACTATGGATATTGCCAAAATAGCAAGTGCAAATACCATTCTTGTTATAGAGAAATATCAAGTAGCAGGTGAAAAGGCTAAAAGTACAACAGTCTAAGTTGAAATCTCCTTCATTTCTCCCCATTGGCTGCTTTATTATCATAAAACAATGGTTAAAATTTCTATTCACACCAAAGCAATGACTACGTGAATCTCAGAACCAAAGGAAGCTAAAATGCCATCTGGTTCAAACATCTATTTTACTAGTACCTTAGACATAAAGAATTTTAGAACTGGAAGGCACTTAGAAATCACCTAGTCCTACTCTCTCATTTTACAGCGGAGGAAACTGAGGTCCAGAGAGATTCAAATGCCTGCCCGAAGTCATACAACATAGTACCTGCGCTAATAAATGAACTCCATCCCCTAATAACCAAGTCAACGTGGCAGCCTAGAAAAACCAGTAAAATGTAGTCAAAAGACAAAGAGAGTTACGTAACGGACAGTCTTCCTTTAGATGACACACACTGCAATTTTAGAAAAAGATCCATGAGGCCTAATTATAAGAAAATCACCCCCTATCACCTCCATTTTTCTGGACAGAAGGAAATAGGTAGAGATGGGATAATGACAATTCTCTCCAACTCCCAGCCCCTGTAAACAGTTTTTAGCATGCCCATAATTAAGCGAAAAGGCAAAAACACCTCACCGCATCTATAAATCAGTAAGGCTATAGTCAATGGTTTTTATGAGACAAAGTCTAAACAAAATAACCCTGAAAACAGATTATAAAAGCATCCTGGTGTTCCTTCAATTTGTTTTATAAATTGTTCTGACTACACAGGTGACTAACACCAAAAAAGAGAGTCTCCTGCAGCTGCTTATGATTCATGTACTAGAAAACAAAGATAAAAGATCACTCCTGACAGATTTATATCCAAATGCCTTACCCTAATTTACGAAAGGGAACATTAAGGTAACTGAGAAAAGAAAAAAAAAAAATCTCCCAAACTTGCATAATGAAAAAAATAAAAATGTCACCACATGTTGCCCGGTAAAGACCATAAAGACACCCTGCAGACATGAACGCTTGTCCTCACTCTGAAGAGCAAGTTCAAGAACACCAAGGACAGGAAACTGACCCAGTCTCTTTAGTCTAAAATGAAATAAAATAAACCCTCAGAGTCAGACAAAGGGAACTTAGAAAGCAAGAGTACGGAAATACAGAAGTGAATCGGAGATGGTGATTATATTCCCATTTTCTATTCCAATTTTCAATTTTAACTCTCTTATTTTCACTTTTTAAGAAAAACTTTAAAGGATTTATCATCTCTCCTGCCACAGATAGCCTTTCTTTTCACATTCCTGATTTGATAGTACAAACAGGTATCAGTTTATAAGTCTGAATGCAGAGATCCAGATTTATGAAAATTTGGTCTCTGTGCTTTGATGGTTAAGCATCATTTACCTGCAAAAGCTAGTTTTTTTTTTCTGGCTTTTAAGTTAGTCGGCAGGCAATTCTCTTCTCAGGGATAATACATTCAGGCTGTAACTACAGTGAGCCACTGTGCTGGGATACAGACATATATAAAATCTCATTTAATCCTTACAGGTCTTTATAACTATTTTATAATCATCGTACAGATTGCAAAATGGAAATCCCAAGAAGTTAAACCATGTGCCTAAAGTCATTTGTCTTCCCAGTGGTAAAACAGGAATTAGAATCAAAGTCTTGAAAAGCTAGAACCTAAGATCTCTCCACTATATCTCAGGTGTTCCCTAGACATGGATGGGGAAGGGCACACGCAGTGGGGCTCGCCGGACCATGCAAGAAACCTCCAGTTTCAGACTAGCTATTTGGGGAGAATTTTTTTTTTAATGTTATTGATGGTGATGGAAAGATTTCAATAACCCTATCATTATAGAATAAATGTGATTCATAATTTGCTATCTCCAAATCAGCAGTTAGATAGAAATAAAATTTGGCGATTTTAATTGGTTTGGCTCAGGCCTTCAGACTTCCATATGGTTATTTTCCTTGTTTTATGTTACATGTAATCGATTTAGCACTTGAGTTTTAAAGTCTTGGCAGAATCTATCAATTAAAAGCTACAAAAATTAGGATTGTTCAAAGCACACATTCCAAATGGAGTGATTTTAAGGACACAATTAAAAAATGCTCCTTTCATAAATGTTAAAGTTTTCTATAAACTTGCATCCTCACCCAGATGACAAACTTCATACAGACGAAAGAGAGATATTTTCTCTGGAAAAACAAAAGCTAATAAACATCTATTTGCTTCTTCTGAGAACTAATGTGTGCCCAAAATGGCCTTTTCTACACCGTTTGCCAGATGAATTTTTCCTATCTTCATATTTCTAAAACTGACAGCAGTCGTGAAAACTCTCACAGACCATCTCAAAACTAAAATGTAAGTACAACATCAATAAACATAGCGCCAGCCCTTTTAAACTGATAGCACTTTTCTAATTGGTCTTGCAAATTAAGATGTTCAATTGTTATTTAATATACCAGTTTATCAGAGTATTACACTGAAAAAGAAATGATTATACATTGAAATAGATGTTCTTTCTAAGCCAGAGACACAATTCCCTTCAGAAAACATAAAACCACACAATATGGATAAAATACATTCAGAAATCTGAAAAATGCAAAATGCTTTCATTTCTGTAGACTTGTGACTAAACTTATTGTTAAAATTGCTCCTCATGACTACTGCCCGTGTAATTATTTCCCATATGCTAAAAGTTCATCACACGTGCTAAATAAATGAAAGAATCCTTTATCAAACCTCAAGTGGTCGTTGGTGAATTTCCACATTTATTTAGCTTGACTGAGAGTCCAGAATGCCTGATGTCCCTGTGATTCTTGGAGAGCTGCACAATTCAAGTGTATTTTTAAAATTATCATTAAATTCTCATTTTATATCTTGGGTAATGGAAGGGTACACAACTGTTTGTTTTATAACAGAACTCTGGAATTGATGCCATCTTTATAAATGATTATTTAAACTACTGAATGTTAATAGATATTCCTCCCTGGCAAGTATAACATTAGATTCAGCAGAACAATCTTATGTCTTTTTTTTTTTTTTCTTTTAGAATTACAACACTGAATTTTTTTTTTAATTTATTTATTTATTTTTAGCTGTGTTGGGTCTTCGTTTCTGTGCGAGGGCTTTCTCCAGTTGTGGCAAGTGGGGGCCACTCTTCATCGCGGTGCGCGGGCCTTTCAGTGTCGTGGCCTCTCTTTTTGCGGAGCACGGGCTCCAGCCGCGCAGGCTCAGCAGCTGTGGCTCACGGGCCTAGTTGCTCCGCGGCATGTGGGATCTTCCCAGCCCAGGGCTCGAACCCGTGTCCCCTGCATTGGCAGGCAGATTCTCAACCACTGCACCACCAGGGAAGCCCACAATCTTATGTCTTAATGTCAGATTTCCTTATACTACTCTCCATCCATACAGAGTTGCACCGGAAATTTCTTTGTAACTTTTGGATTAGAAAATTTAACAATATGAATGAGGATCTAAGCACCCCCCCCCCATTTCCACTGATTATTTCATTGATTTCATGCTATTTCCAGGGTCCCCTTTTTCAATGGCAAGAATGTGGAATTGCTAGAAGTATCTTTAAGGGAAACCTTGAAGGTCAGTAGATCCCAAGCAATGAATGCCTTCATTCACCAAGGGCACTGCCCTCCTTTGCCTTCAGTCCTTTAACAGCAGCAAGTTCCCCCAAAGGGCTTGCACTTTTACTTGGCCTGAGTAGGTCACATTTCTAAAATACTTAGCTGTCTGCAGTGTCTCTGGTCAGCAGTACTGAGTCACTAACACCAAGGAGTTTCAGGCTAGTTTGACCTCTTTCTAGTTTTCAATGGAATTATCCCATGTAATCCAATTTACATAGCCATTTAATCAAAGTGAGAAAGGAGATTACAGAGCTCACATTTGTTTTGCAAAGCAAGGGTGCAAGGATCATCAATCCTACTGACTCTCAAAGTGACTTGATAGTACATCGCCCCCCTTTGGATTGTTGGTCATTAACCTGATCTGTCTCCAGTGATCTTGTTTAAATAGGAAGGTTTAGGCTCTTTTCCTGAACTAGAAGGTAGAGGTTTCTCCACCCACATCTCACCACTACCATGCACGTGAGCAGATGCTACTATAACAAAGAATTGGTTCCCCGTCCGCCCATGCTTATTATTCCACAAAGCAGAAAGCATGTACGAATCAAGTAATTACATTAAAACTTCTCTTCTGTTGCCAGTCTTTAACATTTGCATTTCAACAGCCCACTGTGGTGATCCCAGGTGCTTTGCCTATAAACTAACCTGCTTGCAGGAGAGGAACCTGCGCTCCACTCCTCTCCTCGGTCTTGGGCAGCTGCCCTAGACTACACAAACCTTTCTGCTAGGCCATGTCCCTCCCTCCTGCCCTTTTCCACACGGGTGCAATGGGCTCGAGTCTTCCTACTCCCCTCTGAATGTGTACCCTTCCCAGGTCTAGACACCTATTTAAAATATGACACTAAGTATGTCATGAAATAAAGCATTTTCAGCACGTTCTAAACTGAAGATCTGTACAAACCTTTTCCCCACCACTTCCACCCCTTCGACACACTTCAGGAATTGCAATCTCCGACAGCACCTCTGGGGGGTGAAAGGGCAGCCTTACCCAACCCGCGGCAGATAACAGAAAAATTCCTAAGGGGAGAAGTAAGTAGAGGTAAGACCTGCAGTGGCAAAAAGAACTGTGCATGGGAGTACAGTGGCGGCCCTTTCTAAACGACAATCCAGATATATGCTGCAAGAAAAAACAACAAAAACAAAACTAATTGTACCCCTGGACGGTGCTGTACCACTGTGCTTCTGTATAAGGCACAATTTTGCAGCACTGGGAATTACCTCAATAACTACCATCAGAGGTGCCCATTAAAACACACACACACAACTTTTTCTCTTCTGTAATGGAAGAAAGTGGGTGCAATGTGGAGGTATTACCCCCTCTAGAGCTCTCTTGCCTAGAGCCGCAAACCTAGCAGACGCCGCGGGAGTCAAGTTTCCCGGGGCTGGCCGGGCAGGTTCTCCGCCCAGCCGAACGCGGCCACTAAGGAACTCTGGGTTGGCTAAGTTCCAGCGGCTGCACCCGCGTCCGCACGAGCCAGGTACCCACCCAGGGGCTGCACAAAAATCTGGGTGCGCGAGCGAGGGTGGCGCATGGGGAGCTGTTGTGTAATGTCCCCGAAATCCACGGGAAAATGCCTCCGGTGCAAAGACATGCCTTTCAGTTATCACTTAAACTCTCCGGCCAAAGAACAGATCCTTCCATCTTACAGGAATTGCCGGTCCCGACTGACAGCTCCCAACTTAAGGGCTGCAGATCCAAACTTGACACGGGCTCCCTCTCATCACTCCCACTCCTCCTCTCCCAGGCTCACCCGGGCCGGGCGGCTGGGGCTCGCACGCCACGCCCGCCTCCCCAGCGCCCTCCAGGCTCTTCCGGCAGGCACAGCCCCGAACGCCCCGGCACTTGGGGCCGGGACGCGCCGGCCTCCAGGCGCGATTTTCTTGGAGAGCCGGCGAGCTCCCGGGCGCGCCCTACTCACTTGTGTCTTCTTCATAAGGAAAGGCAGCGCTGTGATCCAGCCCAGGCAGCGGTGTGGCAACTCCGTTTAGCTGTTCTGGAGCTCCAGCATATTGCATGAGCAGCGGCTGCAGATAGTCCATGCATTGGGTAGCCCGAGCGCAACGCCCTCTCCACTGCCCGTGCTTCGCGCAGCGCTCCCAGTCCCTGCGAGAGGCGGCGAGTGAAGCCCGAGCTAGGCAACCGCCAGCACTTTTATACAGCTCCCTCCCGCCTACTCCGGACACGCCTCCTTCCCTTCCGGAGCTCCGGGGAAGCGAGACTGGGCTGGGGCACTGGAGGGAGACCCGGGAGGGCGGCCGGAGCCCCGCGAATACACCAGAGTTGGACAAATCAAGCCAAGCGCGTCCCCTCGCCGGGGGGCCCGTGTGCGCACGGCCGGGAGGCCACCAGGGCGCGGGGGCGCCGAGGGTGAAGCTGGACACCATGCAGCCGCCGCTCGCGCTGCACGCGGGTAGTGGAGAGTCCCTGCTCGGCCTCTCAGCTCCGCCGGGGCTCACCTGGCACCGCCGGGGGACGGAAGGAGTACCTCGCGCTGCTGGCGAGGGCCCAGAGCTCCCTCTTTTCTGTAGAGACGGTGCGGGAGTCACTGGGGGCCTAGCAAACAATTCGCCCCTTCCTGCTTTATGGAAATGTTTTTAAAGCTTAATTAGGATCTATATAGTTAGGCCATTGTCTTACCCTTGTTTTTTTAAACAGTTACTTTAGTGAATGAATATTTAATCATTGAAATAATTGTTGACTCAGGATTGAATACTGCTAAGGGAGATGCTGTTTCCAGAATGGTTTACTGCTGTTTCCTTAGAAATTAAGATTGAAAGAGAAGCGATAGGTTATTAAACGCGGAGATCACCAACCCAGCCAGAGTTTTGAAAACTGTACTTTTTTGCTGGAGAAGGTTTTGGAGTCGGAAAGATAATGCAACAACAATAATAGTAGATACAACCATTATATGATGCACTTAGTTACATACCAGGCGCCGCGCCGTGCTAAGTACTTTACAGAGATTATCTCGTCAAATCTTTTCAATAAATCTATTGTATAGGTCCTGTCATTTTTATTCCCAGTTTATAGTTGATGAAACAGTCTTAGGTCAATTTTCCCAAACCACAGCTAGGAAATGGCAGAACTTAATTTGAATCCAGAGCCCTGGCTATACAGCTTTTTGTTAGTTTGTTTTGGGCTGCGTTGGGTCTTCGCTGCTGCGTGTGGGCTTTCTCTAGTTGCCCGATCGGGGGGCTACTCTTGGTTGCGGTGCTCGGGCTTCACATTGCGGTGGCTTCTCTTGTTGCGCAGCACGGGCTCTAGGCCTTCGGAGTTTCAGTAGTTGTAGCTCGGGGGCTCTAGAGCGCAGTCTCAGCGAGCCATGTGAGATCTTCCCGGACCAGAGATCAAACCCGTGTCCGCTGCATTGGCAGGCGGATTCTTAGCCACTGCGCCACCAGGGAAGTCCCCTATAGAGCTTTTAAAAAATACTTAAAACATATATTAACTCTCCAAACCCCGCCCCCCGCCCCTGGCCCCTCCCACCCCCCGCTTTTTTTTTAGTCTGAGCTGTGTCTTCATTGCCGCAGGCGGGCTCCAAAACCCTTTTATATTTGTTCTTATAACTGGAGAACACTAAAAAGCATTTTATTAATTTTTTTAAAGAAAATATTTACTAGACATTAACATCAATAATCTATGAAATAAGAATAATGTGTAAATTTAGGAATTAGGTATTTTAATAAGAGAGTAAGATTCCAAATTTGCCTTAATTAGTTCAGTGTGCCTCTTTTACAAACGAATATGCCAAACCTATAACCATAAGAAACAAGAAACTAGGTAAAATTTGAAGCTCGCTGTGTCAATTTTCTATCACTGCTGTAACAAATAACCAAAACTTAATCACTTTAAACAACACAAATTTATTATCTTGCAGTTTGGAGGTGAGAAGTCCAAAATGGATCTCCCCGGGCTAAATGTTGGCAGGGCTGTGTTCCTTATAGAAGCTCTAGAGAGTTCCTTTTCTTGCCTTTCCAGGCTTCTAGAAGCTATCCAGATTTTTTGGCTCATAGCCTCCTTCCTCTTCAAAGTCAGTTGTGATGAGTTGAGTCCTCACATCACCCACTCTGCCCTTCCCTTCTGCCTCCTTCCACTTCTAAGGACCTTGTGATTACCTTGGGCCCACCTGGATAATCCAGGCTATACTCCCTAAATCAGCTAATTAGCATCATTAATGCCATCTGCAATCTTAATTCCCCTCTGCTATTTAGCATAGCCTATTGACAGGTTCTGGGGATTAGGACATTGACATCTTTGGGCGTGGCAGGGGTGTATTCTTCTCTCCACCACACTCAATACTGAACAAATTCAGGGAGAACATGGAGTGGAAGTGTGGGCTTGTTATGTCACTATGCATCCTTCATCAAGTGCTTCACTCCAAGTGGCTACAGAGCTCTGACTAGGAGACTACCTCCCCCTCCATGGTTACGAAAATAAATGTGTGAAAAAAGACTGCAACCGAAGTTCAGAGTATTAAATAATTACTTTTACTTTCAATCAAAACAGTGCTACAAACCATTTTAAGCAGAAGTGGAAAGAAGTCTGAAAACAGAAGCAAATGCGATGGTATAGGAAAATCATCTAACTAATGACTCCTCTCTGCCAATACCAATCTTAACACAGCCAACCTTTAGGAGTAATTTTGGTCTGCCAGAATCTTCCAAAGAGTTGCATATATATTATGCACAAAGGAGTTACACTCCTAAACTGTATCATTATGGTCTAATGGAAAGGGAAACGAGTTTGAGAAAGGTTGATTCTATTTCAGACTCTGTTGCAGGCTCTATGACCTTGCCACCAATCAGGGGTTTAGCAGTGTGGCATGCATAACTGCAAAGGTTCCCCAGGTGACTGTAGGTGCTGCACTGATGAACATCTTTGTTTATTTTATCAAATGAGTATAAATTAAAATGTGTGTTTTTAAAATGTATACTAATATATACATGTATAATACACATATATCAAACAGATGATTCCAAGTTGATTATTGCTTAGAAAAAAGAAATTTGAAGGGTCAATTTAAAAGCAGTTTAATGTATAACATTAAATAAATATAACTGGTAGTAAAGGAAGGTGTATATCGACAAAAATCATGACATTGGTAGAATTGCTGAAGCTTGGCAAACATCAATCTAACTGTACTAATTTTATGAAACCAGTAAGAAGGAATAGCCTAATAGGTTAGAACAGGTTTAAAGAAACCGGGGAGTAGACCTAGTAGAAATTCAACCCAGTTTCTTTTCAATCGACTGGATAATTGATCTCAGGACTCAATATACTAATCTCCTAGAGTGACTCACTCTCTTTGCTTCCCTTCCTCCCTCCTTCCCTTCTTCTCCCTCTCAGTTCTTTCTCCTCCTCCCACCTCCACAGCTCAATGGCTTTCTAGCTACACTAATATCATCACTGACTTTCTCATCCATAACTCTGTATCTGTTGTTTCCTTCATACTGATGCACTACAGTTATGCTGTATAATCATGATACTTGAAATCAAATGAAGAGAATATGAAAGCAGATACCAAAGAGGTTAGAAGAGCTAGCACACAAATCAAAGACTGTGGGCAAGCTCATCAGGAGGTCAGAAAGACAAAGATCTTTCTTCAGTGTAGGCCTTTGAGAGGAGACAAAGGCCAGCGTCCAGTCCCTTAGCAGAAGAAAACCAGGAGCTACTTAAAAGTGAAAAAGAGGCAGGGCTATGCTCCAAATGGATAGGACACATCAGGAATTTTTTCTCTTAGAAAAGTAGGCTCCTGTTATAGGGTGCAGGGAGTTCAACATTTGATACATTGGGAAGAAAGTCTATCCATGATTATCTAGTCTTTACTTGCATACTTTCAATGCTAGTTGGTCCACCATGCTGTTTTTGATTAATCTAATTGTTGGAAAGATTTTTCTGTTTTGAGCTTTAACATTTGTTGTTGTTTATGTTAAGAGATAGGTTTAGTTTAGTAAGTAAATCTAGTTAAGTCTTGTCTTGTGCGTATGAAACATCTCTTGTTTGTTCACCCATTCTGGCTGCCCTCTGTTAGACACATCACTCTTGGATCACAAAACTTCCTCTGCTGAGAACTCTGGTGGCTTGCCATTGCTCTTGGAATAAAGAAAAGCAAAGAATTTAAGGCTTCCCGGGTCTGGCCCCTCCCTGCCTCTCCAAAGTCAATTTGTGCTGTGCTCCCTGCTCCAGAGGCAAGAAACCTTTTCTGTTCCTCAGAGTTCCCTCCCATTTCAGAGCCTTTGGTTATACTCTTCCTTCTGCTTCTGCAGAGACCACTTTGCTCAACTCTCCTCTTTACCCAGTAAATATTTTCTTATTCTTTAGATCTCAACTCAATATTCCCTATATTCTCTTCCTCAGGCAGGTTTTCCCTAACCTCTGACTTGATCAACTTCCCTCTTATTATAAACTCAAGTATGAATTCCCTCTTTCGTAGCATTTATGAAACATTTGTTTGTGTGATTATTTGACTAAAGTCACTGACTATGACTGTCCTCACTCATTGGTTTATCTTCAGTGTTCAGTACAGTAAGCAGAACACAGTGAATCTCTTAAATATTTTTCTTTAATTAATTAATTAATTTATTTATTTATTTTTATTTTTGGCTGTGTTGGGTCTTCGTTTCTGTGCGAGGGCTTTCTCTAGTTGTGGCGAGAAGGGGCCACTCTTCATCGCGGTGCGCGGGCCTCTCACTATCGCGGCCTCTCTTGTTGCGGAGCACAGGCTCCAGACACGCAGGCTCAGTAGTTGTTGCTCACGGGCCCAGTTGCTCCGCAGCATGTGGGATCTTCCCAGACCAGGGCTCGAACCCGTGTCCCCTGCATTGGCAGGCAGATTCTCAACCACTGCACCACCAGGGAAACCCCTCTTAAATATTTTTTGAATTAGTTTACTGATGCCAGGCAGGAGGCAGGAATTGGACAAGGCCCAGAGCTTATACGACATCAACAATTTCTCACAACAATCATGTAAGGGAGATAATTTTTCTGTTTGATAAATAAGGAAACTAAGGACCAATAAGGTTAAGTAATTTATTCAAGATCCCTCGGTTGGTAAGTGGAAAAGGCATGTGGACAACGGTTAGGATATTTAGCTGCTCAGCACCTCTCCTATTCTTCTTCCTCTGCTACTAGCATCCCACTTTCTTTTGTAGAAATCACGCAAGATGATCCCATGTCTCTCAGGAGGGATTGTCATTCACAAGCCTTTGCCTCCCCTTCCCCCTTCACTGTAGGGGTGGGTTTAGGATCCAGGTCTGGCCAATCCCCTGATTGGTGAGGTATGGGTATATCACCTGAGGTGGGCTAATCAGAATCCACTGAGGTATTTTCCTGCTAAAGTTAATTGGAAAGATTACCTCCTTCCTATGGAGTTGCCACAAGCTACAAAAACGTGAAGCTTCCTTTATCCTGTTGGTGTCTGGTTTGACCAGCCTTAAAAATGATGAAAGATATCCGTTCACAGATTATTCTTTGAAAAACCCCAAATTTCTTATATTCAGGGAATACCATCAAACTCATTTGTTTAGTTTTTTCTTGATTATAGACTAAAGATTAGAAAATATTGCCAAGGATAGTAAATACTTAAATTATTGATAGTCGGCCTTCTTTTCCCTTTACACTGTGCTTAAAAATTAATCACAGGTCCAATTTATAAACAAAAGTAAATAATTATATTCCTGAAAAAAAGTTGAGCCTGTATGATATCAAATCAGAGATATTTTTTAACTCTTTTATGAAATCTAGAGATGTTTACAATATTAACTCAGAATGTTCAATTTAGTGTTGTTAATAAATATTGATCACATATCAAAAGGAATTTGGTTGACAAAAAGAAAGGAGTGTTTCCTGAAGATAATTATAATATACAAAGATCATTATCCTCCATGGATATCAAATAATCTAGAAGTTATTAGACATCATGACCTACTGAAAAAGTGAGATTATCAAGAAATTCTAAAGGAATAAACTTATTTAAACATTCTAGTAGAAACCTGAGTGAAAAGGAATCCAATAGATCTTAGAGAAAGAATTTCCTGGTACACTTAAAACTATTAATTCAACTTTGCAGAAATAACTCATATTATTTATTCATTAATTAATTCATTTGACAAATATTTTAATACTTCCAGTAATTATAACAAATAATTTTTAATTACCTCCAATAATCTCCTCTAAAATGTATCATTCATTTCTGTTATCACTGCCTCACTTCAGAGCTGATGAATCTTATTTAAACTATTGCAGTATATTCACCAAATGTCATCCTGTCCCGTCCACTTCACCAAATATCTTCTTCGCATCCACTTTGTCATCACTGCCAACATTACTGTAGCATCTATAAAAATCTAGGCACAGCACCTCACTGTCTGTAAATGTATTCTGATTCTCCGTACCTAGAGAATAAAATCCAAAGCTCCCCACAATTTGGCCACAACATTTGTAGCTCCCTAGACTCATCGACTGTACTAGCCACTTGCTTCCAACTAGCCATATTGGACTTCTCAACATTTTCTTTTTGACACCTTTGTTCCTGTGTTCACATTGTTCTTTTAGCACGGAGTAGTAGCTTGTTCTCTATTTTCTGTCTGAAATCTCCTTTTCATCATTCAAATCCTGGTTCAAATAACACTTCCTCTTTGAAGCAGAGTGGTTGCTCATTCCTTACAAACTTCATTAGGCTTACAATTAATGGGAAAATTATTTTGTAATCCATGAGCCCTCATTCAGTGAAGGAGAGAAGGATACTTCTCAAAATGTGCTGAGTGAAAGAATAAAATGAGCTGTGGAAATTTGATGGGAACATTCTAGGGAGAGAATATGCATATGGGGGCTTGGTAAATGTTAACTATGTCTTCATGTTATTTTTTTGCTACTAAAAGTTTAACAAGTATTTTTTGACTCAAAATTTATTTTTTAATAACTATAATTATTTCATTTAACTTATATAAATGTTTTTGTTTATGTCTTTTTCTAATCCTTAAAGATTTCAGAAACTGAGTTATTTCACAAACACGTAGCTTTTAAAACTAGAAGAGAATTTTGATAAAATGTGGTTTACACAGTTAATCTACATATGAAGAATTGATGCTACAGAGAGGCTTATTTGAATGAGGAGTAGAACACTTGTCTCCAGAATTGAGTTATGAAACACTTTCTGGCTAGTCCGGAAACACTACTTCCAAGGAATCAAGATCAAAGAGTAAATATTCTACCCTTGTTTATAGTAAAGAGTGTTTATTAATAAGACAGTGATTTTAAGATTATTTAGAGGAGAATTTCTAGAGAAGAGAAGAAGGTAGAATTGATTTTCTAAATAATATGTATATTCTGGGAATATGCTTTTCTATAGTCTCTATTCCCAGAATATAGGAGAATGTTGAGTATATATATATATATATATATTAGACAATCAAATACCATGAACTGTTACAACTTTTATATATTTTACTACAGGTCCCTCTTCTCCATGACATTTAAAGATATATTAAACTCTATGTTTTTGCATAATTTTCCTGGATATTAAGACTTTCATATACATCTCATAACTTTTATGTGTATTAGATAAATTAATTTAGGTTGATGTTTTTGTCAGTGATGTTATCCTCTCCACTTATCTGATTTTAAAAGAGATTTGTGACATCAACTGTGGCAGTGTTCTTTTGTACATTGTACTTTTGAAATGTGTCCTCTAATGAATCATTTAAATGAGAAGTTTCTAGAGTATGGCTTATTTCCTAATTGACAAGTTTGTTCTATACAACTCTTGAATGGCACAGTTAATAAAGAGTGTAGAGACATAGACAAATGCACTAGTACCTTGTAAAGCTCTAATGATATAATATGACTCCCCTAGTTATCTCTTCCTTTAAAAATTATAAACAGGCAATAACAGAGAAGCTGTCATGTATTTGGAACTTTCTTCTTTCTTTCTTCTTCTGCAAGGTGGTGGGTGAAAAGAATTTGACATTAAGGCAGCTAGGGAACAGATAAACTTTACCATTGTGGGTTCCAAAGTCTGAAATAAGCATTGTGGATACTTTTTTTTTTTTAGTGGACGTTCAACTTGCTTGGACAAGTAGCAGATTTTTCATGTCTCCCTCCAGCGTCATCAGACCACTTATCAAGTTTGGATAAAAGACATTTGTTAACAATGTACTTTATTGTCTATGTTTTCCCTCAGCTAGAAACTATTTGCAATGACCCCATCTTCAGAGGTTATGGGGATCTTGACCAGTTTTCAACCTAGTCTGAAGAGGCCTTGAGGGAAGAGATGGCTTTCAGAATTGAGATCCAAGCTTAGAATGGCTAGTAAGCCCTAGACATTGTCATCTTAGCCACATACACTGGCCACCCTCACCCACCTTCCTTTAAAAAAATTTTTTTTCCATTCAAATCTGTCATTCCATACTATGGAGGCTCCCATGGCAAATCCCCATTACCAGCTTTCTTATTCTGAAGACTATACCCAAGGTGAGACAGTAGATAAAAATAAGATGAGCTGATTATTGTCATAATCATTGATTTTTAAATATATGTTTTATTTTTCATTTATAAAGAACGCATGCTCAAATTGGATTGATTATTGCTTAAAATATGCAGTGTGGTATTGTGTGTGTGTTATTTGACTGAGGGTACATCCCAGGTACTGGAAACATTCTATTCAAGAATTTCAGTCCAGGGCCAACCAGCTAGCTTTCAAACTAGAAGTTCCATGCTCTAGAGATTACTAATGCAAGCACTTCTATTATTCATATCTATGCTATCAAAATCTAGCTTATTTCAGCATAGATTTTGGAGATAAGTTAGAAATAAGAATGTTTGATATTATTCATAAACAGCATACTATATGGCAAATAATTTTTCAGAGGTGAAAATGGTGGCTTATTGACCAGCATCATTAATGTAAGAAGACCATCTCATCAGCGAAAATTAAAGCTCTTCAGGATATCTGGACTGGCTAAAATTGTTCTAGAAGCAGTCATGAACAGGGTATAATAATTCAAGGAGGCCTGAAGCTTTTAGCAGTAGAAATAATGCTCTTAAGACTTGAGCCCTAAACAGACTGGTTCCAGCCATTGGTGTGAGACGATTTCTAGTAATGTGTTTGTTTTGAGAAAATATTTCATGTAAGATGCTAATGGAACACTTAACTGTATCAAGAGCTGGGACTTTATCAAGCTATAAAGAATATTTTGTGTGACCTGATTCATGTCTATTTGTCAATATATTGGTCTATATGTGTTGCAGAACTGGGTCTGTGATTTGCTTTCAAAAATGATCTGGTGGCCACATAATCTACCATAAAGAACCTAAGACTTTTGCATATTGAATTGGCTTGAGGTCTGTTCATATTTGTTTATGGAACACTTAACAAGTGATAAGTACTTTGCAAATATTATTTTACCTTTATAGTAATCTATACAATAATCCTCACAATACTCCTAGCACAACTGCATTGTTTGTTTGGTTTTGGTAAACCATCTATGCATAGGGTGATGCTAATCATTGTCATTATCTAGAGAAAGAGAAACAAGATGATCAAATCCACCTATGAGGTGGGCACAGTTACTTGTTTTACAGATGAGAAAACTGTAGCCACAGGTTAGTTAAGTGACTGCTCAAGGTCACACAGATGGAAAGTGCCCAATCTTGGATTTAACCTGTACCTGAATGACTCTAAAAGCCCATCCTTCTAACCATGATATTTTACTGCATCCCTTAATGATTTTTTCTTATTAATAGAAGAATTTATGGGTTAAGAAGTGAGTTAAATAGTTCTGATAGTACTGTATTTACATTGCAGAGTTTTCTCATGGGGTCTAATGATAGAAAATAATTTATCAAGTCTAGGGCATGCTGGGTAGCTATCAGAACTATAAGATAATTAGACACTTTTCAAAGCAGGACTCTCAGCGTGGAAAATGTCCTTAAGGATTTTGATTCAAATGACTGATTTCATGACAATGAACAGCTCCAAAAGCAAAGAAATGTTCTTTTATGTAGAGCAAATGAAATAGGCTAGCACTGAGTCTTTTCAGGGCAAACTTTGGAAGCTTAAGATTATCTGTGCTGATTTTTCCCCTAATCCACCTTATTGGGTTTCTGGTTACCCGACCTTAATATAGCTTGTACAATATCATCTCTGTAACCCTTGTGTTTGTCGGCTTATCTTGATCAACTATCAGTGCAAAGTGAGAAGCTGCCTTTCATCTGGTTTCCAATGGTGCTAACTAGGAAAAGAGAAACCAAAAAATTTGCACTGAGCAGAAATAAAGTAGTAAAGGTATTAAAGCACTGAGAGCGAACCTAAAGAAGGTATTTGAAGAAGGAAGGCTTCCTAGGGAGAAGGTTCACTAAAGAATATCAACACCATAGGATGTTGTGAACAAAGAGGGTTGGCTAAAATCTTGATGATTTGCAGTGGTACAAAGTTTTCCTATTTGAACTTCAATAAAGAGTTTTTGTCAATCCATCCTTATGCTGAAGCTGTTCTCCTAAATCTAATGCATCAAAGATCTGGCATTGTTAAGGAAGATAGTCCTTGAACTCTCAGCAATATAAGCAGAACTGGCAAGAAAAAAAGAAAGTATGATGCTATATAAACCTTTCTCGCTGAAAAGAAAATAGAACAGGTTTGACTTTTGGAGACCAGCTAAATCAGGCAGAAGAGCAGAGAGAGGCTTTGTAGTCAAGGAGGGAGGGAAAAGTGAACAAGGAAGTTGTAAAATGCAAAATGATTAATTTTACAACTGTGTATTAAATAAAAGGAGGAGGTATATCTTGTGTATCTAACATGCTTCCTTTTACACTGTGTGGTAGTGAAAAGAACATTGGCTTTGCAGTCAACAGACCTGGGATTAAATCCTGGCTTCAGCACTTTCCGCCTGGGAAATTTAGGGCAGCTTCTTAAACCTCTCTGAGCCTCAGTTTCCCCATAGGTTAAATGGAGCTCCCAGTACCCATCTCCCAGAAGTGTTGGAGCCTATATTTGTCACTAACCTTCTGTTTGACTTTGGGCAACTCAACCTCTCTGAGCCTCAGAAGCTCCATCTATAAAATGGGAATAGTCATGCTTTCTGGCTCCAATCTAGAACATTTTTCCCGCACATGTGGACAAAACATACAGGACTGATGCTCTTGATGGCTTTTGCTCTGTCAAATCAGAATAAAATGACTACCTAGTAGTTGCCTTCTAAAGATTAGACAGTAATACATTTCAAGTCCCTAGTTCATAGTAGCCAGGCAATAAGTGGTACACAATTGACATGCAGTAAATGTTCAGAGTACATTGTTAAATTCTCATAAGATCTATTGGTGGCATTGGCTTACTCAATACTCATTTTCATAGAGAAAAATATATGCCATAGCAGACAACATATGAGACAAAAATTTCCCTTATTTAAATCGTGTTCTCCATTTTTCAAAACATAATCATATTCTCATGGAGAAGGATACACACATCACACTCCCTATTTTCCAGAAAAGAAGGCTGAGATCCAGAGAAATTTAGTGATATTCACCAGAAATGGTGTGATTTATCAGGATCAGGGCTGGAATCTGGACTCCTGAATTCTGTCCCCGTGATCCTTCCATCACCCAACAGTCTCACTGTCCTATGGTTCTGGTATACCTTTCCAGAAATCCTCTGTTAGGGTAAATTTTTTTTTTTTAATAAAGTAATACCAGCTTTTTAAAATTTATTTATTTTTAATTAATTAATTAATTTTTTATTTTATTTATTTATTTATTTATGGCTGTGTTGGGTCTTCGTTTCTGTGCGAGGGCTTTCTCTAGTTGCGGCAAGTGGGGGCCACTCTTCATCGTGGTGCGCGGGCCTCTTACTATCGCGGCCTCTTGTTGCGGAGCACAGGCTCCAGACGCGCAGGCTCAGTAATTGTGGCTCACGGGCCTAGTTGCTCCGCAGCATGTGGGATCTTCCCAGACCAGGGCTCGAACCCGTGTCCCCTGCATTGGCAGGCAGATTCTCAACCACTGCACCACCAGGGAAGCCCTAGGGTAAATTGTAAGAGCAAGAAATCAGCAATCAAGATAGGCTTCCCTCTTGTGAGTTCATGATGTGTTGATATCCTTGGCTTATTGTTTCAGTTTTTTAAGTGTAAAAAAGGTAATGAATTCTCTCTAACATTTAGAGAGGAACAGAGAACTCACTTTTGCTAAATTGAGTGGACTTGTGCCACTATCAGCTTTGAGCCTTGAACTGATTTCAGACCCTTGAAAGTTGAAAATTAGCAAAATGTTTTGCCTTTTTTCAGAAAAAAAAAGATTAAAGTTTTTAAGATCAGAAATCAAATTAATCAACTCTAAATAGCAAAGGAAAAATTACATTTTTGATCAATAAAGCAAATTGGAATACCAACAAAATTATTAAATTTTCTTTGAAACAGAAGTCTTCTTATCATACATGGTTAATGACTACATATTGTTTAAAAGCATTGGGTTTATAAGAATCAAGCCCAACCTAACTTAGATTTCTTAAAATAGTTTATTTTCCTCAGTTAACTGCTTTAACATTTGATAAAATTTTTTTCTTTGCAATATTAAAATACTTTTAGAAAGTAACAGAAGTATAAGACATGTAAATGTAATATAATATATATTTTGGTTCAGCCCAACAGACAATAATTTAGTTCAACCCACGATACTCATAGGGAACCTATTCTCTAGGGCATGATGCTGGCCCTAAGATAACGGAGGTCTCTGTCTTTGAGGAATTCAGCATCTGAGCTTTATGGTAATAAAAACTTACAGTTGCCAACTTTTGATTGATCTCTTGTTATGTATTAGCCACTTTGCCAATAGTTTTGCATATGTTTTCTTATTTAATCCTCCCACCTCAATCTTTTAGAGAGTTTTATTTGCCCCACTTTATAGATGAGGGGACAGTGTTTTTTTTGTTTTTTGGTTTTGTTTTGTTTTGTTTTGTTTTAGATTTAGGAATTTATCCTAGGACACAGAGTTCATAAATGGTTTAATCTATTGAATTAATATGCTAACACAAATATACAGACACAAACCAACAAACTTACATAAGTAAACACAAGTACTTGCAACTTCCATTTTTAAAAAAAAAACTATGAATATATTTTTCCCTTTTTAAATGAGACAAAGGTGTTTGTTGTTGTTGTTTCTCCTGTCAGCTTATGCTTAAATAATGATTGTACGGTCATAGTGTCATCCTTGTGTAGAAAGGGCAATGCATTTATAATCACACCGAGGAGTGCATAAGTCTCTCATGGCTATCAAGTCTCAAATGCTCTGACCCTGACACTGCATTTTGTTCATTTTTTAAAAAACATCAATTAAAACCAAAAGGTTATTTAAACATAGGTTGATTTCATAATAGAACTTCTAATTGTAAACAATATTTGTGTTTTTCCTGGGGAATTGTGGTAAAAACATGCTTTGCATATACTCAGAACTCTTTTATAAAAGGATCCCAAACACACAAGGCCAGAGGACCTTAAACGTGAGTGCTCAGGGGCACAAGTGTACGAGGGAAATTTAGGGAAACATGAGGCTTTACAAAGGATAGACTTCCCAAAATTTTATTTAAAGTTTTTGGGTAGAAAATTCTTCATAGAATATTTAGAAAAATATTGAAAGATATCTAATTCTGTTTATACATTCAAATAGTAGATTGAGTGACTATGTTAGTTTACTAGGCTGCTACAATGAACTACCACAGACTGGGTAGCTTACACAACAGAAATGTATTTTGTCACAGTTCTGGAGGCTAAAAGTCCACGATCACAGCTGTCAGTGGCATTGGTTTCTTCTGAAGCCTCTCTTTAACTTGCAGATTGTAACCCTCTTGCTGTGTCCTCACATGGTTGTCCCTCTGTGCATTTGTCCCTGGGTATCTCTGTGTGTTCAAATCTCTTTTTGTTATAAGGACAGCAGTCAGATTAGATTAGGGTCCACCCTATTGGCCTCATTTTAAGTTAATCACCTCTTTACAGGCCCTCTTTCCAAATACAGTTACATTCTAGGTATTAGGGGTTAGGGCTTCAACATATAAATTTTGAGGGGACACAATTCAGCTCATAACAGTGACCTTTAGTTGCAAAGAGCTGAGAGTTCTTCCAGATCTAGAATGTCATGCATTTTCTTCAAAATTTTCACTGCATGTAAACTGACCACAATTTAATTTGCTAATATAATGCTTTTACTTATTTATTTATTAAAAGTGACATTCCTGCTTTTCTGCGTTACCCAGAGAGGGGTCCATAAGGCATTGTTCTGGGTTCCCCTCAGAGGTTAAAGGGAAACATTCACAAAGTCCGGAGCCCTTGATGTCCTGCAAATGAAGGAGGAGAATTTCCTCCAGTTCCTTGGATCAGGAACCCACTTAGGTGGCACCAACCTTGACTACCAATTGGAACAGTACATCTACAAAAGGAAAAGTGATGACATCACCTCATACGCTTAAAGAGAACCTGGGAGAAGCCTCCCCTGGCGGCTCGCGCCGTTGTTGCCATTGGAAACGGGGCTGATGTCAGTGTCATATCCTCTAGGAATATTGGCCAGTGAGCTGTGCTGAAGTTTGCTGCTGCCAGGACCCACTCCTATTGCCAGACACTTCTCTTCTGGAAATTTCCCTAACCAGATCCAGGCCGCCTTCCCAGAGCCACGACTTTCAGTGATTACTGATCCAGGCTGATCTCGGAGGCGTTTTATGTTAACCCACCTGCCATCACTGTGTCACAGTCTCTCCTCTGCGCTGTGTGGACATCGCCATCCCCAGCAACAACAAGGGAGCTCCCGAGGTGGGTCCGCGGTGGTGGATGCGGGGCGGGGTAGGGTGGGGGCCGCAGGAAGTTCTGCGCATGCGTGACACCAGTTCCCGTGAGCACCCGCGGGAGGTCAGCGTGATCTTTACGCAGCAGAGATTCCGAGAAGGCCGCTGCTGGAAAGGCTGTGACCCAGGAGGAAGTTCAGGGTGAATGGACTGCTCCAGCTGCCGAATTTACTGCTACTGGACCTGAGGTTGCAGATGGGTCTGCAGGCGCCCTTTGTGCCCAACCAGCGGTTCCCTACTGAAGACTGCAGCGCTCAGCCCACCACGGGGGACTGGACTGCAGCTTCCACTGCTCAGGCCACTGAACAGGTAGGAATGACCACTGAGTGGTCTCAGCTTGTTCTTCCACAGACTTTTAAACAGAAAATGGAAATAGATTAGTGGAGAATAAAGTTTCTTAAAAAAAAAAAAAAATGACATTGCTGAATTAGCTTTAGTAGGACACTATATATATGTGTGTGTGTGTGTTTATATATATATACATACACATACATATATATGATGTATCCCCACATATATATGAATGTGTTCAGGTAGTAGAGAAATAGAGAGACAGCTGTGTTTACATCTACCTTTTAACGCATACATTTACAACCAAAAGTATATACCTATTTATTGACCAGTTACATATGACCAAATGAATAACTACCATCATATATTTTCACCATGCTAAAAGCATTCTGTTTAAAAATGCATTTGAAAAGTTTCTCTTTTAGATTAACCTATAGTTTCACGCTACATTCAACCTGGTTTTTGGATACGTTTGTATAGACTAAAATAAATTATGTGGGGTTGTACTATGAGTTAAATCATCCCAAGTATGTTCAATAAGAACCCCATGGTTGGGGATTGTATTTTCCAAAAATGGCTGCAAGAACATTTCCAGTCCCATAGACCGTGGCAATTTCCCAGTCCAGAGGTGGAGTCTATGTCTCTCCCCACTGCAACCCTCCTCTTTAAAACTTGGTGGATCTTTATGACTGTCTCAATAAATAGAATGCAGCAGAAAAGATACTATGGGACTTCTGAAAACAGGTCATAAAAAGTAACATGGCAGTTTTTTTTTTATTAGCTTAGTTAACTATTTTTAGGCATGTTTTAAAAATATATGTTTTTTTTTTTAATGATTCATATAGTTCAAAAAGTACTTAATTTCTTGAAAATGATTCATATAATCAATATTGATGCTGTCATGTAATACATTTGTTTGCCATTCCATAAAGGATAGTTCTCTGTTTTTATTGTGGAGATGTCTTATAAATCTTAAATTATTCTGTCTACTGCCTTAAACTATGACATAGTGAAAAGTTAATTAATAGTCTCAGGTTGGCTGTTATTAACCATCAATATTTTACTTCTCCAGACCAGTTACCTCATTTATTAAAAAATAGGAGATTATACCACACCAGTATTTTCCAGATTGTATGACCACGAAATTACCTAAGGCTTTTGTTATAATAATGTTCCAAGTCTCTCCTTGTGGAGATTCAGTAGGTCTGCTCAGGATCCTTTTCTTAACAAGACCCTGACATGACTCTTATGGTTAAGCAAGTTTTGGAGTAATTTCTAGTTGTCCAATTCTTTAATATAGGAAGATAAACTAAGTAGAATTACATTTAATTCGTAATCATCATAAATAATGGGAGCAGGATGTTAATAATTCAAAGGAGTGTATAATCCCCAGATTTTGTACTTTTGAATTCCAAGTGAGTTTTGCATTATTTTGTCTATTGTTATATAGTCCTAATTATTCTTTCTCATTGACATATAAAAATTAGTATTAATTGCAAGAGCCTTATCAACCATATACACTTCCATCAAAAAATTTTACATCACAATAAGATCTATATTTTAGGAAAATAATACGGCAGCAGGATTTAGGAGAAATTGAAGGAAAGAGAAAAAATATATATGTTTTCTGCTCCAAGTAGTTTTTCCTTTCTGAAATGGTCACCTATGTTGCCAAAATATGCTTTCTTTTTTTTTAATACTACTTGAAGATTTTATATTTAATTAGTATGCGTCTTCACTTCTAAGACTTTCTTGGGGCCACATTTTAGCACTCTAAAATTGGGCTGTGCACATTGGGATGTCACAGAAGGGCAGTTAGTTATTAGATATAAGATAGGTGGTTGAAGAGCTAATGACTGTACAATCCACCTGTAGACTCAGGTTAACTTATACTCTGAAGCCAGATCATACTCTGGACGAGAGGGATATCTATCTCCCCTGCTGAGGTAGCTTTTGGCAGAGTATATTCCCACTCTAAGACATGGGCAGCAGCAGGATAGGGTAAGTTAGAAGGGGTGGGACTAAGAACCCACAGACAGAAAGGATCAGGTGAGCATGATGATACGTCCGTGGAAATTAGATAAAGCAGGGATCTGCATGCAAGTTCTGCAAGTTAAACAGGCAGTGGGTTGGTAGCAGTCATGGGGGTTGCGGGAGTCGGCGAGGGGAAGAGACTCTGTAGCTTGTGCCAATTTCCCTGGTGTGAATACTCCTACCATGATCACTTTCAATCTACCAAAGTGAGATAAATGGGCTTGCAAAAATTTTTGAAATTTTAACAATTCATTCTTATGAGCTAGTTTGGGCCAGCTCCAGCACACTACCAGTACTGCCACAGAGGTTTATAACTCAGGCAGGTATAATGGACCGGGGGTCAGCGACTAGGCAAAGAGATTGGGTGAGAAGTTGCCTGAATCCAGGCAGATCATCTGAGTGATATGTACCAGTATCATCAGCAAGAAAAAGCTAGCTATGTCATTGAAAATCGTCTGAGCCATGGTCTGCTTAGATTCATTTTTTAAAATTTTTCTGTGGGCGTAGGTTAGAGGCAGGTGGAAGCAAGTTGGAGTACCTGCCAGAGTAGGGAGCAAAAGCCTAAGAGGCACCATATGGCAGTCCCTGCCTTCTTTCTCCCGGGTAGATATGCTGGGTTTCTGGGTTATTAGTGTTACCGAGTCCAAAGTCCAAGCTTGTACTGCTCGCCTCACGACAGGCCAGTAAATCGAGAGACAAGTTGTTGGGGCAAAGAATAGCAACTTTATTCAGAAAGCCAGCAGATGGAGAAGATGGTGGACTAGTGTCCCAAAGAACCATCTTGCCTGCGTTAGAATTTAGGCTTCTTTTATACTAAAAGGGGAGGGAGTAAAGTCACACATTTCCTGGTTCTGGTCAGTCTCCGGAGGGGATGTGCTAATTTCTTCCTTCCTGCAGTCATTCACAGTTGGGCCTGGTCAGGATGTTTCCTGTGAGCTAAACAAAAGTATTTTAGCTTAATGCTCATTACCTGGGAGGCAGGTTTCCCAGAGATGCACCATTTATGTATAATTTATGTTATAGGCAATATCCCCTTAGTGATTAACTTGTAATAGAATACAAAGGTTCTTGCCTATTACCTTAGTAATGCCTTGGCTCCTGCTTTTGATTAGATGCTTCATTCTCAAGCCTACAGCATGAGAGGTATGAAATAGGTAAGACAGTCACTGAAGGAAAGGATTTCTCTGTCTGGTAGTGAGTTGCTTGTTTCTAATCAGCTTCAGGAATGAAATAAATGGGATAATTTGTACAAAAATCTTCTAGCTTCTCTCTCTTTCCTTTATAAATGTTCTGCCTTGCTTGAAGCAATCTATCTTCCCAGTGATGCCATTCTCAAATTTGGTATTTCAAGAATATTCTTTAGCTCACATGCTAGGGTGAGAGTTTTCAGTATTTAAATCTGTGAATTTATATCATTTTATTTCCAGAAGAAAATTTTTATTTCCAGAAGAAATTTACAACCTAAATAACGGTAAAAGAAATTCCAAGCAATATGATGAGAGTAGTTTTCATAACTTACTAAATCCTTTAAAAATAGCCATCCTTAATGTGTCAATTTTTTTTTAATGAATCTGACTTTTGGGTACAGTTTTAGTCACAGTACTCTCATTGATAATTTCTGCCATTTAGTTATAAGGTAAGAGAAGCCCAGAGAAGCCTTCTAAAATGTCACTAAAACAATTAAATATGGCATTTAAAGGATCCATATTTGATTAGAGCATGAAACTCTAGTATTTCTTCATTAGAATATTCCCTTTTTTTCCAAATGATATTTGTTAGTTGTAATGAAATATCATTATGAAAATAATTCTGGAAATAGTGTTTTCTGAAGTACACATCAGCCTTGTATCATAAAAATTGTTGACACCATTTAAAAATAAGCATTATTTTATAAATTTAATTATGTAAAATCATCGGAAGTCATGGAATTGGAAATAGTTTGTGATTGGGTTCTATGTCTCCTGTGAAGGGGAAAAAAAGATAAATAAACATAAATTTAAAAGGCACCCTGCTCAAGCCTACTGCCCATTTCATTTCTCATTCCATGACTCTTAACCCTGGGCTACTTCTGCTTTTCCATGCTACCAAGCCTGCCTCGACCTGACTAGAGAGTTCAGGTCCAAGCCTGTCTCTGATAAAGTACCTGAGCCTCTTCTCCAAAGCTCCCTGCAAGGCCCTAGTGCTTCAAGATGGTGTATACAAATTTAATTGTGTAAAAATCATTGGAAGTCATGGAATTAGAAATAGTTTGTGATTGGGTTCTATATCTCCTGTGAAGGGGAAAAAGAGATAAATAAACATAAATTTAAAAGGCACCCTGCTCAAGCCTACTACCCATTTCATTTCTCATTCCATGACTCTTAACCCTGAGCTACTTCTGCTTTTCCATGCTACCAAGCCTGCCTCGACCTGACTAGAGAGTTCAGGTCCAAGCCTGTCTCTGATAAAGTACCTGAGCCTCTTCTCCAAAGCTCCCTGCAAGGCCCTAGTGCTTCAAGCTTTTTCTCTCTTACAAAGTCCAGAGGATCTCCCAAGTATGAACCTATAACTCTAGGACCAGGCTGATAACATTTCTGTCCTGCTCCTTACAAATCCACATCACATGGTTGTGTGTTGGGGCCTCTTTGTCCCTCCCACGCCCCTTTTTTTTCCTGAGAAGGAACTGGGCAAGTAGGTTTGGTATCCTATTTCTTGGCTTTTGTGAGAAGCCATCCCTGGAGTACAAATTAGAATCATGCTTCCCTAAGCCATTTCTTGACCTCCCTATTTAGAATTAACCCCCTCAAAACTTTAATCATAATCTCAGCACTCTATCTCCTTTTCAGCTTTATTTTCCTCCCTAATATTCATTACTGACTAGAATGCAAAATATTCTACTTCTATATTTGTCTATAGTTTGTATTTTTTCCACTAGAATGTAAATTGCAGGAGATCAGGGCTTTTGTCTCTCTCGTTCATCGTTGTCTCCCTGACACCTTGAGACATGGTACACCATAGGTACTAAACAGTTATTGAATACCTGAATACATAAAAGATTGAATGAACAAATTCTGGAGGACAGGGTTCAGACCTGGTAATAGGGTTCAAATCTGTGGCTTTCTAGCAGCTGGCTTCATGAGAAATAAGATGAAGGTCATTTCCATGCATGGCTATTATTTATGTTCCATTCATTTATCCATTCATTTAACGACAAACGTTTGTTGAGAACTTTTTGTATATAAGGCACTTTTCTATATGTTGGAAGTTGGTACAGAGTTCCAGGTTAGCAGGTTTATTAGGGTCAATAGGGTTTAGAAATGATATTACTATACACTGTTATGAATGCTTACTTACATGCTGGCTGAAAGAATATGTGAACGAATGCTAGAGAAAGTGTCCTGTTAGAGGTAGGTGCAGAGTGGGAGCGCAGAGAAAGATGTGAGTGCCTTGAAGGAGGTATGGACAGGTGTTGCTGGGTATAGATTTACAGAGGAGAAAGCATTATTTTACAGACTGAGGAGTTGTTGGTAGACTTCACTCTGGGTTGAGAGAACTGAATGCCCAAAACATAGATGAGGAAGCTTGTCATTTGGGGGGAATTGCTGAGTTATTTGTGACCAGGGATAAGACTGGGAATGTAGGTTGGGGCAGGATTAGAAAGTATGTTAAGAATTTTAAGTTTGTATCCTGTAGGTTATGGGAAACCACTTAAGGTTATTAAGTGGGGAGTGACATATATGTTATATGTTGCAGAAACGTGAACATTTTTTGGTGCAAAATATTTGGGATTGGAGGAGGAAAGAAATTTCATATAGGAATGCCTGCTAGGGAGCCGTGACTTTGGTCCAAGTGGAGATGATGAGGACTAGGGTAGTAGCAATGGGAGCAGAGTGGAGATGATAGAGTACGTAGATATTTTGGAGGTGGAATCCATAGGATTTGATGAGAAGAATAAAGTAAAGGGAGGAATGAGGAATGTTGATGGAGTTTCTGATTTGGGAATTGATATATTATTTTATCCTTAACTTATATGAGTAATACATGGGGTAGAGGGAATAGGTTGGTGGAAAGATGGGGAGGGAGACACCAATTTGCTGTTAGACATGCCACATTTGAGTTGCAGATGCTCTTAAGAAGGTGAGCCCTGAGCTCAGTGTAAAATGGGGCTGCAGATGACAATCTGGGTATCATTGCTGAGGCTATGAGCTCCATCAGACAGAGGCTACAGAGCCAGAATAAAAGCAATCCTAGAATGGGATGCTAAGGTATGTGAATATTTAACAGAAACTGGTAAAGATGGACAGTGAATACTCAGTTTCACCAGAACCAAAGGAGATATAAGGGAGGAGGAATCTTTGCAGAAGGAAGAAATGGTTAAATGAAAAATGCTGCAGAAGGTAAGAATGAGGTTCAGCAGTTAGGGGTCTTGGGTGACCTTAACAGGAGCCATTTCAGTTGGGTGCTGAAGGTGACAGCTGGATTGTGGGGTTTAGAAGGTAGGAAAGCAGGACAAATGCTGTACATTTTGTATGAATGCATGGCAGCACCCCCTTTATGCCCTTGGCCCTACCCCATGCAACCCTTCTCACAGAAACACATCCTCAGTCATGCAGGGATTACAATGAGTTGAATTAATTTAGCACCTTGTGTTCCCATGAGAACTCTATAATAGTATTCACCCGTTTACATGGGTGACTGTAAACCCTTTTATGTGACTGCCTGCCCTTTCCTCTTCCTTTAGCATCCTCACAGATGTTTTTTTTATATAACTGAGGAACACTACTTACTGACCAAAATGTATTTGAGGAGGTAAGTGAGGTCCAGGAAGTCTTCATTTTTAGAAAGGTCAAGGGCGGATGCTGTAATTACCAGTAGCAGTCACATATCCTGAGATGTCCTTGATTTAAGTTCTGTGCTGGTGACAGTATCCTCTGTCACCTATATAATAAAAAAAAAAAAAAATTGCTGAGATCATTCTCTAAGCAGAACTTTCCAAATAAGGGCAAAAATCACACACATACTTATGTATCTGTGTATGTAAATGTATAGGAAAACCTGAAGGGTACACACCCAGCAGCAGTAAGTAACTTTGGGGAGCGGAGTGAGATTAGGGGAGGGATAAAGGTAGAGCCTCACTTTTTAGTTTATAGTCTTCTGCACTGTTTAAATTTTTCAATGAGCATATACACATGCATTACTTGTGCAGTTTTTAAAAAATGGTAGTATCTCCTTATGTGGGAGACTGTCCTTTCCACAACTACCCCAGCACAAAATACTACTTGGAGTTTTAAAGCACTGAGGGTTTTAATATGAGTTCTTCTTGTTGACAAATTAGTCATGAGCCCATTGGCAAAGGAAGAAATGTGAGAGAGAGGTGAACCAAGAAAAGAAGAAAAATGTGTATAAATATCACAAGCAAACTTTGGTGCTCTTTTCAGCAGCCAGATGGTATTGTACACTGTTCCAGAGTATGGTCCACTTGCATTTGAATTACAAAGGGCTGCTCAGTAGAAATACAGATTCCTAGGTCCCACGTGATCTACCAGCCTGGATGCTCTGAGGGTGAGACCTAGGAGCTTGCATTTTTCAAGATCACTGCTGGTGATTCCAAGGTTTATACAAACATTTGAGGGTCACTGGTACATATAAAAGAGTAGTAACTGGGAATCTGAGTGCCTGAGTTTTAGTTCTAACACTTACCATTGGTGTGGGCTTTGCACACATGGCTCCCCTCTCTGAGTCTCACTTTCTCATCTGAACATTGAGCATCCCCTTGCAGTTCCAGGATTCTATGCTTTGTATGATTGTAACCATGACACAGCACTGTGAAGAAGAAACTTTCCTCCAAAGAAATCTTCTCGTTATCATGTTTGTGTTTGTGCCTGGTCCTACTACAGTAAGAAGCAGGTTTTAATGAAATCATGTTTATTGTTTCAAACTTTTGAAACCTGAGGTTATCAAGCCCTCGGGTGCTTATCTCTGACAGGAATTCCTGCTGCTAATGGTCATGGGTGTCCGTTATGGGGCATGTCCTTAACAATGTGGTAATAGAGCAGTCGTTAAAATTTCACCTATCTCTTCCTTATTTGTAAGTATTTAGGTGTGAAGTGTCTGGAACTGGCTGGGGCAGGAGATGAGGTTGGTGGAGGAGGCATGGGGAATAGAGAGAGTGTTGTAAACATAAAGAAGTTTAATTCCTTAACATGGAGGTCATTGAAATGTTAAGTAGCCTTTAGTGTGGGTGTGATGCTTTCTTTACTCTCACCTCCTTTCTATGTTTAGTGACTGGATAATTAGGTCTCCTGCAAGCTGCTTTGCTCCTGTTCTGGCACTTTGGACCAGATTCCCTGTTTGATGGCCACACAGTGATAGAGGGTTAACTTGGTGAAATGGCCTTGGAGTTATACCCTAATATAAGAAAGTGGGAGCAAGCGGTTGGAGAGTATTAGGATAGAGAGTATCTCTTCTGCTGACCTTTGCTTGGCTTCTAACCTAAAAAAGAAAAAAGGAAGAAGGAGGATTTCTTCCTTCTTTGGAATTTCACTGTACAGAATTTGTGAGAATTTCTTACATTTGTTTAAAATTACAATTGTTAAGGACATAAAAATGTGGTTTCACTGTTATGTGTGGTACTCTACTGAATTCGGTATAGGCTGGTATATCATAACCACAAGGAAAATAACCACATTCACATGCACACACATACAAACAGTACCCTGAGATTTCCTGATGGTGTGTAGGATATTGAAGTCCCAGTTGTATTTTGCAAGAAATTGTGGCCCTTCTTTGCTGTGTTTCCTTTTCTTTTACAGCCCTAGAACTATCACCCTTCCTTTCTCTCTCCCTCTCTCCTTCCTTCTCTGCCTCTCTTCCTTCTTCCTTTGAAAAGTGACATGTCTAACACATTTGAGCCCTAAGAACACTTTTTCATAGACTGCAGTGATTTAATACATGCAACGGGCCAATATTTTAAAAGTGCAACTATTTATGAATTCTATAATGGTGGGGGGAGCAGGATATAATGTTGAGAGGAGACTCTCCTTTTGTTTGAAAAAAATCATCTTTACAGGACTATTGCTTATAAAAAAGCAAAGTCCAGAGCATGGACTCTGACGAGAGAGGTTCGCACAAAGGAAAAAAAATTCTGTGCTAAGTAGTGAAAAGGACAGTGTTCACTGAGTAAGTAAGCAATTCTAAGAGGTTGTTAGGCTAACATTTTTTAAATGTCCTTAAGTTTAGCAATATCCTGTTAAAAGTGATTTCATAGACTATTAAACCCTATGTGATGGTATGGGGGTTAAATCTTATCCAGATATACAAGACCACTATTTGATTGCAATTAAAAAGATGGATCATGTTGGAGAGTCTGAACTCTTAGAGGTCATCTAACTTTGAAAAGATGAATGGAGTTTACTTGATTGACAGATCTCATAGAAGAGAATTTTGATGGAAAAACAATCTGACTTTGTAATCAGACACAGTGTTGTTTTTCACTATCACCCTGGAATTCCTCCATTGATAAAATGCCTGCTTTGCAAGCTGTTTTTTCTTAGTTACTGCTTTATTCTCCAAAATTCTCTTCAGGTTAAGCAATACAAAGCCACACTCAGTAACAGTGATTCACGAATAAAAAAATTCATGATCCATAGTCCTTCTATAGCTCTCAATTTTTTTTTTCTCCTCCTTGAGCTTTTCAGTTTAAAGATAAATAGAGACACTTCTGGGACAATGAAATTAATTTGTCTCAAATTGTTGTCATCAAGTTAAAAATCACCCAATTCATATTGGTTCATTGTAGCTCAAACAGTGAGGGTTTTATAGATAGTATTCCTTAAGTATAGTTAGTTTTAATCTTTGGGGGAAAAGAATCTTTACTGCTAGTCAATAGTCCAATGCCTGGGATTAGAAGGTGAACGTGGGTATTAATTGTGGTTGACACTGCATGCCCTACATCAGTGATTATATCAGGAGTCAGGGGCCTTAAAGGGAGATATAAATTGGTGCCTCAGACCTGGCGCCAGGCACAGACAGGGCCTGGCTCTTAGTCATGACTGATGTTGGGCTGTCAAAGTGATTTCTGGATGTTGTGACCTATTACCAGGTCCCCTGCCCTGAGATGCTCAGCCAGTATTGAATAAACTTACTATTAATTTGTCTTCTTGCTTTTGTGTTCCCTTAATTTTCTAGTCTCCCTTTCTTCATTTTACCCCATCCGTGGTTAAGAGACTATCACCTGGAAAGTGACTCTTGAGGAGTTGGCCTGAGAGACTATAATTGAGATCATGAAGGAGCCCAACCTCAAAAAATATGGACGTTAGAAAGGGAATCTTAGGAGGAGGAAGGTATTGAGGAAGAAAGCTTGGGAGGTGAGGGATTTCCTCACAGGATGTCCTGACAAAAAGAGACAGCTTGGGTGTCACCTGGGAAAGAAAACATTATAGCTAAAAAATCAAAGGGAGTCCGGCTGAGAAGGAAAAGATGTGGGGAAGAACTGGTTAGGAAATGTTAACAGAGAAATCAAGAGGTTGGGAAAGAAAGCAGGAGGACACTTAAGAAAGAACCATATGCTAGAGACCATTTCAGAGTTTCCCCTAACAGATGGTGTACATTCATGCTTTCCCCACACCTGGACTTTTCTGTAATCTAACAGCCTTCAAAGCAGTAGGTGTTCCCATTAAATAATTAAATATCTATAAAGTTATATATTATGAAAGTTCATAAAAATAAATGTGATTATTAGATATGAAAATCCAATTTCCTTTTTTTCCTTAACCAGTCTTCAGAGCCTAATGGAGAAGGGCCTCTGAGAATTTCCCTTAAATCAATATTAAAAAAATTCTGTCCTCTCCTCTTCTGCCATTAAAGCCTTGCATGGCAGTGAACCAAAGTGCATTAGAGTTATAGTGGGGATATGTTAGTGAGGAAACTTACAGTCAAGGGAATGAGAAGGTTTCTGCTCCCCTCTGTTCCCATGGGTTTTAGTTTAGTAAAGTCACCATCAACATTTTTCTTAAGCTGGATTTACTGTGTATATTTAGTTTTAAATCAACTGCACAAGATTTATTTACTGCATGGATTATCTAAGACTCCTTTTTAATTTAATATCAAAATATTAAGTAGAGTTTTAGGGTCTGAATTTCCTCCCATTGTGCCGTTGATATGTAAACACGAAGAAGGCTGTGGTGAAGTCAGCAAAACATAGGGAATCTTTTTGTGAAAAAGACAAAATCTCACAGAACATCTAAAATCAAATACAGTGTGCTTTAGGTTGTTCATGATTTGAGATTTTTTGTTGTTAAAATTACTCCTCTTAACTAGCATGGATGGCTACCCGTTGAACAAATTCTGGTGCCTGGAACTCATAGATAAACAAGAAGACTATCAAATACTATAAAGTCACTGATAGGTGCATTCTTAAATGACCAAACATTCGATACTTCTTTAGAATCACCCTTGATCTCATTTTAAAGTCCAAGCAATAGTTTAAAAAATTTTTTTCTTTCAAAACCTAGTTTTCTGTACTTATGATGTGGTGGGTTAGAGTATTACATACAACATTTTTGAAAAAATTAGACCACTTCTGCCAAGATAAATATTGTATAACCTTCTAAACTATCATAATGGCCCCAGAAGTATATTTACAACAAATACAAAGAAAACAACCCTTTGTAAAAAGCATGATCAACAAGGCAGACATCACAATGTATTCTTGATAGACATTCAATGCATACATTATCTTAAAGGAAATATGAAAAGAAAATATTTTTGCTTATATTTAGGAATAAGATCTAAGAAATAGCTCATACTTTTGGGTTGTTATTTTGCTTGTGGTAGAGAGGAATGGTATAATATCAATATGTCCTCTTGACTGCTTTTGTTAATTGTGTTTATAATAGTCAGCAATAGTATTTGAAGTCTTTTTAATGTCCTCTGGACTATGGTTGGTTTCCCTTAAATGTTTCCTTGGTTGTTCTTCCACTAGAGGTCATGGTGTTGGTTAATTTATATGTCAACTTGACTGGGCTATGGGGTACCCAGATATTTGGTTAAACATTATTCTAGGTGTGTCTGTGAGGGTGTTTCTACATGAGATTAACATTTAAATTGGCAGACTGAGTAAAACAGATTGCTCTCCTCAATGTGGGTGGGCCTCATCAAATCCGTTGAAGGCCTGAATAGAATAAAATGGCTGAGTAAGGAAGAATTTTCTCTCTCTGCCCGACTGTCTTCGAGCTGGGACATCAGTCTTTTCTTGCCCTTGGTGTCAAACTCAGACTGAAACTTACACCATCAGCTGTCCTGGTTCACAGGCCTTCAGACTCAGACCCAAACTATCCCCCTGGCTCTCCTGAGCCTCCAGTTTACAGCAGGCTTCTCAGCCTCCATAATTACAATAGCTATTTCTCCATAATAAATCTCTTTATATATATATATCCTATCGTTTCTCTTTCTCTGAAGAACTCTGACTAATACTGTCACTTACGTAGTTTTCTCATGAGATCATCAACAGGAGCTATGCTGGCCTATAGAAATACCAGTTTCAAAGATCCGTACTCCCTTCCTGCAAAGTCTCTTCAAAGAGAGAGCTCCAAGAGGGGAATCAGGGAGAGCCAGTCCCGTTCATGGGCCTAGAAACTGTCCAAGGCAACCTTGTTTAAACAGATGATCAGAGCAGGGAAGTGGTGTTCTGAACCTCCTACCTCGGGCTCATTTCATGCAGCTCTATCTAACTCTGGCTTGGAGTCCCAAATGCTTTTAGCATCTGGCAGCCACTGGCTCAGCTCCCAACTGCTCTGCTCTGCTGCTAGAGGACTCCCTCGGCTTCTGGAAGATTACACCCAACCTCTGAAAGTCGTCTTTGCTGTTGTTATTTCCAAAGCCCACCAGTCTGGATGCTTCTGCTGGAGCTGCTTCTGACTTCCTCAGGGGTCCTCATCCTCACATGGATGGATGGGCTTCTGGAATCTCATGAAATAAAAAAGAATTGCATATATGTCTTTTTCTGGGAAACAGATCATATATACGTTTTATATCTTTTTCCATCAGATTTTCAAAATGTCCCAGTACCCAAAAAAGGACCATTATCCTAGGGAGTTGGTAAGCTTGCTGGTTCTTTGAGGCATTCTGGTTCCATTTTGCCTGGAAAGAGACATCAACTTAGTCAAATGCATTGTTTGCTTTGTTGAGCCCAAAGCAGTTCAGCAGTTTCTTAGCACTTTCTTAACCAATCTTGCTCCCCTTAACTGAGGAGATTACATATACTTCGTCCTCAGAATGACACGCTACACCTTCAGGCATTCTCACATTGAAAAATGTGCCCTCCCACTTCTTCTAACATGTCTCCCTCCCCTCTGGCCTATATTTGGGGTCACTAAAGTTTAGTGTTAGGGTTTCAGTGATTTCCAACAAATACTTAACTTATTTCCTCTCTTCTTTTAATGGCTGAATTTTTACAGTTGTAAGCTACATGATAGAGTCACTGCCATAATGTTTCCCTGAGTAAAGGAATAGTACTGGAACCCATCTATGTTCTGCCAATTTGCTGCTGTTTTACCATGATAACTTGGAAGGTTTATTCTTTGTTATGTTTTTGTTGCCTAACGGTAGGAGTGGTCCTTGTCTGCATGAGCTGCCAGTCTAGCAGGAGAAAGAGTTACACGTATAAATGGCGATAATCAAAAGCAACAGTGACTATAATAATGGTGTCTATAAAATGCCATGGAACTGCAGCCTGGGGAGCAATGAACTCTGCTTCTACGTGTGCAGGTGGGGGCAGGCTAGGGGAAGCTACTAGGAGGAGAGAATTTTCTCCTGCGCCCTGTCATGGATGTAATTTGGCCAGGGGACCTGCAGGAAGAGAAAAGAAGGAGAACTGATAACTAACACTTAAAAAAAAAATCTATAGAGGCATTCTTTCTTAAACTAATGTTTGGAAAACAATTACTGTTTGAATAAGAGTGTTTAAGTGTTCCTATTAAGCAGTGTCTTTGAAATGCTTATTTAAGAGCAAGAAATTCTGTGCCAGTTTTTTTTTTTTAATAGAGAAAAAGCTGTATGCATTCATGCCTTATTACTTTTAATTTTAAACAACAACTTACAAACATTTTAAGGAGTAATTTTTCTTTTTCTTTTGAATTATACCCATTCTTTTTATACAAAGGCATTCTAATTTCCTTATTTGTCTAACATTTGTGGAGTGTTTTATAGACTTTATCTAATATGTATTTACTCTCTTAGGAAGGGAGTTAATGCTTTCTATAAAACAACTTCTACTGTCAGCTACTATACGATTTGATTTATTACGAGAGTTTATAAGTTAGATTCATTAACTCACTCCACACAAGGGATAATTCTAGAGAAAAATTTGATTTAAATTTTAAAGTTGTTAGTTGTTATAATTACTGGTCAGAACTTCCTGAAACACCTAGTGCCCTATCCAAAAAAAGTATCAGAACACTGTATTCTTTATGCCTTCATAGATTAGGGTTATTCTTGGACAGTTATTTGAGGAAATATATTTGAAAGCATTTATGCACAATCATTTATCACCTCTTATTTAAATAACACTTTAATGACCATAAATTTTTGTTGTTTCCAGTAGTAAGTGTTCTCTTTAATAGATCCTTTGCCAATTTGTTATGCAGATGTTTTTGCTGTTTTTTTTAAAATTTTATTTATTTATTTATTTATTTATTTATTTATGGCTGTGTTGGGTCTTCGTTTCTGTACAAGGGCTTTCTCTAGTTGCGGCAAGCGGGGGCCACTCTTCATCGCGGTGTGCGGGCCTCTTATTATCGCAGCCTCTCTTGTTGCGGAGCACAGGTTCCAGACGCGCAGGCTCAGTAGTTGTGGCTCACGGGCCTAGTTGCTCTGCGGCATGTGGGATCTTCCCAGACCAGGGCTCGAACCCGTGTCCCCTGCATTGGCGGGCAGATTCTCAACCACTGCGCCACCAGGGAAGCCCCTGTTTTTGCTGTTTTAACAGCAACCAAAAAATTCACTCTAAAACGACAATGAATTTGAGCACCTACAAGAGCACCTACAAAACACCCCACAATGTGCTCAGTATCTATAACATAGTCTTGAGGAAAAATAAGCTTGTAGACAAAGAATTATAGGGCGATTGGTTAAGTGCTATGAAAGAAGTACACAAAAAGACTCACACATTCAGAGACTCATGCATTATGAAGCACTGTATTCTGTTTAGGGAGAGGTGAACCAGCCAAGAAGGGCTACAGACGGGAGAGGATGTTTGTGGAAGATTCTAGAGGAATAAGGAGACGAGTATTTTAGTAGGGGCAATATCATGAGCACCGTGAGTGTGAAGGGTGGTGAGAAGTCCTATGGAGCAGGAGGTGAGGATGGGAATGAGGCTGGGGGCACCTTGGTACAGACCTGGTGTATCACTTAACCTGAAGAGGAAATGGAGATCATGTACTAGAGATCACCTTGGTAACAGAAAGGAGGATAGACCCCTTCCAGAAAAACTCCATAACAGGAATACCAGTTAGTAGTTAATAGGCAATGTGAGAGTCTCAAATGCAGTGCTCACCATGGAAACAGACAAGACCAGTGGGGTCCGAGAACTCACTGGGGATGGCGGACTTGACAAGAACTGGTGACCAATCAATGAGAAAGAGAAGAAGGGGTAGATACAGTGGAAGAGGAAGAGTGGTAAATGACTAATTTTTCAGCTTGTGAAATAGAAGGAATAGTGGTATTATTAAATAATCTAGGAAAGATAGGACAAAGAGTTTTGAAAGAAGCAAAAGTTCTTAGTTTGGGGAAGAAATGCATTTTAGTGAAAGGAACATGGACCCAGATTTTAATCTTGGTTCTCTGCTCTATTATTCACTAGCTCTGTGAAACTTGGGGAAGCTCTTTAACCTCTCAGAGCCTGTTTTTTTAAAAAAAATTTATTTTATTTTATTTATTTTTACTTTTGGCTGCATTGGGTCTTTGTTGCTGTGTGTGCAGGCTTTCTCTAGTTGCAGGGAGCGCTGGCTACTCTTCGTTGCAGTGCGCGGGCTGCTCACTGTGGTGGTTTCTCTTGCTGCAGAGCATGGTTTCTCTAGGTGTGTGGGCTCAGTAGTTGTGGCTCGTGGGCTCTAGAGTGCAGGCTCAGTAGTTGTGGCAAACGGGCTTAGTTGCTCCGTGGCATGTGGGATCTTCCCGGATCAGGGCTCGAAACTGTGTCCCCTGCATTGGCAGGCGGATTCTTAACCACTGCACCACCAGGGAAGCCCCAAGCCTGCTTTTTAAAGTAGGGAAAATTGTACTTACTTTCTAGAGTTGTTGAAAGGAATAAATGACAAAATGTATGTAAAGTGACCAGCACTTTCTTGAAATACAGGAGACACTCAAGGAGTATTATTTTCACTTGCACTTTCTCCTTATTTTGAATTTGAGGAGCAGAAAAGATCCAAGATAATTAGTCAGTGAGGCAAGTAGAGTTGGTTTAAAAAAATAGAAAATCCAGTCAAAGGAAGGAATCAATGGAAAGTTTCCAGAGATTTTAAAAAACTAGGAAAGCGGGGGAAATTTGTATATATTTAATCCTGATCTCTATAGCTACTTTAGAAATACATTATACAAACAAACAACTTATTTCTATTGGTTTATCTGCCCAGTTAAGACAACATTCAGCTAAGGAGTATCGCGAACATGAGAGACACTAATGTTAGCCAGAGTAGGAAATGGATTCTAGGAAGTAAATGTGTTCTGAGATGAGAACATACAAGATGAGATGTAATATTTTTTTGATTGTGGTAAGCTATGGGAAAGGGGGAGGAAGAGGTGATAGCATGGTGACTGGCATGCAGTTGGTGATCAATAATGATTTGTTGGCTGAATAGATTCATGTTCCATTGAGCATTTTGAAATGAGTATATTTTAGACCACTCTGTTCTTCTAAGTCATCATTCATTTAGCATTCTTTTTGTTACAAGTGTAAAAAACACTTTCCCCCCCAACAGATTGTCTGCATATTCTACAAATATCTCAATGTCAGATTCAGCCTTCTGAATAGATCAAGATTCCAAAAAGCTTTTACCTTTTTTCTCCTTTATTCCCTACCACAAGAGGGCATGAATTTCATCTTCTCTTAAAAATTAAATAGAAAAATATGGGGAATTGTGAGCCATTTCCAGTCTGTTCAGTTGTCTACCTGTTCTGAGATCTCAGATTTAGAGAGAAGTTTCTAATCACCTTACGATTGCCTTTGGTATGAAAAAAGGTCTACCTATTTATTTCTAATGCTCCCATTTAGTATCATGAATTTATCTAGTACCGTCTAGAGTTTGTCTTTTAAATGTGAATCATCTCACTACATCAAACAAAGAACATGGCTTTACCATGTATTCTATCAAATACTTTAGTAACATGTACTCAACCACCTTTCCAAGCACCAAGGTGCTCCATCTTTCTACAGTTTTGCAGTTTGGTCAATAAGATGATGTTCTTTCTGACATTAGAATTTAATGATCCCACCTAATCTTTATTTTTCCTTCCTCTTTTTTTCCAGAAAAGAGACACCCTAAAATCCTGGGAGATCCCCAGTTACCCTGTAGATCTAGCTCCAAAGGACAGGTTTGCTAAAGCAGGATAGGTTAAGATTTTGTTACATTGTTATATCAGATGTAAGTTTATTCCAAAACAAACTAATTTAATTTTTCTAAATTAAATTAAACATTCTTCCTTACCTTGAAGTTAAGAAGGGTTACAACACCTCAAAAGATGCCTGTTGCCTAGGCTGCCATGGCTCATCAGAAGGCTGGGAGCTCTGCAGCTGACCGCATAGATTTCTGGCTTCTTAGACCTTCCATGAAGCTTCTGAAGCTTGGTTTTTAGGGTTCAGTTCCCCAAACATTCCAGGTCCACTTACATTAGAGTTACTGGTTCCTCCCAGAGTATTTTCCAGTCCCCAGAGCTCTCCCCTCCTTCCGGAGTCAGGATACCCTCTTTTATCCCTGTGAGACTGTCTCTTTCTAAAATAATCCTGATCCTTTTTAATTAAATTTGAGAGCAAAAGTCCCTAGAACACAAAAATATTGCTTGTCTTCTAGAGAAAGAAAGGAATAATGATTCTTATTTTCCTGATGTGCCTACAGGAAAAGTAAGTATGGTTTACTTCTTCATCTGATTGACCTGTCATATTGCTCAAGTAACTGTTTCTACTTTAATGGTGTTAAAGGCTCCTAAGAGGATGCTTCACCATTGCTGGTGTAAAAAAATGAGATCCTAGAACTGGGATTTTGTGTGTAAAAGATATCTTAGGTTGAGCAAATTTTGTGTGTGTGTATGTGCAAGTATCAATAATTCAGTTTGAGGTATGATTAAGTAGAATATCAGATATTCATCTCAAAAAGATTTTATGGGCCACCATCATGTTTTAGGTATTATGATTGGCATTGGGATTTGAGGTACAGCTCTGAACCAGACAGACAAATCATAGGATCTTATATTCTATCAGGAATTTTTCTGGAGCAAGATGATGGTCAATAAGATGATGTTCTTTCTGATATTAGAATTTACGACAGGCACTGTCAAAAATGCTGTATGTAAATTATTTTATTTAATATTTGCAATAACCCTGTGTGCAGATGTAATTCTTTTTTTTTTAAATTAATTAATTAATTTATTTATTTTTGGCTGTGTTGGGTCTTCGTTTCTGTGCGAGGGCTTTCTCCAGTTGCGGCAAGTGGGGGGCCACTCTTCATTGCAGTGCGCGGGCCTCTCACTATCGTGGCCTCTCGTTGCGGAGCACAGGCTCTAGACGCGCAGGCTCAGTAGTTGTGGCTCACGGGCCTAGGTGCTCCGCGGCATGTGGGATCTTCCCAGACCAGGGCTCGAACCCGCGTCCCCTGCATTAGCAGGCAGACTCTCAACCACTGCGCCACCAGGGAAGCCCAGATGTAATTCTTAGTTCCATTTTATTTATTTATTTATTTATTTAAATTTATTTATTTTATTTTCAAATTTTTGGCTGAGTTGGGTCTTTGTTGCTGTGTGCAGGCTTTCTCTATTTGCAGCGAGAGGGGGCTACTCTTCGTTGCGGTGCGTGGGCTTCTCATTGTGGTGGCTTCTTTTGTTGCGGAGCATGGGCTCTAGGTGTGTGGGTTTCAGTAGTTGTGGAATGCAGGCTCAGTAGTTGTGGCGCACAGGCTTAGTTGCTCCGCGGCATGTGGGATCTTCTTGGACCAGGGATCGGACCCCAGTCCCCTGCATTGGCAGGCAGATTCTTAACCACTGCACCACCAGGGAAGTCCCAGTCCCATTTTATAGATAAGAAAACTGAGGTGGAGAACATTTAAGTAGTTCGCCAAAGTCTATAATGATTGTAAGTGCTTGAGATTAAAATCCAGTTATTCAAAACCTGTGCTCAATGCTGCTGTACTAGTCAGGATGGCCATAAAGACCGGGAATATAGGTTTTTTGTTTAAATAGAGGGGCTTTCTTGATTACTTCTTCTAAAATACTCTTAAGGTGCAGGTTTATTCAGTGAAAATTAGAGACACAGACTGTTACAGATTTAATTGTGTCCTTCCCAATTTCACATGTTGAAGTACTAATTTCCAGTACTTCAGAATGTGACCTTATTTGGAAATAGAGTTGTTGCAGATATAATTAGTTAGTAAAGATGAGGTCATACTGGAGTAGGGTGAGCCCCTAATCTAATATGACTGATGTCCTTATAAAAAGGGGAAATTTGGACACAGATACACATAGGGAGAACGCCATGTGAATGTAAAGGCGGAGATAACGAGTGATGTGTCTACAAGTAAAGGAAAGCCAGATTGCCAGCAAAACACCGGAAGCTAGGAGACAGGCATGAAACATTCTTCCTTACAACCCTCAGAAGAAAGCAAAACTGCCAACACCTTGATCTTGGACTTCTAACCTCCAAAACTATGTCACAATGCATTTCTGTTGTTTAAGCCACCCAGGTGTGGTACTTTTTTACAGCAGCCCTAGCAAACTGACATATAAGCCACCTGAGGCAACACATCACAGACACATGAGTAGCGATTTAAAATAATGCTCCCTTACTGTACTCTATTCATTGGTGATGAGGAACAGAAGGTTGAACAGATCACATATTGTAACATAATAGCAATAAACCATTTAGTGTGCACAGTTTACCTGTGTTGCCAGACTTTATGGCTACCCTGTATATTTCCCTTAGAGAAGTTGATTCATTACAAAAAAAAATCACTAATTAGATTTATCCATCATATCAAATAAATGCTTCTTTGGTTGAGGAGTTTAACCAAAGGGGAAGGGGGAGAGCCATACAGATTTTTGAAAACAATGAAAATTATTAAATGTGAAATCTGAAAATAAGCATTCAAGATAGTCAGCCTAGCCTGTGATGCTCTAGGAGAGTTCATCAGGTATCAACATCTCCCCTTCCAGCTCTAAACTTCTGTATTAATGTTGCCTCAGAATGCGTAGCTGAGGGTGCTGTGGGAAATAAATAATATCTGTGGTCGAGTAGGCGAGAAGAGGCAAGTACATAAATAATGGTGAAATCAGTTAGAGAGTGATGTAAAACACAAGAAAGCACATATGAGGGAATATATTAACCCTGACTTAGGATAAAAAAATGAAAATAATAAAATAAGGTTTCTGTTTGGGAGTAATTTGGAATTTGAGAATCTTGAAGTCAGTACAGTATTTCAAATGGTAAAGAAAGGCAAATAAAACTAGAGTTTTGGTTTTTTTTTAAACCAGGGCAAGCATTTGTTTCTTTGCTTGTCTAAAGACAGGGTAAATACTTCTAATTTTTTTTCTTTTTTTTAAACTTCACTTTTTTAAGACAGTTTTAGATTTATAAAAACATTGAACAGCTAGTACGCAGAGTTTCCATAGACCATCCCCATATACCTACACTCACACAGTTTTCTCCGTTAACATTTTACAGTACTGTGTACATTTATTACAATTAATGAACCAATGTTGATGTATTATTATGAACTAAAGTCTATAGTTTACATTAAGGTTCACTCTTTGTACAGTTCTGTGGGTTTTGATACATGCATAATATCATGTATTCAGCATTATCATGTTAGTCAGAATTCACTTTTCTAAATTTCCACTGTGCTTCACCTATTTACTCCCCTAATCCCCCATCCTTGCCCCAACCAAAACCTTGGCAACCACTGAAACTTTAGCTGTCTCTATAGTTTTGCCTTTTCCAGAATGTCATCTAGTTGGAACCATATAGTATGTAGTCTTTTCAGACTGGCTTCTTTCACTTAGCAATATGAATTTAAGGTTCCTCCATGTCTTATGATTTGAAAAGTAGGACTGCGTTTAGCTTTGTGAGAAACTGCCGAACTGTCTTCCAAAGTGGCTGTACTATTTTACATTCCCATCAGCAATGAATGAGAGCTCCCTATTGCTCCACATCCTCACCAGTATTTGATGTTGACAGTATTCTGAATTTTGGCCATTCTAATTGGCATGTAGTGGTATCTTATTGTTTTACTTGCATTTCCTCAATGACATATGATGTGGAGCATCTTTTCATATGCTTATTTGCCATCTGTATATTTTCTTTGGTGAGGTGTCTGTAAATATCTTTGGTCCATTTTTTAATTGGGTTTTTTGTTTCTTTATCGTTGATTTTTAAGAGTTCTTTGTATATTTTGGATAATAGTTCTTTATCAAATGTGTCTTTTGCAAATATTTCTCTCAGTCTGTGGTTTGTCTGTTCATTCTTATGACATCATCTTTTGCAGAGTTACAGTTTTTAATTTTAATAAAGTTCAGCTTATCAAATATTTCTCTCATGGAGCATGCCTTTGGTGTTGTATCTAAAAAGTCATCACAATTCCCATGTTCATCTAGGTTTTCTCCTATGTTATCTTTTAGGAGTTTTATAGTTTTGTATTTTACATTTAGGCCTGTGATCCATTTTGAGTTAATTTTTATGAAGAGTATAAAATCTGTGTCTAGATTCATTTTTTTGCATTTGGATATCTAGTTGTTCAAGCATCATTTGTTGAAAAGACTATCTTTGCTCCATTTTATTGTCTTTGTTCCTTTATTAAAGTTCAGTTGACTATATTTATGTGGCTCTCTTTTTGGACTATATTCTGGTCCATTGATCTATTTGCCTATCCTTTTGTTAATATCACATTGTCTTGATTACTGTAGCTTTATTGTAAATCTTGAAGTCAAGGAGTGTCAGATTTCTGACTTTGCTCTTTTCTTTTGATATTGTGTTGGCTGTTTTGAGTTTTTTGCCTCTCCATATAAACTTTAGTATCATATCAGGTTTTGGTATACATGAAATAACTTGCTGAGATTTTGATTGGGATTGCCTTGATCTATAGATCAAGTTGGGAAGAAAAAATATCTTAATATGAGTCTTCCTATCAATGAATGTGAAATGTCTCTCAATTTATTTAGATCTTCTCTGATTTCTTTCATCAGTGTTTTGTAGTTTTTCTCATATAGATTTTATATGTATTTTGATAGATTCAAACCTAAATATTCAATTTTGGGGGTGCTAATGTAAACGGTGATGTGTTTTTAATTTCAAATTCTAGTTGTTCATTGCTGATATATAGGAATGCAATTGACTCTGTCTATTACCCTTGTATCCTGCAAACTTGTTACAATTGCTTAGTAGTTCCAGGATTTGAACTTCTGGATTTTTGTTGATTCTTTTGGATTTTCTACCTAGACAATCATGTCATCTGCAAATGAAGACAGTTTTATTTCCTCTATCCCAACCAGTATTCCTTTTTTTTCTTTTTTTCCTTTTCTTGTCTTATTTCTTGTCTTATTGTTAGGGCTTCAAGTATGATGTTGAAAAGGAGTAGTGAGAGGGGACATTCTTGCCTCTACTTGATATTAGTGGAAAAGCTTCAAGTTTCTCACCATTGAGAATGGTGTTAGCTGTTGGTTTCTTGTAGATATTCTTTATTAAGTTGAGAAAATTCCCCTCTCTTCCTAGTTGCTTAGTTTTTATCATGAATGGTTGTTGGATTTTGCCAAATGCTTTTTCTGTATCTATTGACTTAATCCTTTATCTTTTATTCTTTAGCTTGTTGAAGTGATAGATTACATTAGTTGATTCTTTTTCCATATATATTGAGATATAATTGACACTGTATAAGTTGTGTACAGCATAATGGTTTGACTTACATTTTTTTTTTTGAAATTTATATTAATTGATTTTGTAAGTTTGTCAAACCGGCCTTTCATACATAGAATAAATTCCATTTTGTCATGGTGGATATTCTTTTAATACATTGTTGGCTTCAATTTGCTAATATCTTGTTGAGGATTTTTATATCTATGTTCATGAGAGATATTGGCCTATAGTTTTCTTTTATTGTAGTGTCTGTAACTGGCTTTTGTATTAGGATAATTCTGGTCATATAGAATGAGTTTGGAAGTGTTCCATCTGCTTATATTTGGGGGAGAGATTATAGAGAATTGGTATAACTTCTTCCTTAAATGTCTGGTAGAATTTTCCAGGAAAACCATCTGTGCCTTGCTTTCTTTTTTGGAATGTTATTAATTTAATACTTTTAATAGATGTAGTTTATCTGTATTATTTACTTCTCCTTTTGTGTGTTTTTGTTTTTGTGTGTTGTGTTTTTGTGTCTTTCAATAAACTTGTGCATCTCACCTAAGTTATCGAATTTCTGAGTGTGGACACATGCATTGCAAAAACTGGCCTGAATTAAACAAATGCCTTATTTGACTTAATTCAATCAAATAAATTATACCTAAATTTTTTTAAAAATTTTATTTATTTATTTATCTATTTAGGCTGCATTGGATCTTCGTTGCTGCACGCATGCTTTGTCTAGTTGCAGTGAGCAGAGGCTACTCTTTGCTGTGGTGTGCAGCCTTCTTATTGCTGTGGCTTCTCTTGTTGGGGAGCACAGGCTCTAGGCACGCAGACTTCAGTAGTTGCAGCACGCGGGCTCAGTAGTTGTGGCTCATGGACTCTAGAGCACAGGCTCAGTAGTTGTAACACACAGGCTTAGTTGCTCAGTGGCATGTGAGATCTTCCCAGACCAGTGATCGAACCCGTGTCCCCTGCATTGGCAGGTGGATTTTTAACCACTGCACCACCTGGGAAGTCCCTTTATACCTAAATCTTAAAAAATTTTTTCCTAGTACTTATATCACTTAATTTAGCTGTTTAGATGAATCTCTGCCTGGCTCTAGCCAGGCACAATAGCTAGCACAATATTGCTACCACAATAGCTGCTGCTTCCTTCTGTTCACTCCTCCTGCTCTACAAAGTATTTGCAGGCCTACATTTTGAGTCCTAGGGTGTAGTTCTCTGCCCTTTCTGGTTTCAGGAACTTGTGCTTTCTTCCCTGCTTGTACCTTACCCACTTTTACAGCACTTCAGATTACCTGGGCATTGGACAATGTTCCTTTTCCTACTTTCAAGAATTATCTTCTGGTTCTGGTCTGTTTATCTGACATTTGACCTCTTCCTTCTGTTGACCTCAGTTATTTGGGTGAGGAAAAGACTCTCCTTTAAAAGATCATGGAAAAAGATGAGCATGAGAGGGGATGTGTCCCTCTTGACATTTCCTTAGTTCTGTCTTGAGTTTATAGTTGAAATAGAAACATGCAATCTTCCCTGGAGGCTAAGACAGCCTTTAAAGAAATAAACCTTCTGAGAGAAAAGATAACTTCCCTGTTATTATGAAATGCTAACTCATAAGTATGTTCCATTACAATAAATTATCTAGCCTTTAAAAAGCTTTTAGAATTTCAACAATGAGAATCATTTCTAGAATGAGAAGAAAAAAAAATTTTTTTTCTTTCTACAGCATGATTACAAATCATTTCTCCTGCTGTCTAATGCTTTTCAAAATCATAGTGCAGTAAAAAATAATCCCCCCACTTCCTTTGTTGAAAAAGGAAGGAACTGAAGTCATTAATGGTTCTGATGAAGTTAGGAAATTCATACTCTCCCAGCCCCAAAGAGAATATGTTAAAAGTTTTAACAGCTTAAAAGTGTCTCTCAACTTCTCTCTGTGTTCATGAAGAAAACACATGAGAAATTCCTATATGGAAAGTATAGATTTTCCTTTCCCCTAATCTCGTAAAGTAGCTTCTTATCTCTCCTCTCCTTTCTACAGGAGTGAACTGAACTAAACCACAGGCTACTGTCTGTTTCAGTGCACTCTGGCCCATCTCTACCACTGATTATTTGCCCTGTGTTCAAAGACAAAGGTAATCAGCTTTTATGCTTCTAGAAATGTGTTGACCCCTTCTCTTAAGTATGTATACAGAGAATTTTGCTAAAGTTTTGAGGCACTTTGTCAAAGATTCACCTTCTGTAATGGGGATGGGGGAGGCCACACACACTAAGAGCAAAGCCCACAGCTGCTTGGAGAAACATTGCCAAGATAAGAGCAGCTTTGAAGGATAAACTGGGAGATTATGTTAGTAAGCATGGCTAAGACTTCTGGAGGGCTGGGGGAGGTTGCACTTCCCTATAACATTGTATTACAAGTCTAAGGGTTTTACTCTTTTCTAATGAGCTGTTTATGTTCCCTGTGGGATACCAAACACAACTTTTCTTTCAAAAGAGTAATATTTCATTAAAAGTGCTTTGACTTTGGGGTAAACATATTTTAGGACCTAAGAGAATCAAGGACAATGATTTCCACAAATGTCTTATCTATTAGAAATGAATGCTTAGATGGATTCAGCATAGTCACACTATTGGGTTTTTTGGCAAACATTTTCCAAATGGGTAACTCTTAAGCCAATAATCTACTCTTGTCGTATATGATTTCGAATAAGATCTAATTTTTATTTTCTGTCATAGTTGTATTTTATTTCTTTGGAGTAGTTTCCCTTCCTAAAGTATGTAGTTCTAGGTTTTAGTGTTTCTTGAATTTTTAGTTTTCTTTATATTTTCCCTTTTGTGTTCAAGCACTGCTTATTAAAATTAAATTTCAGAAGCTGGTACAGACATTGGTAATATATGGAATTCATATATATTCCTGCTAACATATGGGATTTAAATGAATATCTAAATTTTAGATTTTGTGGTGGTCTATATGATTTTCTTGTTACAGTCTTGCCTTCCCAATTGTATTTTTCATTGGGCTAACATTAAATTCAGTTTCCTTCCTGAAGAATACATATTGGGAAATAGACATGGATACGGCAGCCGAGAGCAATACCTACACACAGTAGATGGTAAATTTATGCTGGCCGAATGAGAAAATGAAGAGATGTTGCTGAATGAAGACCTTCAGAAAATCAGAATAAAAAATGGTTGTACCAAATATCAAAAATTGAGAACATAATATAGTTAATGTAGGTTATTGAGAATATATCATATTTTTTCAATTTTCATCATCATGGCATACTAATATTTACTTTTCTACTGTGATAATGAAATATATATATATTCATTTTAACTTATTTTAAGTTATCTATGTATATATGTTATGTATTATGTTATGAATATTTAATGAATATTGAATTTACCTAGAAAATATAAAAGAAAATAAGGCTACATTTTTCAACAGTGCATACTGTATTAGTCTCTACCTAAGTAATTTTTAAGCTTCTGTCCTTACTCAGTTTTTATTCAGCTCAAATGCTCTTTGATATTGGCCTGAACTTCTGTTGAATCAGGACACAAAAAGGATGAAAGGCTACTTTTGTTCACAAGTTTAATTCTTACATTTTTCCATCTGTCAAAGTACATTTGTCAGAAATCTTTCTTCCTAACTGTATAGTTAATAATTACCCCTGACTATTTTGAGAATGGAGCCATTTTAATATTTTTACTCCATGTAACAGAGGATATCTTTACAGCAACTAGAAGGACTTGATTGATACACTCAGGACATGGTAAAGGGTAATTTGAGAATTGCTAACAGAAAAAGAGGTTGTACATGTTGGGCAGGAAAATATCATAAATGTCCACTTGTACTATTATTCAACTAATGCTCTATGAATTATATAGCCATTTCTCTACAGTTGAATATTTAAGTCATTTCTGAGCATTTAGCTTCAATAAGCTTCTTTTTTTTTTTTCAATTTCACTAATTTCATGATCATGCCCCCCTGTCAAGGTGGATTGATTTCTAATGTGATTATTTTATTTTATTTTATTTATTTTTTTAACATCTTTATTGGAGTATAATTGCTTTACAGGGGTGTGTTACTTTCTGTTTTATATCAAAGTGAATCAGCTATACGTATACATATATATCCCCATATCTCCTCCCTCTTGCACCTCCCTCGCACTCTCCCTATCCCACCCCTCTAGGTGGACACAAAGCACCGAGCTGATCTCCCTGTGCTATGTGGCTGCTTCCCACTAGCTATCTATTTTACATTTGGTAGTGTATATATATCCAACAGTAAGCATTTTTCTCTAAAATTAATTTTTGAGAGCAAAATTATATGGCCCAAATATATTAGTATTTTTTTCCTTTGATGATCTATTTTTGTATGTTTTCAAAATGATCTATTGATGTTGTGTTAACTGGGCACCAGCTGTATGTGACAGTAAAGCAGCCATTTCCTCAGAGAGAGTTATAGAAAAATTTGATCTTGTCAGAGGTTATGCACCAACTGGAATTTAGAGTATAACGCACAGAACTAGTAGACTGTGTTCCCCCAAACCTTGAAAACATTTCAGACACCTGCCTGTGCTTGGTTGGTGAATATATCATGTATTTATTTAAACCCCATCTTATTCCTGAAAGTAAATGTATCTATAACAATAACTCAGAACAGACTTGACAAAACTGAGCAGAATATACATCAAATTTTCTTCCAAGTAAAAGATAGGAGGAAGCAAAAGTCACTTAAAAGTCCTTTAATTCCAACTTCTATGTGGAGCTTGATTCTACTTCTAGCTGAGATATAGGCAGAATTAGCTCCTAGTATTAATTTTTACATCCATTTGGAAAGTAGTTTGGCAACTACACTGCAAGCCCTAAAAATGTGCGCACTCTGACTCAGTAATTTCACCTCTGAGAATCCTAAAAAATAAATTATAAATATGCAAATAATAAACCTTATGCATTAAATATCTATCACAGTATTGTTTATATAATCAAAACTTGGAAACAACCTAAATTTTCATCCAAAAGGAAAAACTAGATAAATAAAATTATATCTACTTGTTAGGATAGTAATTTGGATATTAAAGTATGATTATTAATCACTGCAAAAATTAATGTAATATAAAGTGAAAAGGCAGAATATAAAATAGCATGTGTCTTGTGACTATAATTGTGTTAAAGGAGAAAAATGCCATGGTTTAAAGAAAAAAATAAAGTAAAATAGACCAAAATGTTCATAGTCACTGTATTAATAGAAGGGGAACTATGGAAACATTTTATGTTCATTTTTGTTTACTAAAATGTTATTATGGGCTTATATTACTTCGAAATAAATTACTTTGAGGAATAATTAAGCCTCCATATCGAAGTAATCTTATTCTTATATGTTGATGTAATATTAAAAAACAGGTAAAATTGCTGTCAGAAAATTACCATTTGGTAAGTGTTCCCAATGTGCTATGGCCTATATCCGTCCCAGCCGGACTGCGGTAGACGGTGTGAAGTTCTGCAGTGAGAGGACCACTGAAATCAAAGGGAAAAGCAAGCTAATGAGGAGGGGGAGATGGTGGAAGCTCACAGGGTTTAAGAATTTGAGAAAAGTCAACAGCCTAAAGCCTCAAATCAAAATGGGGCACAGCTTAGGCAATCCATGTGTAAGGAGACCCTAAGGAACCAAAAAGATCCCGCATTCATGGAACCAGTGAGTGTCAGAGGGGATATGCATACCCAAATCTATGCTAGGCCATGCCAGAATTCCATCCCTGCAAAATGTGAATGCAGTCATTAAAACCTGTCTCTATTCCTTCTTATAGATGAGAAATGGAAACAAACAGAAATAAAGTATTAGGTGATGGCCCTAGCTAGTTAGAATGAAATCACATAGGATTCTCTTTGAACATGGCAAGAGAATTCCGCCTTTTTTTCTTTTTTTTTTTTTTTTTTTTTGTGAACCTACTGTTTTACAAAACCTGGGTTCAGTGCTTTATCTGTGTTAGTTTATTTAACTCACACAAAACCCTATGAAGTAGATGATGCATTCTTACTTTACAGAGGAGGAACCTGGATCCCAAAGAAGTCACATATCTTGCCCAGGGGCACACAGCTATTGATGGGGTTAGGATTTGAACCCAGATCTACAAAGCTCAGGTACTTTCTATTATTTCTAATGGGTCTGAGAATGAAATGATCCAGTAGCTTAAGTCCGGTGAAGTGTTACTACATTTCCACCCCAAGGCATAGAGCAGATAAGATGGAATTCTATATCTCACTTACTCTGGAAAGCAGATGAGTTATCTTAACCCACTTACCTATAAGTGATAATATAAAGACCATATTCACCCAGCTACATTCAAGATAATTGGAATATGTTCAGGTCCAGAGCAGACCTACATTCAAGGTAGTACTGATAGTGCTAATGGCATTTGTAGAGAGAATCTTAGATGTTGCTTCCAGTCTTGTGACATTTAGCATCTAGTGAGAGATGGATTGACTCATGTTGACAAAAGTACATGTTTCCAGAGCGCAATGGTTTAAATTCAATCCAAACCAACCCAAGCTGAACTGAATAAATCAAACCGAAACAAAACAGCTCTTACAAACAGCTGGTGACATTGTTATGCAACATTGTACTGTAGAGTTTTTGGTCAAGCAATGAAACGATCACTGACCAGACATTTACCTACATAGTTATATTTATGCAAAAGAAAAATATCAGATACATGTACTTGTGAGTAAATAAGTTCCATATATATTCATCTTATTTGGCAGTTTGCATTTTGTCTTTATTATAGTTTTAAGGTCAAGAATGATGTCCTTTTCCCCAAATTATGTCTATTTCACAGCTTCTGCTTTACTCCAAAAGACTTGTCTCAATCTTCCAATATCCATTGTGAGCCCTTGGCTCCCACAAAAATGCCATTTTTCTAAATCCTGTATTAGAGTCACATATTTTAAACATGCTAACCTAGTCATGCCATGTTATTGGTAGATCTATTGAATATTTTCACTTTTAAAAATAGAAAATCTTTAACCAGATGCCCAGTGCTTTGGTAGAAGGTTCAGTTTACCTGCTTAGTAGATTGAGGCTAGCTCATCTTAAAGTAGGAGATTGGAATCAACCAGAGTTGGTCAGTTCTCTGAAAGCAACAAAATCTAATAAGAGCTTGAATTAGGGCAACTTAGGCCACTCTTCCTATTACTGAAAGGTAATCAACTTTAATAGACCCACTGTAGTAAAACAGGGAGAAAGCTGCCTTCCTTAAGACCATAACAGCTGATTTCCTTAAAATGTGATAATCACACCTGAGACTATCTATTCTAGAGCCATTTTCAGTTATAACTGAAATGTGAGACAGGAAAGAACTTGGAAGAGGAGAAAAAAGGTCATCATTATTTAGCTTCTCTGTGTTGAAATCTAAGGTTCTATTTAGTATCCAGCACACTGAGGACCATTACCTAACAACCTCCCCTCCTTTTTTGCCTCTCCCTTCCCCACTGCTGGTTCCACTGCCCACTCTCAAAGCCCCTCTTTTCCTGAGCATGGTAAATATTACTGTTGTGTGTCCCTACATCAGCCCAGCCCCTGTGTAACTGGTCTCCGCTTTTCCCAACAGAATTCATTGATTCTTTTCTTAATCCCATTTCCTGGGCCAACTTTGGCTCACCAGAAAACATCCCTGTACCATTTAATACTCTTCTCTTGCTGGTCTTTGAGATTTGAAAAATAAGTTACCAAGAAGCCAATCTGAAAAGGCTCCATACTGTATGATTCCAACTATATGACATTTTGGAAAAGGCAAAACTATGGAGACAGTAAAAAGATTAGTGGTTATGAGGGATGCAGAAGGAGAGGAATGAATAGGCAGAGCACAGAGGATTTTTAGGGCAGTGAAAATATTCTGTACGATACCATGATGATGGATACATGTCATCATACAGTTGTCCAAACCCATAGAATGTACAACACCAAGTCTGAACCATAATGTAAACTATGGACTTTGAGTAATGATGATGTGTCAGTGTAGATTCATTAAATACAACAAATGTACCCCTCTGGTGGGGGAGGTTGATAATGGGAGACGCTATGCATGTGTGGGGACTAAAACTGTTCTAAAAAAAGGTTTTTTTTTTAAAATCACATATTATTTATTTGTAAACAAGCAATTATTTGTAAAGTTACTTGTTTGGTGTCTACTTCCCTATTTTTTTTTAAATAAAGTCTTAATAAAAGAAAAAGAATTTTAAAAAAAGAGTCACCCTTCCAAAATCTAAGTATAACAAGGCCAGAATTTCTAGACTCCCCTGTTTCTACCTATCCATATGGCTCTGAGTCACAGTTCTTATTTCTTACCCTCCCACTGGTTTTGTCCACAGAACAGGCTCCTGCCTTATAACCTACTTCTGCACTTAGTATAATCCAAAGATCAGCTGAGGAAACCCTGACCTTTGGAATTCATATCACATTGTGTCAATTACACATCATTTGCAATGGAACCCCACTCTGTGCTCACCATTTCTCCAATGATGTTGGGGGCACAATGGGATCCTAAACACTTCTGCCTCTTCACTCCTTAAACTATAGTTTAATGCTTCCACTGTAAGTTAATTTATGGGTTGTTCTGCTATTTCAATTCTGCAACCATTTCTTATTCCTGACATGGATCATAGCATGCTATACTTGATTTCCACCAAAAAATATCACTCATACAAGGCAGTTGTGTGTGGATTAGACTTACTGCATATTCAATGTCCAACCAGCTGGGACTCTGGGGCTGGAATTCAGGCTCCGTGGAAGTAAATACCTATCTACTGATTAAGGTAGGCTTCTAAACCTTTAACAGACCTTAGGATGGGTCTGGACTGTGTATTACTTCGCCTATGAACTGTTTTCTGGAGATTCTATCTAAATCTCAGAGTCCAGTGATTCTCAGAAGACATTTGAATTTTATTCATTTTATAATGGATTGAGTTCAAAATAAGGAAATTAACAGGCTTGTTGATTATGGATTTAGTTAAGAAAACTGATGTGTAAGAGGCAATGGAATGGAAATGACCACTCATTTACTCATTCACGCATTTATCTATTCAAGGTGTGTTAACTGAGTGCCTTGTTGGAGCCAGGCAAAGTACAATATGCCTTGGAGGCACAGTTAATAAAAGGGATATGGTTCATCTCCTTGTGGAAATTATAGTCTACTGAGAGAAACAGAGAATAAATGAGAAAACTAATGTTGGGGGAGGTCATCAAGAAGACATGATTGAGAGTTGACCAACAAGCTGGTTCCAGGCAATTGGAGGCTCCCCACCTCTTCCCCTGTCCTTGGAATGTATGTTTTGCCCACAGTGGGAGCTGATTTTAAGGACACAGCTTTGAGGGAGCAATGTGCTGTTGAACCATCTGGATGGTATAAGTGACTGAAACCAGTTAAAACCTCTATGTAAACTTTTAGGATTCTGGCAGGTGGGTGCAGAGATCTATTCATCTTGTGGTGCCCAAGACAAGCCTCATATGTAAGTTCCCTTGCTTATTAAACCTGCCACCTACCTATCTGGAGTGGTCTGCCTCTTTCTTTAGTCTCTTCTTGCCCTCTGTGTACAGGGCCCAGTTTCAGATTTCGCTCAAGGAGCTCCTGAGGTTTCAAACCAACAACCAGCAAGTAAACATTCTAAGTCTGTGCCACCTAAAAATTGGCACTTGCCATCTACCTCTACAAGGATTAAATCATGAGCTGCGGCAGCTGCTGACCTTCAACACCCCCTGAAAGGAGTTCAGGGCCGAGATCAGGAATGAGGCACTCTGTGCCCTGGGAAAAACTGGCAGAACAGGTCTTTAGATAGTTAGATATTTTCAGGAGAAGATTTTATGAGCCCAATTCTTGCATCTCCTCATAGCTAGAAAAGCACTAAAATTATTAATGGTGACATCTGCTCCTCATGACTAGCAGTAAGCCTCTGCCAAAATGTGTGCTTGACTGCACGTACCCCCTTCACTAAAATCATATAAAACCCTGACCTTTCCCCCACCTCTTTGGAGCAGTTTCTCAGAGCTATCTGAAATGCTGTCTCCCGGGCTATAGTCCTCATTTTGCCCCAAATAAAACTTAACTCACAACTCTCATATTGTACAATTTTTTTCACTTGACATCTGTATTTTTTATGAATAACTAATTTAAGAAGTTATTTTAAAAAATTGACCTTATTGGGGTATAATTTATATGCAGTGAAATGCACCCATTTTAAGGGTATTGTTTAATGACTTTGATAATTACAAGTCTAATCAAGATATAGGGCATTTTCATAGTGCCAGAAAGTTCCCTTGAACTCTTTGGAGTCAGTACTTCCCTCCTTGATCCCAGCACCCCAAGCAACCACTGACTTACTTTTTATTAGTTGAGATAAGTTTTTGTCTGTTTTGGAATGTCATATAAGTGGAAACTTACAATACCATTCCTTTTTATCTGGCTTCTTTCACTCAGCATAATATTTTTTAGATTTGTACATATCAGTAATTTGTTCCTTTGTGTTGCTGAATAATATCCTCTTTTAGGTAGATGCCATAATTTATCTATTCACCTCTTAATGAATATTTCAATTATTTTCAATTTCCAAAGCTGCTATGACCATTTATATACAAGTCTTTGTGTGGGCCTATATTTTTATTTCTTTTAATACCTAAGAGTGGAATTGCTGAGCCATATGGTAAGAGTATGTTTAACTTCATAAGAAACTGACAAACTGTTTTCCATGTGGCTATTCAATTTTCACTCCTTCCAGCAATATGTGAGGGTACACCCAGTTGCTCCACATCCTCGTCAGCATTTGGTAATGCCATTCTTTTCAATTTTAGCCATTCTTTTTTGTGTGTGTGAGTTAAGGATCTTTTTTTTTTTTTTTAACTGAAGTATATTTGATTTAGTTTCAGGTATATGTCAAAGTGATTCAGTTAATATATATATATATTTTTTTCAGATTATTTTCCATTATAGGTTACCACTAGATATTGAATATTATTCCCTATGTTATATAGTAAATTCTTGTTGCTTATCTATTTTATGTATAGTAGTGTGTATCTGTTAATCCTATACTCCTAATTTATTTCTAGTAAGTGTGTAGTACCTCATTAATTTAAAAAATTAATACCATAATAATTATTATATACTAATTATTAATTTGACTAACATAATTATTGTATATTATTACATATAATTATTATATAATACATATAATAATATAATGTATTTTATATGACCCAACATATGCAAAATGTTATCAATCTAACATGTAATCAGTATAAAAAATTATTGAGATATTTTACATGATTTTTTCATACTAAGTCCTGTGTGTATTTTACATTACAGCACATCCATATTCTGACTAGCCATATTTCAAGGGCTCAGTAAGCACATGTGTCTAGGTATGCCACCGTATGGGACAATGCATTTACAGTCTATTTGTTAATCCTAAAGTTAAAAGCAGAAATCACACAGCCACCTGCCCCTTGGTCTCAGAGGACATGCAAAAAATAATAATAGCAAAGAGTTCTTGAGCATTTACTTTGTGCCTGAGAAGGGCAAGTTTTACTGTGTGTGTTGAGGATCTTGCACTCATTATATGTTGTCATCCTAGCAATAAGGCGGGACCTATTGCCCTCCTCTTTTGACGGAGTGAAAAAACTCTCCCCAGTCGGTCCCTGCCCCAGTGCCCACCATCCATCTGTCTCACCCCAAGAACACGTGACTCCCATCATCCTAATCAGGGTCAAGTAAGGAGAAGCACATGCAGGGGCAGGCACAGGTCACCTGCAAGCTGAAACGATCATGGCAGATAAGCTCACTGGGTTTTCATTTGCATTTCTTTAATGACAGATGATGTGAAGAATACTTCTTGTGCTAGTTGGCCATTTATATATCTTTTGTGAAGTTTCTGTTTAAATTTTTCGACCACTTTTAATTAGTTGTTTGCTTTGTTATTACTAAGTTGTAAGAGTTCTTAAAGAATTTGGATGTACTTCGTTCGTTATATACATGAACTGCAAATATCCACCTCCCATGAGTCTTTAGCTATAGCTTCATTTTCATATGGTGTTTCTTTTATGAGAAAAACATTTAATTTTGGTAAAATACAATTTATAACTTTTGGTTTTTTATGATTTATGCTTTTTTGTGTTCTGAGAAATACTTGCCTAGCACAAGATGACAAAGATTTTCTCCTATCTTTTCTTCAAGAAATTTTATAACCTTAGCTTTTGCATTTATTTTATTTATTTATTTATTTATTTTTGTTGTTGTTGTTGTTTTTAATTAATTAATTTATTTGTTTTTGTTTTTGGCTGCGTTGGGTCCTCGTTGCTGTGCGCGGGCTTCCTCCAGTTGTGGCGAGCAGGGGCCACTCCCTGCTGCAGTGCGCGGACCTCTCATTGTCGTGGCCTCTCTTGTTGCAGAGCACGGGCTCTAGGCATGCGGCCCTCAACACTTGTGGCACGCGGGCTCAGTAGTTGTGGCACATGGGCCCAGCCGTTCCGTGGCATGCGGGATCCTCCCAGACCAGGGCTTGAACCCGTGTCCCCTGCATTGGCAGGCGGACTCTCAACCACTGCGCCACCAGAGAAGCCCAGCTTTTGCATTTAGAACTATGATCATCTTCAAATAAATTTTTGTGTGTAGCACAAGGGTCGTTTTTTCCCCATATGAACAGGGGATAAGTTTTTACCATGGGTAATTTTTTCCCCATATGAATAGGATAAGGTAAAAGTCAAGGATAATTTTTTTCCCCATATGAATAGCTGGTTGTTTGTTCCAGCATTGTTTGTTGAAAAGACTAACTTTCCCCACATCTTTGTTGAAAATTAAGGGGTTATATATAAGTGGGTTAATTTCTGGCCTCTCTATCTTGTTACATTGAAGTATTTGTCTATCCTTATGCCAATACCACATTGTCTGGATCACTGTAGTTTTATAAGAAGTCTTGAAATCAGATAGTATAAGTCCTCCAACTTCGTTCTTTTTAAAAAATTATTTTGGCTATTTTATGTTTTATATATTCCTATAAAATTTTAGAACAGCTTGTCAATTTCTATTTTTAAAAAAGCCCGAGATTTTCATTGGAATTGCATTTAATTCATAGATCAATTTGGGAAGGATTAACTTTAAAAATACGATTTTTCTAATTTGTGAACATAGTAAATCTCTCTTCTTTTACTTCTCTCTGCAATGTTTGTAGTTTTTAATGTTCACTCCCTGCATATATTTTGGTTTTTGAAGATATTGTAATTGGTATTCCATATTAAAAAATGTTTTCCAAATATCTGTTGATAATAGGTTATTCTGATATTTATCAAAAGCCAAATAGTTTGTAAGTTTCCAGTATCAGGATACATTTTAATATCATATATAAACCTGGCTGCTTTATGGTCATCTAATAAGCATACCACCCTTAAGGTTCAGAAATTAAACACACTTCCCCTGTTGACAATATACACATGGAATAAAATTAACCTATGTTTCATGATATTTATTTGTTTGGGTTGGTTATTTCAAAATTTTTTCTATAAACTTTTTTTTTTTACACTAATCTTGATTTATCAATTTCCCCCCTCCTTTCCTTTTAATTAATTAATTAATTTATTTTTGGGTGTGTTGGGTCTTCGTTTCTGTGCGAGGGCCTTCTCCAGTTCCAGCGAGCGGGGTCCACTCTTCATCGCGGTGCGCGGGCCTCTCACCATCGCGGCCTCTCCCGTTGCGGAGCACGGGCTCCAGACACGCAGGCTCAGTAGTCGTGGCTCACGGGCCCAGCCGCTCCGCGGCATGTGGGATCCTCCCAGACCAGGGCCCGAACCCGTGTCCCCTGCACTGGCAGGCAGACTCCCAACCACTGTGCCACCAGGGAAGCCCTCTATAAACTTTTTGATTGTGCACCCCCTTCTATTAGTAAAACCTTTTGCCCGCATCCTTACCCATGTGTCTTGGGAAATTTATTTATAAATTAAATACACAGAATTCTTTACTAATTTATTATATAAATGATATAAAGCACAGACATTTAAAAAGGTCAAAATGAAGAGTAAACCATATTTTAAAATGTATTATTAGAAGTGATGGCTTTATGTTATCATTAGCTACTTTTAAAATTAATTCATTAATTTATTTATTTTTGGCTGCATTGGCCCTTCATTGCTATGCACGGGCTTTTCCTAGTTGCGGCGAGCGGGGTTACTGTTTGTTGTGGTGTGCTATCTTCTCATTGTGGTGGCTTCTCTTGTTGCGGAGCATGGGCTCTAGGCGCGCGGGCTTCAGTTGTTGTGGCACAAGGGCTCAGTAGTTGTGGCTCACGGGCTCTAGAACACAGGGTCAGCAGTTGTGGTGCACGGGCTTAGTTGCTCCACGGCATGTGGGATCTTCCCGGACCAGGGATTGAACCCATGGCCGCTGCACTGGCAGGCGGATTCTTAACCACTCTGCCACCAGGGAAGTCCCTCATTAGCTAATTTTTTACAGCGTGAAATACGTGTAGAACAAGTTTCTTTGTTAACAATTGTGGATATACATCCATTGTTTAAATAGTATTGGTTATTTGAATTTCTTTGGTGGACTTCTTGTCAGATGGGATTAGGGTGTCCTTGTCTTTAATCTTGTATTATAAATGATGAACAGCTTGTTCTAAGAGCATGAGATGCGTCAGCTCTGTATTCTTTTTGTAAATAGTTTGCTGCGCTTGCATTAGTAGCAGTATTCTCAATTTGTAATCTATTCACTGGAAAGTTTTTATGCCACTTGTCCATTTTGTAAAGTTAGGCTTAGCTAAATCTAAATTATTTAATCTGTACATACAATGAGCCTACTTAAACTGCAATAAACTGGGAGCTAACAAGTAAATGAGAGGCCCTGTGTCAGAATTCCCTCCCATTCTCTCACAGGATCCCTTGCTTCTGGGCTTGACATCTGGTTACATGACAAAGATAGTAAGTGATGACACTAGTTCAAGCATATGTTAAATATTAGTTAACCTTAACTTCTTCTTAATTGTTTCAATTAAAAGTAAACATAAGTAGAGGTTGTAATTTTTTTCCCCTATCCTTCAATGGATCATCTTGGCACCCTATGATGCAAGTATTCCCCTCCCCTTGGGAGACCAATGGTTTACACTGTGTCGCTATCAAGTCCACATCATTGCATTTGATTTCTCTGTCAGTCAACATGTTTCACACAAAAATTAAAAAACAAAAATTAAATACTACAATATACTCTGTTTTATAGCTCTCAGTTCCAGCCAGATGAATCATAATATGTGCTATTGGTCATAAAATAAGGATGAAGTTGGGTGCTCTTTGCAATCCTACAAGTTTAAGAATAACAATGTGAAACAGATGTACTTCTGAGGTCACATAAAAGTTAATACCTTCTAATTTCACAAATTATTTTACTGGGAAACTTTGGTAAAGCACAAACTTGTTTAAATGTGTCCAACAATTTCTAAGTACTTCTAAGTGTCATTTATTAATATTGCTCTATACAATTTCATGGTAAAAAATTCAAAACAATTACCTGGCATGTTTCTTGGTTTCAATGTCCTTGCCATCTTCATGAAAAGCTAAGAAGTTTATAAGTAAAGCAACTATAGAACAGAAAAAGACAGGATGTAGGTAGCATCCAAATAGCTTCCTCTTTCTATATTAAAACTAGATATAGGGCTTCCCTGGTGGCGCAGTGGTTGAGAGTCTGCCTGCCAATGCAGGGGATACGGGTTCGAGCCCTGGTCTGGGGGGATCCCGCATGCCGCGGAGCAGCTGGGCCCATGAGCCACGATTACTAAGCCTGTGCGTCTGGAGCCTGTGCTCTGCAACAAGAGAGGCCGCTATAGTGAGAGGCCCACGCACCACGATGAAGAGTGGCCCCCGCTTGCCACAACTAGAGAAAGCCCTCGCACAGAAATGAAGACCCAACACAGCCATAAATAAATAAAATAAAATATAAAAATAAATGGGACCATCTTAACCAAGTTCTTTCTATCTGAGACATCTCTGCTCACACATTGGAGTATTGGGTTTTGTATAATGCAGACAAATATTCCCTTAGTGTGAAAACAGAGAACATGAGTACTATGGGAGATCAGGGAAGGAAGAGATGAATATGTGTCAAAACCAATCATGGAAGTAGCAGAGGAGAGATGCTAAGCAATCCTGATTTGCCCCAGGCCTTACCATTCTTACTTTAACTGGATCTTCTTTGATTCTGAGCAATCTTCTCATTCACTTGTGGTTGATTCCCTAGAACAGAGACTAGCAAACTATGGTCCACAGACCATATGCAGCATGCACATGTTTTTGCAGGTCCCAAGAATGGAGAAGAATAAAGGTTCATGTTTGTGAAATTTGTATGAGTGAAATTTCAGTCTCCATAAATAAAGTTTTATAGGAACACAACCACGCTCATTAATTTACATATTGTTGATGGCTACTTTCATACTACAACTGCAGAAGTGAGTAGTTGTAACAGAGACTCTATGGTCCAATACTGACTATCTAGGTCGCTACATATAAAGTTAGCCATCCACATTTTAGAAGGTCGCCTAACCTTTTTATTTGGCTTGAATGAGCATTATTTTCTTATGGGAGGCAGGAAGAGAATTAATATTTATAGAGTACTTATTTGCTAACTTATTTCACCTAGTCCTAATAACAACCCTGTCTGACAGACATTAACACTCCATTTCATAGATTAAGGAACTGATGTTCAGAGAGTTTGAGCAATTTATAAGATTGTGTCGGTACCTATAGATTTTGGAGCCAGGTCTCAAATACACGCTTTACTGTATTATGTTATTTCCCACAAAAGTAGTTTTGCCCAAGAAAGTAGATTCGCTATGCCAATCTAAAAGAAAAGATGAATAGAATTGTGGGATTGTGGGAAGGGAGTCAGCCGTTTAATGAGTAGTCTCAGAAAGACTGACGCTGAACTTATGACAGGAACGTAGCCTCGGGTACTTTTCATTACCCTTGTCTTTCCCTATAGACCCTGTTTCTCCTAAGGATGAAGACTCTTATCAGTAAGACCAAAGTCATTTACAATAAAGTATCTTTCCATACTATCTGAATAAATCTTTATTATGTGAAAGAATATGAACCTTAAACTGCATTCAACAAATCTTCCCAATTTTCCAATATACAATTAAAGAAGCTCAATTTAAAAGTCACTCTCTGTTTTCTTTTTTAATGTCTACAGATAATATAGCAGTAGCTGCAGTAATGGGAATCTAATAAATCAAATTATATTTTGTCATTGATTGATCTCCAAAGGCATATTTCCTTTAGAAACTGGTCTTTGAAAATTCCCTGAAAGATTTATCGTGCTTTAAATGAAAGGAGCTAAAATATAAAAGATGAGGATTATATCTTTATGTAGTGGCTGAACCAAACTGCAATATAGCTTAAAGGTTAACTGTCTCTCTTATTGATCCAAATCATCACAGCAAAATAGACATTCAGAGAAATGAACTAATACTTAACTTACTAAAAGTAAATGTTGGCCATGTTGTAACCTATTCATTTTTTGCACGTTGATATGACCCAAATTTGACTTGGAAGGAATAAAATGTCTCTCTGTATAGGTCTTAGTAGTTTCCTTATCCTTACCATTATTTTTCTCAAATCATTTTTTGGTCAACTTTCTCTCACTATTTTATTTTTCTTCCCCAGAAGAAAGAAATGTGCAAGTGCTAATTATCTTTTGCTTACTTCTTTATTCCTGTTCTGCCTCCAAGCCTCCCCATATGCAACCCACTGTGCCCTACCACCCATCCCATTGTATTATTGCTTAGGAAGCTAACTGTGATGGAAATAGCCACATTGATACAAGGGTTGTGGGGCATCTGAAAGCAGGACAAAAGCCTTAAATCTAGAAACTCTAAGGTGATGTTGTTCAAGGTCAGGTGGTAATCAGAGAGACAGAGGTGGACATTCTAAAGGTGGAAGTTCTAAGGATGGAGGATTAGTCCCTGTATAGGGATCACCAAAGAGAAGATGCTATAAAAATATGTCTTCTCATCAATGTAGTAATATCTAGAGGAGCAAACCAGAAACAGCAAACAAACGAAACAGTAAAAAGCCAACATTAAGGGAACATTTTAATAATTGTGCTCTATCAACACAGTGACATTTCCTATGCCCATTAAGATAATTTTAAGGCTATGCTCAATAAACCATCAAACTGAATAGGAAAACATCTATGAAATGTTGTAAGTAGAATAGCAGAGCTCAAAATAGGGTTCTTGGATTACAAGAATGCTACTGACTTAGAGAATTTAGGCAGAGAGAGGGAGAAAGAGAAAGAGACAGAAAATCTAGGATTGGTGGGGGGAGAGAGAGAGAGAGAGAGAGAGAGAGAAAGAAGGGGAGGGGAGGGGAGGGGTGGTAAGGGGGAGGGAGGGAGAAAAGATAAAGAAATATTGAACAACCAGGTCTCCGAAGACAGGAGAAGGGACAGCTCCGTTGGTCTGGAAATCAGAAACTAATATCAAAACACTCACAGTGCTGGGAACTGAGCAGACAATAAACACTTTGACAAAGAAGCTAGGAATGAATGAATATTTTCTACTTTTATGAAGGTTAAACCTAGAGAATTTCATTATATTACCAGACTCCTTTCTTTGAATACCATTTGAGGGGAGCATTCTCATCATCATTTCAGTAGTTGGGGAGAGGGATTGATAGATAAACTATTAAATTATTACCTCAGTTATAAACACTTTCCTTCATATCAAACCTTAATAAATATGAAAGTTGAGAAATGATCTTTGTGTCACTTCAGGTTCTGTGATTGCAATCTTTCAATGAAAAACAGAATCTCACTTAAGAATAGGAAATATCACAGCTATTTAAAAAGTGAGAGACTAAAACATGAATTCCGAAGAGTAAGACATTTGCCTCATTGATTTTTAAAAGTACAAAGTGGCTGTCAAGCCTGTTAAAATTTATAAAGTTTACATTTTATTTTTGGACTTTACCATGCTTTTGTAATGGTATAGATCTGTGCAATGAGATAATAGAGGTAATTGAAAATAAATATATATGCTTAAGGAATAGAATGTTTTAGGGGTATTATTACCACTCTTTGAATACAAATTAGAGTGTGGTTTTCTCTTATCATAAAAAATCATTTGAGTTGGTACCATTACTGATTATCACCACAAACTATAGAAATGAAAGGTTTTATTGATTTTTAAAAGTTATTCCTTTTTACACATAGATGAGCAGAATAATTTTTCAATCCTGTTATTATTAGTCATATTGTTAGTGCCTGTGGATATCAAAGATATGCAGATAGTTTCTAAGCAGGTACTGATAGAATGAGAGGGTGGCAGACCTCTTTGGAATATTTATTTACTCATTACCATGTCTCTCCATCTCATCTCAGGAGGATCAGCGACAATTATACATAACAGAAGTGTCTTCTTTTTTTTTAAATTTTTCATTTATTTAATTTATTTTTGACTGCGTTGGGTTTTCACTGCTGCGTGTGGGCTTTCTCTAGTTGCAGCGAGGGGGGCTACTCTTCGTTGCGGTGTGCGGGCGTCTCATTGCGGTGGCTTCTCTTGTTGCGGAGCTTGGGCTCTAGGTGCGTGGGTTTCAGTAGTTGTCACTCGCGGGCTTTAGAACGCAGGCTCAGCAGTTGTGGCTCACGGGCTTAGTTGCTCTGCTGCACGTGGGTTTTTCCCGGACCAGGGCTTGAACCTGTGTCCCCTGCATTGGCAGGCGGATTCTTAACCACTGCGCCACCAGGGAAGTCCCCAGAAGTGTCTTCTTTTGAGCAGATTTGTGTGTGGATGTAGTTATGTCTGGGGGGGGGGGGTAGGTTTGGTGCTTTTTCAGGGTTTGGGGTAGTGGGAAAAGTACACATATTATGGGTTAGACTCATTTATAGTTTTGGGACAGTGGACAGCTTAAGAGAAAGATAGAATGGAGTTGCTCAATCTCTTTGTTGGCTCTGATATAATAAACTTTTAAAACTTCACGCTGTCTCTTTTCTTTTGCAACATCTATCTTAAAATAAGAATGTGCATCACAAAATGACACGTGTACTTATCACTATGTGTTATTTTAGGGCTAGATAGTAGACTTACATTGTAGACTTTCATGATCTAATAGCATTGCTTAAAATTCAGTGAAGAGCATCTTAGGAAACTGTGCCTTCAGACAACAGTGTTTCTATAAACTCAGCTTTAGATATTATACTCACCAGATTATGTTAGATTTTCATTTTTGCCTTACCTTGATAAGCTCTACAGCAATGGTGGTAAAGTCTTTAAAGTGCCGTGGTTTTTGCTTTTGTTTCTGATTTTAATTTTTAAAAATTATATTTGCATATTGTTTAGAAAGTTAAACAGGTCTACAAAGCTTTTTTTTTTTTTTAATGTGATGATCCATTTATTTATTTATTTATTTATTTATGGCTGTGTTGGGTCTTCGTTTCTGTGTGAGGGCTTTCTCTAGTTACGGCAAATGGGGGCCACTCTTCATCGCGATGCGCGGGCCTCTCACTATCATGGCCTCTCTTGTTGCAGAGCACAAGCTCCAGACGCGCAGGCTCAGTAGTTGTGGCTCACGGGCCTAGTTGCTCCGTGGCATGTGGGATCTTCCCAGACCCGGGCTCGAACCCGTGTGCCCTGCATTGGCAGGCAGACTCTCAACCACTGCGCCACCAGGGAAGCCCCTACAAGGCTTCTTCTTGCTCCCTTTTCTTGTTCCTCTGTTCCCCGCCACTGTTTATTCTTTACATGCCCCTAAATCTCTAAGTAGTATTCTTAAATTAACACTTTTGGTTTTTCAGTTGTAGATATTTCCCAATATGAAGGATGAGAATTAGGTCTTTTAAATCCCCACTCCACTTCCAACTGCCCCCGACCATCAACACACACATTCATCTCTTCCTGTCCTCTCAATGTAGCTAATTAGGGCAACGCAAATCTTTAATGTTTATTATTTCTGTGTAAACACTTTAAAAGGTGAGCTGTATTGTGAACTATGGTACAACTTCTGTTTTCTGTGGATTTAGTTATTATCTCATTCCAATTGTTTACTTTCCCTTGTATCTCTTGACAAATGACCTCCCCAAATCATTCAAACTAATAAACAGAGCAGGTATTTTAACACTGCATTCTTCTTAGACACATCTATCTTGGAGCCTTCTGTCCTCCTGATCAAAACAGATTAATGGTTCTCTAAGTCTGCTACTGGACTGCCATCCTGGGATATTTCCCCATCATCCTGGATATTCTAATGGCCTCTTTCCTTATTCTGTCCCATTTCCTTAATCGCACATCTTCCTTTTACTTGGTTTACTTTCTGGGTTTACATCTGGATATTATACAATCAAATCAGCCAAAATAATATTGATTTAAGTTTTGAGACATTTTAAATGTTTAATAATTCAAACTGTATCAAGTTGATTGCAACAATTAAAATCAGTCTTTAAGATAATTACTAGACCCACCATACTTTAATTTGTTTAATGTGAGTGACCCACACACGGCAGATTTTGTTTCTTATGCTTTGATTGCTGGTTTTAAGTTAATGGCAGTTTTCCTTTTGTTTTCACATCTTTGCAGTTCAACTTGTAGATTTCCTTGTCCTTTTTCAGTGATGCTTAATGCAACCATTCATGCAATACTAAGGTTACCAGAGTCTTTTTTCTTGTCTCTTAATTTCCCTGTAGGAGTATAAAAATAAACCCACCCTTAGACGACAAGCTCAAGATTCTTGAAATTTATATGATTTTTCCTTTTTCTTTTCTTCATGTCTTCAAGTAGCTGCCAAATTCTGACTCTTCTTTCTTTATAACATCTATAGCGACTTCTCCTTTGTTTTTCTTTCCTTCCCTCAGCAGCGTGTGGATGAGTACATTTGGTAACTGATTCCTGGAAACAGCCTGACTCATATTCATATAAAAGAGTAAATGGATGAATTTAATGACAATTTTGGACTAACCTTTATTCTCTTCAAGTATGGTCCCTTAGTGCATGTAGATGACCAGGCTAATCAAACCTGGGTGATGGATTTAGTCATTCTGTGGGCCATTCTGTGGGCCATTTCTTATTTTTTTTTTAAATTTTTATTGGAGTATAGTTGATTTACAATGTTATGTTAGTTTCAGGTGTACAGCAAAGTGAAGCAGTTATACATATACATATATCCAGGGCCATTTCTTATTTTTTTGTTTTGATTTCTTGATCTCCAAACATTCAGCAAATGTAAGGAATAAGCAGTTACTTGGCTGAGTGGGACTCATTTTAAACACACTTTAGCCACTATTATTTTTTTTTACCACTATTATTTTTAATAGACCCTTTATTCCACTTTCAGAGGTAGCTGCTGTCAGTACTGCTTAAGTATTGTTGGCCTAATCCATACAATTACTGTTAACAAAGGACCAAGGATTTCAGGTGGAGTGATATAGGGAACAGAAAAAGAAAGTCAGTGCTTATTGTGTACCTTTTATGTATCGTGCATTATGGTATGCACTTTCTTATTTCACGCCTACTAGAATGGAAGCTAGGTGGACAGGCATTTTGTTTTGTTCACTACTGTATCTTGGGTGCTTTGGACAGTGCCTGACACAAAGTAAGCTCTAAATGGAACAATGAATAGATGAATATGACATCTTGTTTAATGCTGACAGTAGTCCTTTATGTCCTGTTATCAAAAAGTTTAAGTAGTTTGTTTTCATTCTCATACATAATAGTAATAATTAGCAGGTGGGATTCAAATTCACATTTATATGACTTCAAGTTTATGCTTTTAAAAAATATTACATTGGACTGAATTGAAAGTTCTTTTCTGTTTAGAACCATACCTTTCACATGGTAATCATAAAACACAGGAAACTGTTGGCTAAAACACGGCCAAAAATGAAAAAAACAAAAGAAGGTTCCCTTACATAAGTTTAAGTACGTTTATTCATTAGTTTTCATCAGGATTCTATCTTTTGCCACGTCTTGGCACAGAACTTAACGCTTATTTTTAAATTTTCTCTTAACAAAATCTACCCTGTTGTCTTCTTGTGAGTCTTAGGAGAATTGCCAAAGGGTGTGGTGTTCAGTGGTTAGATTTTCAGAAATCACTCCTGTTGTTTACTTCAGCTTTCATTGTAATTAAACAATGATCTGCTTTAGATATTATCACTTGACAAGCACTATATAAAATACTATACCTGCATCTGATAAAATGCAGAATTCAAAAAACTCCATCACTTTATTTCAGAAATGCCTGGTAGAACTTGTTTCAGTATCTCAATGTAGCTTGAATAAGCTCAAAGCTATGGGTACATGGAAATGGACTCCTCTTGGTATTTAATGTGATAAGCAGATCCTATTTATTACTTGTTCCCCTAAAAGAAATACTAATTAAAACGCCATTCTTAGTTAAGTTTTGTTTTTTCAATTACACACAGAAATTTCACTGTCGAAGGAAGTGCAATGGTATTCTATAAAGAGCAATGAACTTGGCAAAGCTGATCTATATCTGAGTTGTATCTTGACCAACCCAATAGCTGTGAGAACTTGAGCAAGTCATGCAGTTTCTCTGAGCCTGAATTGATCCATATTTGAAATGTGGACCAAAATCCACATATTAACTGTCCCTTGGGGTTGTTGTGAACATTAGGTATGAGAGTATATATGGTGAAAGTACTTTATAAATTGTAAAACATCAAGCAAATGTCTTTTATTAGTTAGCTGTATAATTAACATTTGGATTCATGGCAGCTTGCTTGGTGAGCTGTTCTCAAGCGTTAAGAATGGTGCAGTTATACTTCCACTATAATCAATAATAGTCCATTTCCCTCTTTCCCTTTCTCATCTTTTCCTTCCTGCTTCCTTCTAAAAACTGATTTGAGACACATTGCAAGTAAAATATGTGTAGCATGATTAACAAAGCAGAAATGGAAAGGAGTTTGAATAATGAAAAGTGAATTCTAAATGAATACTAAGAGTTAATGTGGATAACACTAAAACTGAGAACAAACTTTGGATTGTAGAACTTCATGTTAATAGTGTAATGACTGCTGTTTACTAGGATGATGCAGAGGCGCTGACAGTTTCTAAGCAGAATTCTAATTCATCTTAGAAAAATGAATTCTATCCATGTTACTTTGACTGTGTCTTCACATATTCAATTAATATATACTGAACACTTATGGTGCATTATACACTGTGCTAGGCCCTGAGTAAAGAGTGGGGAACACAATGGACATGCCTTAACATCAGGTCAATTTGGGTGAGAAACACAGACATGAAAAAAACACATACCTAGTAATTAAAACATATAATCTTATAAATAGTAATAAATAATGCGAAGGAGAACTAGATTATATAAGAGGGAATAACAGGGGCAACCTATTTTAAATTTTGGAGGGGGTTAGGCACATGCTCTCCAAAGAAATATTTGGGTATATTTTAAATACTTATAATTTTCTAAAAATTAATCATCTTTACTTTTGTTTAATTAAGACTTTTCCTATCATCTTTCCTCTTTCCTATCAACTCCTCCCTCCTCCCATTCAGGCACAAAGTAGGAAAGAAGAGGGCCTGAAGCAGGCCCTACCTGGGGGAGGGAATGCTTAATGCTAAAATCATATTTGGAGTTTTGATTAATATCTTGGACAAGACATTCTAATTATTGAATAGAGACTGAGTTTGAGACATAAACTGACAGCAGGGGCATCTATTACTTAATATTAAGCAGAGAAGCCATAGAATTGGCCAAGGTTTTCTTCTACGAGCAGGGGAAATTACCCTGAATTAATTTTAGTTACCCTTGGGAGACAAAATTAAAATTACCTTTGCTTTTACATCAGGAGTTACAAATTAGGGAGGGTTACAGCAAATTGAAGGGCAATAAGAGGTGAGGGCTGAAAATAAGTGGGAAGTTCCTTTTCTAAATATGCTTAAAAGAGAGAAAGTAGTAGATTGAGAGGGAGGCAAACCATGGTGAGTTTTCTTTTTTTAAATATTGGAAAAATCTGAGCATATTTACATGCTAAGGGAAAAGAGTAAAGAAGTATTGATGATGAGAGAGTAGATGATTTGTGCATGTGTACTAATTCTTGAGTTATGTAGAACATGTGGTCAAACACGGTCCTCATTCCTGGATCATGAATAATCAAGAAATGTGCATAATCAGGAAATGTGTGTTTTCTTCACTTTATAAATTACTTTCCTTTCCAAAATACTTGTTTATTCTTTGTCATCTGCAAGTCAAAGAATTCACTATTCCTGGTGAAATTACTCTAATTTAACAATAAATTGGAACTTATTGGAATCTTGGAGGATTGAATCAACACATAAGCTCAAGGACAAACTGTTTTATTCAATTTTACTGTATAAATTTTATTCACTCCTGCATTCCCAGCAGCTGTTACAGTAGCTGATGTATATGCTAAAACATATTTGGTGAATGAATAGTAGCAGAAACCTAAGGGTGAAGAATAGTGAGTGAAGAGTTCCTCATAGAAAACAGTAATACCAGGTCATAGCCTGTTTGAGTCAATCAGTTATAAAAATCAGAAATCAGTAAGCCTGAAAAAAAATTGATCTTTAAATGAACATTACTTATGTATGCATTCAACATACTTTAATGTGAAAGTCTACTTAGTTATTGAATTTTTATTTATTAAAAATGAGACTGATGAGTAGGTTTACCTATACTTTGCCTTTACCAAAAACTCTGTAAAATAGGATGGATAAGAAAGGAGAGAAGGGAAACATGCGTCTAGACTGCTGTTTCTAAACCAATGGTGGGACCAACAGTAAAATCCACGTTTCCAGATTCAAAGATGTTACATAAGATAAATTTCTGGAGACATGAAATTCCTTCAAATACTTTTTAAAGAGAAGGCTATCAACATTCCAAAAGCACTATCTCATAGTTTAGCCTAAGTGCTGCTCCCTTAAATAGAGGAAATAATTTGAACTCCATCATTTCAGACCTGTGCTTAGTCATTCAGTTATCCTAGAGTTGTTTGTTTGTTTTGGTAGTTTTTTTTTTTTTAATGCATGCAATTTAACCAAGTGAGTATTATCATGAACCATATGGATATAGAATTCTGACCCTGGAAATTATGGGCTGGATTCAACAAATAGATCATGATTACAGCCTTTTTATTGTATACTTTCTCCCTCTGCATTTTTGGCATGTAAATGGCATCCCTGTTTATTATCTCAGCTATGTTCAAAATTTATCCACCTGTTTTAATAATAATTATTATTATATTTATAGAAAACTGACAAAGTAGATTGTTATTCACAAAGTTACAGGTTTTCGGGCTTCCCTGGTGGCGCAGTGGTTGAGAATCTGCCTGCTAATGCAGGAGACACGGGTTCGAGCCCTGGTCTGGGAGGATCCCACATGCCGCGGAGCGGCTGGGCCCGTGAGCCACGGCTGCTGAGCCTGCGCTTCTGGAGCCTGTGCCCCGCGACGGGAGGGGCCGCGATAGTGAAAGGCCCGCGCACCGCGATGAAGAGCGGTCCCCGCACCGCGATGAAGAGTGGCCCCCACTTGCCGCAACTGGAGAAAGCCCTCGCACGAATCAAAGACCCAGCACAGCCAAAATAAATAAATAAATAAATAAATAAATAAACAAAGTTACAGGTTTTCTATAAATAAGGAAGGTGATAATTATGATAGTAAAACATATTTTGCATGTGAATAGCAGAGCACAAGAGTGATACTTATCTCTTAAGCTTTAGTGTGAAAAGTAACTGGTTACAGGGATCAGCTTCCGTATTTAAACAGCCTTTCAGAAAGATTATCCTAATGCTTCCTGTATACTAAACAATAATCAAACAAGAATGGAAAATGTGACACATTCGTAGTTAGTAGATGCTATTGTTAAATTTTTTGTAACACTGCTTCTTTAGGTAAGGTTTTAAGAAGAGACCAATCCTAGAATAATATCTCTGAAGAAGAGATAAACTTGTTCTTTTCAGTCATTTCTTTAGTCTGCTAAGCTGCACCTTAAGATCATAGTCTGGATCTTGTATATGCTAAGGCTAACTTGAAGACTGTCTCAGGGTTTGCAGATTAAAGCTCGTATGTGTTTTGGTTAACATTTTCAAGATCCCTCCTCTTTCTTCCCCTTTGTCTCAGTTTCCCTCTCTCTTACTGAGGCTTCCTGAAATCATCTCCCAAATAAACTACTTACACTAAAATTCTTGCCCCACGGTCTACTTTTAAGGAAACCAACCTAAGACATAGGTATTCATAGTTGGAATTTACATAATTTTATATATATATATATATATATATATATATATATATACACACACATATATAAGGCAAACAGCATTCAAATCTAAAGCCATCAATTGGAAATAATAATAATAATAATGTTGATAAAAATTACTGCCGTTTTATTGAATCCTTGTTAGGTAATCATGTGGCAATCATGAGTTAAAATATTTTTACATATTAATGTTATCTCCCCCAACATCTCTCCCTATGAGGTAATTGTATTATCATGACTATTTTATAGATGAAGATACTGAGGCTTAAAAACAGTAAGTCACTTTACTGAGGTTCCATAACTAGTCATTATTGTAGTCAAGATTTGAAGCCAAAGCTCGTATCACTCAGCAGAAAATCCCCTCAAATGACAAATCCTTTAAAAAATTAGGTCCCCTCAGAATATGTATGTATATCCTTGTAAATTTAAAGTATTATTTTTATATTTCATTTGTTTCAAACCTTAACTTAATTGGTATTGGTTTGTGTTGCTGAAAGTTTCATGATAAATAGAAATAAAGGTTTTCCTTTAAAAAGTAATTGAATTTTGACCATGGACAATAGTAACCATTATAAAGAATTCTTCAAAAGAACAAATGAAACTTGAGGCATGACAGTAATATGAGTCATCCACCTCTTGCACAGTTACTTTTCCTAAGAAAGAAGGCTTGAGTCCAATAGGTTGAAGTAATAAAGTGCTACATTTTTTGGAAAAGAATCTTACTTCTGGTTTGTTTTACAAAGAGGAAGTTTTTATTTTCTGTAAAAACGGAGCCAATGGCTCATAGTAACAAATTCAGGATTAAACTCATATTTGTGGAACAGCAAAAAAACCCTGGCCTTTTTAGCCATCATTGGTTTAAAATTAACCAGACAAGATTGTGTAATCATAGGAACCCTGCTATGATGGAAACAGAAATATAAGCAAGGTTTTCGAGATTTAAAAAATTACCTAGCTTCTGAATATTCAGTTGTGCTTTGTAAATACAGCACTCTTTGGTAAATACTGAAAAAAATAAAAACACCGACACGAATCACTTATATTTATTTTGGTAGTACCATCATCATAGTGAAAAAAATATTAAGTACCATTTTGAAGAGCTTAAGTACTAATATCAGGCAAATATTTGACTAAGGTTCTATTTCTATACAGGGAGGTTACATTTCCATGACTCTGGAAAAATTTTTTTCCATTCTTTTCTCTTTCCTTCTTCCTTCCTTCCTTCCTTTCTTCTTTCCTTCTTTTTTTTTTTTTTTTTTAATTAATTAATTTATTTATTTACTCATGGCTGTGTTGGGTCTTCGTTTCTGCGCGAGGGCTCTCTCCAGTTGTGGCAAGTGGGGGCCACTCTTCATCGCGGTGCATGGGCCTCTCACTATCGCGGCCTCTCTTGTTTCGGAGCACAGGCTCCAGACACACAGGCTCAGTAATTGTGGCTCATGGTCCTAGCCGCTCTGCGGCATGTGGGATCTTCCCAGACCAGGGCTCGAACCCGTGTCCCCTGCATTAGCAGGCAGATTCTCAACCACTGCGCCACCAGGGAAGCCCCTCTTCTTTCCTTCTTATTTTCCTCTTCCTTCCTTCCCTTTCTTTCTCCTTTTGGAAATAAATGACATAATTTTGTTTTACTTACAGTCAAGTTTATATACACGTTTTTCCCCAGATATACCCAAAGTCAGAGAGAAAACAGAAGACAGATTTTCAATTTAAGTTCATTATAATTATGCAAGAAACTATTGTAAAATAGAAAGTCAGTATTTAAAAATTCAAACACATTGTTTATTTTCTAAGGGAAAGAAATATCAGGAAAATAGCACACTTAGGGAAAAAGTGCTATGCAATTATTTATGTGAAATTCTGCCAGAAATTTTTTCTTTTTAGTGATTGTAATGTATTTGCAAAAATAATTTGATCCTCTATAAATGGATAGAGCAAATACATCTCTCAAGTTCTAAGTAATAACTCTTTCATCATATTTTGCTTTGCATTACAGTTAGTTGCATACGTATCTTCCAGCCCAACTAAATTTTGATCTTTTCAGGGGGATGTATCATTTAATTATTGAATGAATATGTATTATACACCTATCCTGTGACAAGTTGTGTGCTAAGACTTAGAGATATAATAAGGACAAATGAAACAAGGCCTCTGTCCTTATAGAACTTGGAAAAACAGAGTGAGAGGGAAAATGATTAAAGGGTAATCAGATCAATGCTATATAGCAGTATATACATAGTAATCTAGGAGCTCAGAGAGTAATACTCAACCCAGTCTCACAGAAGCACTGAGAGAGGGAGAGTGGGAAAGAGACAGGTTGCCAGTAAGAATTAAATTAGTGTCAGCTGAAATGTAAAAATGTACATATTTATATTAATTATAAAGATGATACAAATTTAGTTAATTATGAGATTCATGGAAACTAACTTGAATACTCATGTAATAAAACACAAATATTGATCACAGGAACATAATGAATTTATGTGAACATAGCAAAGGTCAGTGGAATTTCTCTGGCAAATTTTATCAGAACATAAAGCTAACTGAAGCAAAAAATATTCAGCATGGTTTATCCAGTTTTGCTAAAATAATAAATTAGATCTCAAATTTGTATCTGGTGATATGTTTTATAGAGACTGTCTTTAACTACAATTTCATATTTCAAATAAAACATGTTGAAAGTAGAGAAGCCAAATATTCAGCTGATCTATTTCCCTTAGCATTCTTACCAGTGCACAAGTTTGTGTGTGTGTGTTTTTTCAAATGCATAAGCTTTTGATTACCTGTGAAATGAATTCAGAACAGACAAGCCACAGGGAATCAGATGAACTTTTTGCCTTCCTTCATGAGGCTGAATTCCTGCAGAGAGTGTGTGCAAATGATGCATTCAAGTTAAGTTCTTACCAAGAAGGGAGGTGATTATCCATGGGATGATAGAAGAAATAATGCACTGTCACAATACACTTTTTGGATCTAAACTTCTTGAAGTCAGGGATAGCATTTTATGCTCCGCATGCATCTATCCCCCCAGCATTTAGCACAGCACTAATTGTATTAGGTATTCAATGAATACTCGAATGATGGATCAATATTTTACTTTATAGATTTGGAGGGTATGCTTCCATTTATTTTACACTTGGTTGTTTCATCTGTGCTCCTCCATTATGGATATTAATGTGATATTACTGGTTTTAACTGTACAGGCTATTGTCCCACCTCAATTCCTTTATTATTTGTGTCCCTTCAAGTCCTATGATAACAGAGGGTAGAGGTTGTAGTATGTCCAAATTATAAAGAGATTTTTGTAAATGCCATCATACTTCCTGCAATTGTGGGATTATGGCTTTGGATAGCTCTAAGATCAGCTCAAGGAAAGACATTTGATGAGCCTTATAGCTATACATCCTTTCTCTAATTGCAATGTACAGACTCTTGTTTCAGTAACCCTCCAACCCCATCACCATAACAGGCATTAACAAGAGAACAAGTGTGACCTTCATCCTCAGTTAGTCCTAGAAACACTAATCTTTCTATGTAAGTCTCCAGTTTTACACCTTATACCTTATTATATAAAATACCCTTCCTTGAGCATTGCTAAGTTTCCAAGTGGTGTGGGGCTTTCGTCAACATGTTAGCACCAAAATCTTTGTTTTGGTTTTCCCTCATAAAGCAGAGCAATTAGATTAGACAAATACCAATCTATGTAAACCCTATATGTCAAGTTCAGGGGACAGTTAATGGACAATTATTTGAAGATAACAGAAAATGCAGGTGATTGCTGTGTGGGCAATATAATAAATAAGAAGATTCAGGATGATAGAGAATTGAAATGGTGCCAGGTGTGGCAGAAGAGGAAATGAATAATATCGATGAGAACAGATTTGAAAATCCTTGCCAGTTAAGTGAAGAATCCAGAACTGCTTTTCTAATTTCTATTGGCATCCCTCCAAAAAGCCTATTTATTTCCTACCACACTTCTTCAACCACCTAAACCTGACCCCCAAGTAGCTAATTAAGTGGTCGGCCTATGAGGTGGCCATTTTATTTAGAATATGTAAGAAAAGTATTAATAGCATTCAGTACTTCATGATATGACCCTTTCATTCTAATACACACTTCAAAACCACTTCTCCTTTTCTTCTAAGCATTTGCAGTTTGTATCAAGTGCGGCCATTTTATTAAATAGGTTTTCAGTGAATGTACTTGCTTTGATAACAAGAAGAAATTAGTTTGCCTCTTTCCTGCTCTTGCATCATAGTTCTGCAGAGCTGATTGGAGGACTGCTCTCCAGCTGAGTTCAGAGGAACAAAGAGGGAGACAAGAAGCTGGTGCAAAGCCTGCTACCAATGATGACAATAGCCTGGATAGAAAAGTAGCACACTGATATCCAGCCTTGTACGGAAGCTAGGGGGTGAGTAGCTTTGAAAGGACAAAGTCTTGCTTGAAGCCATCTGTTTCCAAAGATCTTTTCCTTGCTCTTTAGCTTGTCAGGTTTACCAAGGCCAGCCAGGGTTCAGGAGGTAGGGGAAGCCCATTTGTAATGCTCAGGCAGTCTCCAGTCACAGGTGAAAAATCATGCAAAGAACAGGAAATACATAAAACATGCTCAATCAAATTATTTAAAAGTATTTGTTAGTTCATTCATTCGTTCATTCATTTTCATTTTAATGGAAAAAGTAAGAAAACAAACAAACAAACAAACAAAGAAACCACAGCTCAACTGCATTAAGGATTCTATAGGAGCCACGTTCATTTTCCTCAAAATAGAAATGCCTCTTATATTATACATCATCTGATCATGCAAGCAAAGGTGGCTGCTCATTTATGTTAGTTCCTGCCCCTTCCCAACTTGGTTTAGAAGAAGAAATTACCTTTGTCCCCTTTGAACTAAAGTAAGGCAGGCACAATTCTGGTGTGGGATAACATCTGCAAAAGAGCTGATTAAATCTCTCTTCTTGAGATGAAAAGGATCTTTAAAAACAAACTGAGGTTTTCTATCTGTAGGTAGTAAATTCTCCCATTGCATTTGCTTTAGTTCATTGTGGCATTTGTGTGGTTTATTACAACATCTTTAATGTAGCAGATCTAAAACCCTCTTTGTGTAGTTGAAGATAATGGCATCGTGTGCTATAGGTTTTACAGATCCTGTTTTCAAGCCGGTAAGCAGCCCTTTGCAGAGAGAAGCTGCCATGCTGATGTGAAACATTTCTTTTGCTGGCTGCGGTTTAATTCTCCATTCACTTTAGGAATTGCTTCTTACAAATAAAATGTTTGATGGCTATTTTTCCCTCTCTGTCAGGCCTAAAGCAGAAGTTGCCAAATTTAAGGGTAAATAAGAACCATCTGGAATGTTTGCTAAAATGTTGACTCCTGGGATCCTCAGCTAAGAGACTGATTTAGTAGGCATGGAGGTGGGACCCAGGACGCTACTTTATAAGTGAGCAGTGAGTTGACCCTGATGCAGGAGGTCATTTAGAGACACATTGGCCTAATTTAACTCTGGAACAAAGCGAACATGCGAGTATTAAATAACTTTCTTTGCAAGATATTTTCTAGGTCCGACTGATGAGTTCTCTTTTACTCCAAATTGTCATAAACACAACAGTAAATTATTTTAAAAAATGAAAAAAAAAAGATTGAAAAGGAAGTACGATTACCTTGCCTTCCAATGGTAACTATGAGTACTACACACAAACATGTAATAGAAAAGCAAATTAACCCATTGGTTTGATTACAAAGCAGTACAAAAATTTCATAAAATCTGACTATATGACATGAAATCCAATTCTTAAGTGTTTTGGCAAATATAAACCTATAGATTACAGTGTTGATTAGTTTAATAAGTAAGATTCTGTTGTATGTTACAACTTGTTGGCTGTCAAGTAAGCATACACTCCATGCAGACATGGCAAAATGCCTACCATTCTAGCGTAAATCTTGATATGCCCCCCACTGAGAAACTTACCACAAGCCTACGTCCTTTTCTCTTTTGGTTCAGTTCATGGGTTGTTAAAGGAAGATGATAGTGGGCCTTTTTTGAAAACACCTGGCAACCAGGCACACCTGGAGACTTTTAGTGGAGCCCAGGAACGGAAAGGAGAATAGGAAACATCCAAAGTATTCTGGTGGATCACACAGTGATGCTGCTAAAGCCTGATTGACCAGCTGCTGGTAATGTTGCCAGCTTTGAGGAACTGGCAGCCTGTCTATAACACTTGGAGAAATGATGGACATATACCTTTTGTAGTTCCATGTTACACAAACAGATGCCCAGAGAAGTTAATTTGGATTTACATGTGCTTACCTGGTTCCTAGTGTCGAAGTCCTCAGGAATTTTCAACCGCGTGGAATCTAATATTGCTAAAAAATTAACTGTTTATCGTTCAGTCAATCAGTAGTAACTATAGGGTAGAGATTAGCACAGCTAGGTGATTAGAATAGACTGGTTTAGAATGCCCAGATTAATAGACTGTCTCTACCAGTTTCTACCTGTGAGCCATTGAGCATATTGATGCAATAATCTGTGCGTCAACTTTCTTATGTATACAATGGAGATAGGAGATAATCACATCTATGATATGAAGTATTAAAGAATTCTTAAGAAGGTTAAATTAGTTAACATGTGTGAAGAACTTATCATAGTGCCTCACAAAGAACAGGTGCTCAATAAACATTAGTTTTATTATTGTTCTTGCTATTGGAAGAGAAAACAGGTAGAACAGTGTCATTCTTTTTTTTTTATTAATTAATTAATTAATTTTTGGCTTCGTTGGGTGTTCGTTGCTGCGCGTGGGCTTTCTCTAGTTGTGGCAAGTGGGGGCTACTCTTTGTTGTGGTGTGGGGGTTTCAGTAGTTGTGGCACATGGGCTTAGTTGCTCCGCGGCATGTGGGGTCTTCCCAGACCAGGGCTCGAACCCATGTCCCCTGCATTGGCAGGCGGATTCTTAACAACTGCACCACCAGGGAAGCCCAACAGTGTCAATGATGTTGTGCAATGATGTTAATTTGTCATAAACACAACAGTAAATTATTGCACTTAAGTGTGCAGTGATGTCTGCAAATAGTTATATATCTTCCTTTGCAAGCTTGGATGCCTTTTCTTCTTTTTCTTGGTTTATCATGGGCAACAATCTCCAGTACAATGTTAAATAGAAGTGGTGAGTTTAAACATTTTTGCTTTTCCCAATCTCAGGGGGAATAATCACTATTAAATATGATATTTAGTGTAGGTTATTCAAAGATGCCCTTTATCAAGTTGAGGAAATTCCCTTCTCTTCCTGGTTTGCCAAGGGTTTTTAGCATAAATGGCTGGTATACTATATCAAATGACTTTCTGTGTTATTGAAATAATCATGTAAATTTTTTCTCAAAATTTCTTGGAATCAATTCTATTTGGTCATGATATATTCTCCTCTTTGTGTACTAGTAGATTTAATTTGCTGATAATCTGTAAGGTTTTTTGTGTCTACATTTATGAGAGATATTGGTCTCTATATTTTTTTCTGATAATTTCTTTGTCAAGTTTTGCTGCCCTCATAAAACAAATTGGGAAGCATCTACCTCCTCTGTTTTTAAAAAGATCTTGCAAAGATTGGTATTTCTTCCTTAGATATTTGATAGACTTCAACAGTGAAGCCATCTAAACCTAGAGTTTTCTTTTTCAGAAGTTGTTTAATTACATCAATTTCTTGAATAGGTATAGGGCTATACAGATTTTTTATTTTTACTTCTGTCAGTTTTGGAAAGTTTTATTATTCAAGGAATGTTTCCATTTTACAAACATTTTCCAAATTTAAGTTATTAAATTTATTGGTATAAAGATGTTCATAACATCTATGTATTATTATTTAATGTCTGCAGGATATGTATTGATGTGCCCTTTAGCATACCGGTCGAGTCTTTTATATCCTTACTAATAGTTTTGGCTAGTTATTCTATCAATTATTTTGAGAGGGGTGTTAAAATCTCCACCTATCATTGTTAATTTCTATTTTCCCATTAGTTCTGTCCTTTTTTCTCTCATTTATTTTTAAGCTCTGTAATTAGATGAGTACACATTTAGAATTATGTCTTCCGGATGAATAAATCTTTTTATCATTATAAAATAACCCCCTTTCTCTGGTAATACTTCTTTTATTGAAATAATTTAGTCACACTAAATTTCTTAGTCTTAGTGATTGAATGGTATGTTTATTTACATCCTTTTACTTTCAACTTGTGTGTGTCTTTATATTTAAAATGCATCTTTTTCAAACAATATCAATTGAGTCTTAGGCTTTCAACTAGTCTGACAATCATTTTCTTTGTAGGATTTCATTCTAGCTCTTCTGACAGATTTTAGCTATAGCTCTTGGTATTATATTTTAGTGGTTGCTTTAGAGATTACAATAGGTCTTTAACTTATCAGTCTATTTGAATTAATATTATTGCACCATATATAATGTAAAAACCTCACAACAGTATAATTCCAATTACCTTTCCTCCATTCTTTGGGATATCGATGTGATATATTTACTTCTACATATATTATAAACCCCATAATACATTAATATTAATTTTTATTTTAAATATTTAACTTTTAATGAATTTTTAAAAGAAAAAGCAATCTCGTATAGTTACCCACCTATTTACTGTTTCCATAGTTCTTCATGGCAGTGGTGTTCTTCAGTGCTTTTCAGGTGGTGGTTTGGCTTCTTAATATCACATCTATTGTATGCATAGAAATGCTGCTTTGCAAGGGTGAAGTGCTAGCTTTGGTCCAGTTCCCTAGAGGTAAAACATGAAAAAGAAACTCCAGTTCAAGTGATTTATTTAGGGAGTATTCTCAGAAGAAAGGCCCCGATTGAAGCTGGATAGGGTAGAGGGGAAAAGCTAAGTATGACTCTGGTTTCAGCTGGAGACTAGTTTCAATCTAATCCCATCGGGAAGATCCGGAGCACACATTGTATCATAGAGTTAGTTCTATATTGAATAAGCGTGATGACCTTTTGTACCTTGTGTCAGTCACTCATTGGCTAAAATCTACTCCCTCCTCTTCCCCAGAATGGAGGTGTACATAGCTTCCTGGGCAAGTGGCTCCATTGGCTGAGGGCTATTTTCTAGTGACGGGACAGATGTGATTTGTTATCAGCCAAGATCTGGCTGGGGCACCAAGACATCCACTATGGGGCTGTCCTTTAAGATGCAGTACACTCCTTAAACCAACAACTACTATTTATTGATGTGTCTGCAATAGGTAGAATAAATAGTTTCAGAAATCAAGGGGTGAAAATAGAAGTGGCCCCATGTACTATCCCTCCCAGTGAACTACTTAGGGGAAAGTTGTGTTTCCTGTCCCCAGAAGTTTAGGTTCAGTGGGTTTAGAGGTCTTGGCTAGTAGTGGGGATAGTAGTGCCCAAGGTATAGAGTTAAGAGTCTGCCTAAATTTAAAGATGCAGCCGCCATGTGGTCATTTTGAGTCCCCTGTGCCTGTAGAAGAGCAGGCACAGAAAGGAGATGTACTGGCAGGTGTAATTGATACTGATCTTCATGAGGAGGTATGACTGCTGTTATGTGTTGTGACTGGTAGGACGTGTCTAGTACAACGGTGAACTGGGTCATTTTTGGGTATCTTTGTGCCCCATTTTAGTTGTATATGGGCATGTAAAGCAATCATGGCCTGATGAGACCATGATAACCAGGGGTTCAACCCCTAAGGGATAAGAATCTGGGTCACCCCATTAGGCAAGTCATTAGACTGCAGATGTGCTATCCTGGATTGATGGAAAGCTAGAAGATATGCATCAGTCTTCTCTCAGAGATCAACTGCAGCAGTGGGAACTCTATTCATTCCAATAATACTTGCCTCCTAAGTTTTCCCAGGAGTTAACATCATAGTACCCTGGAGACATTGTAACCAGCTGGAGTGAACTTGATGTGAGAAGAAAATGCATCTCAGTGGTGCAAGTGGTGGGCTGTAATAGTCTTGTGGTGATTCAGAGAGTCCCCTCCTTAGACCCTTTTACTGGGCTGGTGCTTTCATCCCACAGCTGATGTGAGTTGGTTGCTAAAAGTTCACAGCTCCCTCTCTTTTCTGAAGAACTGTCCCAGTTAGGGCTGATGGGAGCTGATTCCCTCATGAGGTTGCCTCTATCAGCCCATAGACAATAACTGACTAATACAGTGGTTCAAAAATCTGGTCCACTTGCCTTGAGAGGAACAATACTGCAGTGAAATGTATGCTCCACCTCTCCTGCCCTCTCTGCTCCCTGCATCCAGACCAAGGCTAGACTTTAGATGAGACTACATCCATGCATCTGAGTTCCTGCTTCAGGTTCTGCTTCTAGGGAGTCTGAGCTAGGACAGGGTGAAAATCCACTTACCTCTTTGGGTTCTTGCTTTTGCTTCACATTTGCTCTCTAGAGATTCCTTGATTTCTTGCCAGCTGGCTAAATATATTTCAAAAGATTTTTAAAATATTTTATTCATCAGAAGGGCTGGTGTCAGTGTCTGATTCCCCATACTATTGGAAAATGGGTCAGTTCTATCTCTGCCTCTCTTTTATCCAGACCATTTTCTGGATAAGATCTAACACATATTTTATAATATGCAAGCCTATATTGAGCTGCATATAAAGGGAGAAGGTTTGTGGCCTATCTGGATTTTTTGCTATCCAAATTTTGGTTAACCCCAGAGTATTCTGTAGCCACTTTATTGCAACAAATTATGCTTGAAGCAGTTTAGATCTGTAATGGGAATAAATGTTGCACCAGAACAATAATGTTACCAAAATAATAAGATTTTTCTTCAATATCCATTATCTGGATATCAATATCCAATATCCAATATCCATTATTGGATCCAATATCCATTATCCCAGTAATTTTCAAATACTATCTGTAAAAATCATTACAGCTCTCCAAGAAAGTGTTTTTCAGGCACTGAATGAGTATTTGTTGAATGAATGATGAATGAAATGTGAAATAATATTTTACTAACCAATAGGCAAGACAAAAACAAAAAACAACAAGAAAACACAAGCATTAGGAGTTGAAGGTAAATCAGAGCTGCTCAGGGTTGGAGAAAGTTTCTCTGATAAGAAAGAGACCTAAGCACTATAGAATTGAGTCAGAAAGAGGGATAAAAGAAATTTCTGTAAAGAAAATTTATCATACTACAATCAGACTTTTATTCTCATTATTCTCTTGAAATTTTTCAGGCCTTATTTTGCTCAGCAGCAGCGGTTAGTGATTCTCTCTTCTTTGAAACATTTTTTTTTTCACTTGGCCTCCAGGACACCGCTCTCTTGGTTCATCTCCTACCTCCCTGGTCACTTCTGAGTCTTCTTTGTGGCATTTCCCTCAATTTCCCACTTACATACAGAGAAGTGCTGAGGCTCAGCCTGGTACTCCTTCTCCTCCCTTCTACATTCATTTGCTTCGTGATCTCATCCAGTCCACATTCATATGCCCGGCCTGGCCCTCCTCCCTGCATTCAAGACTCATATATCCAGCTATTTAATATGTCCTCTGGAGTCTCACTGCCACACTCTGGTTCAAGTCTACAGTATTGCAACAACCTCTTGCTTCCATCCTTGTGGTCTATTCTCCATATGGCAGCTAGAGTGACTTTTTAAACATGTAGGTCAGATCATGTCACTCCTCTGCTCCAAACCATCCAATTGCTTCACTGATCACTTGGAATAAAAGTGGAAACCCTTCCTGTGGCCAACAAGGCCTTGTATGATTTGAGTGCTACTCCATCCTTTGCCCCCGCCTTCTAATCTCATCTTGCTCTTCACCTTGTCTACTTTTCTCCAGCCACTCTGGCTTCCTTGTTGATCTTAGAATATGCCAAACACACTCTTTCCTCAAGACCTTTGCCCTTGTTCCTTTTGCCAGAAAAATCTCCCCTCATTTATTCATAGCTTGACCCCTCTACTTCCTTTATGCCTCTGTTTAAAAGCCAACTCCCTGGCATCTATATAGTATAGCATGGACTCTCCATTTTTCTTCATTTCTCTACCTTGTTTTACTTTTCTTTTTCACTTTCCCTACCATATATGTAGTTCTTTGCTTATTGTCTCTTTTCACTTCTATTCCTTTTGAAATGTAAGATTTTTGAGAGTAACAACTGTTATTTACTGCTGTATCCCTAGTGTTGAGAACAGTGCCTGACACACAGTAGATGCTTAATAAACATTTATTGACTCAATGAATGTATGAAAGCATTTTCATTATTAAAAAATTATATATTCCTAATATATGTTGCTTTACAATCAACTTTTACCCAAACTGTGCCTATAAAAACTGCTGAAAAATCTGTGAGCATCTTCTCCATGGTCTTCCCATCTGCCTTTGGGAGATTTGTATCCCTGAGATACAGACAAATGAGAAGGCACTACCACTTCTCCCTTGGGTCAAGGTTATATTCAGAAGAAGGGAAGAATGAGTGGGAAGTATTTTCTTCTGCCTTGAGGGCAAAATAAAAATTTTACAGTGTATACTTATTTGTCATGAATAGAGAGGCCCTTCAATGGACTGGGTGTCCTTAAGAACAAAGCCCAGATAAAGTTACTTTTGCTCTTGCTCTGTCATTGCCCTGACTGGAGTCTGTCCTTCAGTCTAATCCAGTGAACTTCTGTTTCCAATCCATTAAATAGAGATAATAATACTGTCTCTACCTTACAATGGTGCTTGATTAATTAGTAAGAGGTTATGAAACACTTTGACATTTTCAGATGAAAGGCACTAAAGGAGTACAGGGTGTTATTATATTTTTAACAATCAAAAACCTAGTATTAAAGTAATGACATTTTACACTTTTATAAGATCAAAGCCTTTATAAATGTCATTTTATACTCGTTTTATTTTTAGAGAAACTGAGGTACAAGAAGGCTGAAGCCTATTTCCCGAGGTGACTCTGCAAATCATTCAGAGTCACACATGGACGTTATGTGAATACATGTATAGAGAAAGACCACAACATGGCAAGCAGAGTTAGTTTAACCACCTTAACCATGAGGACAACAGTATAGTATCAAGATGAAACAGCTTATAGAAGGAAGGTCACTTGACCAAGAGCAGGGAGACCATGATCATTGCCCATTGCCAAATCATGTGATACTAAGTAATTCATTTAACAAATATTTAGTAAGTATCTAATAGCCAACAGAGGTATAGGTATTACTTGTCCAGAGATTGATGGCAGTGGAAAAGCATGAGGCCTGGGAGGAAGACCTGGCTTTCTTGGGTCTTGATAGGGTCACTAAAGAAACACCTACATTTCCTCAGGGAGTAGCAGCACCTGCCTTTTTCCTGTGTGTTCCCAAACCTGGAATCCCTGTGAGCGTGGAGACAAACTGCACTGTAGCTGAATTGCTCCTGATTCTAGGGCTTGGACAGAGCTGTTGCTTACACGGGGAGGATACTGGAAGCCAAATTGCTCCTTTGTATGTCATCAAAGTATTAACAACTATCAATACCTCCACTGTCAACCATCAAGTACAAAATGCCATACTTTCTCTGGACTGTGGCTCTAACCTGGTAAAGAGCAATGATGAACACTTCATCACTGTACAAGTGCCATTGGGACATAAACCTGTAAGCAAACAATAATAACAACTTAATTAAGGAGACCCGGTTACTGAGAGGAAGAATAAATGACTCCCTTTGTGGCAGAATCAGTGGGAGGATCAGAAGACAGTTTTAACAAATCAGTAGTTGCAATTCGGATCACTGTCAAAAAAACCTTTCTATGCCTACTAAAGTAGAGAGTCACTGATGAGAAACAAGATTGTTTTCCTGAAGATCAAGTGGTAGAAAGTTCTAACAACACAAAAGGTAATTACACAGTGATGAATATCATTAAACAAAAGATAAGAATCTTAGAGAACATATTCTAAAAATATACATATAAATACTAAGTTCTGTAGGGAGAAAAATGAAGAAATAGAGTGGTAATAATTTCATAATTTAAAAAAAATTGACTAGGCTGAAAATGGATTTGAGTATGCTGATTGGAAAACCCTCCTGCGAACCAGAAAGAATTACAAGGTCATACACCAAGACCTATCTTGTTGGCTTTCCAGAATTTCAAGAATAAAAAGGAAATCTTAGATGTTTCCAGAGAATAGATAAACTAGAAAGAAAATAGCAGCTTTCCAGCACTGAGCGTATCATTTGCAACATTGGATTCTAGAAAACAGTGGGATTACTTTAATAGATGACTGAGAGATTACAGTTCAAGGATCATATACCCAGCCAAGATAGCATCTGTCTAACCAAACAAAGGAAAGAAAAATTTCCAAAAATTTGGGAGTTCAGAGTGTATACCATGTTATCCTTTATCTGAAAAATGATACTCAAATCTGTGTCCTAACTAAAGGATAACTGAAGAAGAGCTCAACATCTCAAGAAGAAAAAGTGATAGGTAATAAATTGAAGGTGATGCTGTGATTATATATTTTTAAGTCTTAAGGTTGAAATAGATGATATATTTATTCTACTATGGAAAAACTTAATAATTTCCTTGAGCTAAATTATCTGGTGTGGAAGTAGGGGGTAGGTAGAGGGGGAGGGAAAGACAGAGAGAGATTTAAATACTGCTACCAATTTCATCTTTCGTTTCATTTAATAAGCAGATACCCCTGAATGAGTGCGAAATGGAAGATATATTTCTTCACTCAGTGGCATTTCCCACATGCCTCTGACAGTGTGTGTCTTCATGCTCAATGATTCTAGTGTTTAAAGATACATATTATTTAAGCAGCATGGCTTGTAAAATCAAGACAATAAT